>NW_011888868.1:6092311-6412843 GCF_000151845.1 Pteropus vampyrus | reverse complement strand
TTAACTGCATAATGGCTTCCATAATGTAGATCTCACAGACCACAGTCTAGAATCTTCTCCTTGGAGCCCAAGCCTCCACATGCTTGACTCTGCAGCACTAAGCTCAGCAGAGGGAGATATGAGTAGTTAAGTAACCAGCTGGGACCTTCACCCTGCATGCCTTTCCTTATCCCTCTGAGCTGGGCCCCCTACAGGCCACCCAGAGCTTCCTACCTCTTTCTTACCTGGGCTGTTTTGGTCAGCATGAGCTGAACCTCATCCCCTTCCTCCTCATATTCCAGGCCCTCCCCTCCATGCACCTTTTTCACACACCTTTCCTTCCCACCTTCTTACCTTTCCAGCTCACCTTCCTTTACTTTGCAAGCCAGTTTTCTGCCCTCCTCTCTCCCCGCCCCCATCTACCACAACTCCTGTCCCACTTTACTGCTCCCCAATTGTCTGAGTTTTCCATCTGCCAACTCATTGCTTGCTTTTTCACTATAGAAACAGTTCCCAAGACAGACACACAATGTTTACCATGACAGGAACCCCCTGTAGTCTGTCCTGCAATGCAGGCCCCCCACTTGGGCTCTAGAACTCCTAGTGTTGGGGAGCACACCAGAGAAGGGGTGGGGCTCAGAGTCCTGTGGAGGATAGGAGCCCTGAGGGGGCCCAGCCTCCCTGAAAGTCCAGCCACACTGACCTTGCCCTCATCATCTTCAACCAAGATCTTGCCAGGCTTCATTTCTTTGATGATGCCCCCAATGGCAACACTGGTTTTGTTGGCAGAGTAGGGGTTCAGCCACACATGGTCACCCTACAGGGCAAAGAGAAGACAGTGGTCAGACCCCTGTTCCACCTTTTCCTTTCTGCTCCAGACTTACTTCTCCTGGGGGCTGTTCCTTTGAACTAAGAGCTCTCAAGGAAGCTGGGAGCTTTCTCCCTGCACCCTCCACCTCTTCCTCCTCCCACTACTCTTCCTCTCCTTCCCTTTCCCTTCCTCCTCCTTCTCTTTCTTTTCCCCCTTCCTCTCCCCTCCCCCTCCTCTCCTCCCTCTTCTTCCTTCTTCCCTTCCTCTTCTTCCTCCTCCCCCTCCTCCTCCACTACCTTTCATTCTTCTTCTTTTTCCCTTCCTCCCCACCCCTCTTGGTCACTCTTGCCAGGATAGTACTGGGAAATGGCATAGGGAGTATCCTTGGCCTAGTTTGGTTCTAAGAAACAGACAAGCCATATTTGCAGGAAGCAATCTCTCTGTGAGGTGGGAAAAGAGTCTATGCCGTATGAATAACCCTATCATACCCAAAACCATTGGCTGAGTAAAAGTGAAGATAAAAATCTCACTAGGTTTCTGCTATCCTGCAACACGGCGTTGACCCACATAACATGCCTTCTGATCCATAAAAGCTCATTCCATTCAAAGAGGAGCAATCCAAAAGGGACCATCACAGATCTACACACAAAGATACTGAAATTCAAAAGGAGAAATGGAGCAGGCAAATAATCCCAGGAAAAACAAACAAACAGAACTGCCACAGAGCAGTGGTAACTTGTGACCAAGTATTTCATCAAGATTTCTAAAAACTTACTGAAGTGCAGATCAGAGTCAAAAAAGGCTCAGAAATTAGATGGTAAGACAACTGAAAGAATAAGCCACAAAATGGCAGAACTCAAGAAAGAAATGGAGGAAAAGAAATAAACATGGGTCAGAAATAAAAGCAAAATTGGAAACAACAGGGGAATAGAATAATGCTGCTAAACTCATGGTAAACATCAAAGAAGACAATGTAAAACAATAGTAATATAAACAGAGCCACTTTAAAATGAAGCCGGAGCTGCCATCTCAGAGGGACTGCCTTGGACATCTTTCTCCTAAACCTTTGGAATGTTAAAAACAGAACAAAATAATCTTTGAACTGGACCTAAAGCAACTTTGTGTCTCAAAAAACTGTTTGCAAAGACAACAAGAAAATTATTATGACTACCAAGCTGAAAATTAAAAACATTTTTTAGAATTATCATCACTATTTAGCTTATCTGAAACAACAGAAATGTCTTCCTGTTAATGTATTTGTTCCCCTTCCCCTTCTCATAAATACTTCTTGCCTTGGTCTCCTAATGGGAACACTACTTGGGCTTCTGCCTGAAATCAGTACTTCTCAAAAAATGCTTGTTGCCTCTCGCTTTGGCCTTTTATTTTTAGGTTAACAATAGGAAGGGAAAAGGTGAGCAAAATGACATTGAAATTAAAAGAAATTAGGATTAGGGAGAAAAGGATAGATCTGGAAGACAAATAATTGGAGAAGAAAATTAGAAAAAAAATAGAAAGATTATTTAAAGATATAATTTATGGCAACTTTTCAGAAATGAAGGAAGCCTTGAATCTACAGATTAAAAACACAACAGATATCAGGAACTAATTACAAAGAAAAATCAACTCTAGGACATATACTAATAAAGGTTATTGGACTTCAAAAAAAAAGAAATAATTTTTTGGGGGGTAGGCAAACAAAGATATCAGTTCATTTATAAGGAGAACATTCAGGACAAATTCAAATCTTGTATGAGGGCCAAACAACTGCTACGAAGATCTCAAGAAAAGAGCAATCCACCCATTAGAATGACCACTGTCAAAAGAACATAAAACAACAAGTGCTGGTGAGGACATGGAGAAACTGGAAACTTCTGAGCTGTTGGTGGAAATGTAAAATGGTGCAGCCACGAAAACACACTATGGACGTTCCTTAAGTAATTAAAAATAGAATTACCATATGATACGGCAGTCCCCCTTCTGGGTATATATCCAAAGGAATTCAAAGCAGGATCTCAAATACTAATATTCATTGCAGAATTATTTGCAACAGCCAAGAAGTGAGAGTAACCCAAATATCTATTGACAGATGAACAGATAAACTAAATGTAGTATACTGTATACATGTAATGGAATATCATTCGACCTTAAAAAAGAAAGAAATCCTGTCACATGCTACAATGTGGATGTATCTCAAGGACATTATGCTAAGCAAGTCACAAAAGGACAAATACTGTTTGATTCCACTCATATGAAGCATCTAAAGTAGTTAAAATTATAGAAACAGAAAGTAGATAGGACTGAAGGAGGAGGGGGGACAATAGTGTTCAATGGTTATAAGTTCAGTTTCACAAGATGAAGTTCTCAGATCTGTTGTACAATAATGTGAATATACATAACACTACTGAACTATATGCCTAAAAATGGTTAAGATGGCAAATTTGATATTATGTGTTTTTTACCACAATGAAAAAAGAGAAAAGAAATCCAATAATTTTTTTACCCAAATTGTCATTCCGGTATAAAGGTAACAAACATTTGTGAAGATTCAGTATTATTCCCAAAGGCTTGTGGAAAAAACAAGTAGGGGACAAACTTCAATCAACAGTATAAAGTGTAAAAAATAGATCCTTGGGACAAAGAGAAGAGCATAAAAGCTTTCAAAAAGAAAAAATAAGTTTTATACGAAGCTCAAGGATTAGAATGGTGTCAGATTTCTCAACAGCAGTGCTGGAGGCCAGAAGACAAAGTGGAATAAATGTCTTCAAAATTCTCAGGGAAAATTATATCTAGAATGGAATCTTATGCCCAATTAACCTCAAATGCAAATGGATGTGTTTTCAGACATGCAAATTGTTACAAACATTTGCTTCCTATGAACCCTTTCCTCAGGAAGCAATTACAGGATGTGCTAGATAAAAGCAAAAGAGAGAAATACCTGGGGTCCAGAAAAGGGATTCAGTGTGAAGGAGAGGCAAAAAGAATAGAATGTTCAAGATGGCTGTGAAGGAAATTCCAAGATGACAAGTGTGCCTCAGAAATATAAGATACAAGTCTAGTTATCACAGGTCAGCCACTCTGGGAGGGATTTCTTCCTGAGGATGAAATTGACTAAACTCTCAATGAATCAGAACATTTTGAAAGGAGATAGACATATCTGGGAGAAAGTTGGGGTGAAAATCATGATAAATACATAGAAAACTAAGCAGATGGGGGAAAGAATAATTACAAAGTCTAGCGAAGGAAAACACAGCACTTAGAGTATAGAGCATGGTTCAACAAGAGTAGCATTTACTTAGATAAAATAAGTAAATTCTATACAGATCAGATCAAAGCTAGGATTTAGCAATTTCAGAAGGATGGCGAGACAGATAGTACATGTATGTGTGCAGGGGTTAGGGGTTATGGAGGAGGAGCTAAGGCCTTTCTTACACAGTGGGAAGTCAATAATAGATCATGCCTGAAACCAAAAACTCAAGTTGCAGTGTAGCATGTTCTTTAGAGACATAGAGGAAAAGATCAAAGAATCAACGGGAAGGATTAACTGTGACTTTTGGGGAAGAGGAAGTGGGAGACTGATTCTTTAAACTGGGTTCCTATACAATTTTATGAAGATAAAAGCAAAATTCAAAAGAGCAATACAAAGGAATTCAAAGGAACAATTGCTAGGATACAGAAGACCAGCATGAGCAACATACTCTGCTCAGTGAACTAAATTACATCAGAACCTCTGAGACTAGGAAGAATTTCTTACAACAGGATGAAATTCCGGTGTGAATAATTGCAGTATGCAGCTGAAACAGTTGGCAAATCACCAAAGCAAGAAGATAAAAAGTCAAAGACACGATGGGCATCTCACAGCAAAATTGATATTAACTAGAGATGAAGAAGAGAAAGAGACCAATTCCAATATAGACTGATGATGTATCAGCCCGACATGAGCTGGAAGAATAAATAAAAGAGTCAGAACATGAATTTTGTTCACTCCATTTGACCAAAGCTCTAATGAGAAATAATGAGAAGCCAGCCAGCAAAAAAATAGAGCATCTTCATGAACACTATTGGTAGAAAAAGATGACTGGGCAGAAGCAGCTGAATGAAGAAAAGAATGAAGGAGAAAAGTAAAAGCAGAGGCTATCAGCTACAAAGGAAGTAAAGTCTATATTGAGATTCAAGAAATAGAGACTGATTTACAGAAACCATAGAGATCTACTGAGCCTTCACTGCTCTTCGTGATAAGAAATAGCTGACAACCAGCTGCTACCCATGCTACAGAAAGAGCTCTTGCAGAAGGGAAGGTGGTAGTCCAACAGCTTGAGACAGAAATTACTACAAGGAAACCCAAAGATCCGAAGTGAACAGTCCACTTCTGGGAGACCTGATCCTCTGATGCCTTCACGCCACCATCTCCCAAGATGAACAGGCTTTTTTGGCCCACTTGCTAAAAGTGGTACTGTGCCCCAATACCATGTGCCCACCCTCCATGTCTTTTCCTTCATACAGAAGAGATGGGCCTAGCGATAGTTCTGTGCTGGCAGACAGATTGTGGAGGAACATCCTCTGGGCTAAGCCCTAGCACAGGTCCATCAGCAGATCCACAGAAGCCTGGCCCTGCCACAGGGACAGATAGCATGTTTACCTCTGGTGCCGAGGGCCCCTATTTTCCCAGGAACACTTTCCCCCAGTGCCTGGTCATTGGATCACCTTCCCATCTGTTAAGTCATGGGTTAATTGAGAATAAGGAATGAGTGATTTACCATCAAGCTTAACAAATGCTCATGGCTTCATGAACCGGGGACTGTGCCAATTTAATGGAGAGGCACTTTGAATTTCAAAATATTTCCATGCAGTCTTGCCCATTGAAGGGTCCCCAGTCCCTCCGTACATGGGTATGAAAAAATTCAGAGTCCTCATTTGGAAAGAAAAAGAGACTGAAAACCAGACAGCCCCACGTTTATTTGACAGATGGTAAAACTGAAGTCCAGAGAATGGAGAGGTCTGGATAAGGTTACACAGCAAGTGGATGCAGAGCTTTCCCATATTTCTGAAGTGTGAAAATAAAATTTCTCCAATACAAATCCTAGTTTAATTATATTAGAAAAGTTTACCAGCCTGGTGGAATTGGGAGGAGGTCCACTGCTAATTGCTTTTTTAAAAAATAAAGACTCTTTTCATGAGGTAGTTATTCATCATGTATGAATTTTCTTAATAAGAGATTAGAGCAAAATTTAAAACCTGTTATATACTGAATTGTCATCCCAAAATTGATATGCTGAAATCTTAACCCCTAATGTAATTGTATTTGGACATAGGGCCTTTAAGGAGGTAATTAAAATTAAATGAGGTCAAAAGGGTGGGGCCCTAATTCAGTAGGACTGGTGGCTTTAGAAGAGGAATTGCACAGAAGGAAGGCCATGTGAGGACATAATGAGAAGGCAGCTGTCTGTAAGCCAGGACAGAGGTCTCACCACACACCAGGCCCCCTGATCTTGGAGCTCCAGTTTCTAGAACTGTAAGAAATGATTTTCTGTTGTTAAGCTATCCAATCTGTGGTATTTTGTCACAGCGGTCTGAGCAGATAAATAGAAAGCTTCTATAGACCTGGGTTTTAACCCTACTCCGCATTCCATGAACTACATGGCCTTGGGCAAGTCACTTTAACCTCTCTGAGCTTCAGTTTCCTCATCTATTGAAAGGGGCAACTTCACAGGGCTGTCGTAAAGATGGCATGTAACATGGGTAAGGGGCCCAAATAGTGCCCAGTGCAGAGTAGACACAGATAGAGGATATACTAGTTATAAGCTCAGCATGGTTCTGCCCTCTATTTGGCAATCATTTGGGCCTTCTGCAGGAGTCACTAATGAATAAGACCATTACCCTCCTCTCAAGGAACTTATAATCTTAGAAGACAGAGCAGGACACAATTACAGTTGAGAGTGAGTGATATGCTCCAGCTCTGCCTGAAGTTAGTCATATTCCCAGTGGGAACCTTGGAGCCAATGCATTTCTGTGTGAAATAAGCCTAGCTTTGCCTTGAAACCTCCTCCTGCCCCAAAGTGATGCCAAATTCTAATGTTTGTGATTGAGTTACCAAAAGCCCTTGCAACCCAAATCTGTAGACCGTGTGTGTTCTCTCTCTAACCTGAAACAACCTCATCTGTATTCTATAATTGAGAAAAACCAACCCTGGCTGTCCATTCTGTGAGTTAGACACTTTGAGGGTTCAGTCACAGGAGCCCTGAGGCGTATGCTAGGGGATGCTGCCCCCTCACAGCAATGTGGATCCAGCAGCCAGGAGACGATGACCATTTTGTGGCTTTCCATTGGGGAGAAGAATTTTTGGAGAACTTTTTCAGCAAAGAGGACATTGCAGCAATATCTGGCTTCCCTGGATTTTGGCTAAAATTCTGGAGGGCAGGGATGGACACCTGGACTGTTTGGGGGGCTCTCCTCTGGACCCCCTCAGCCCCTGAGCTTCTAGGTCATGCACTCACCACCCAGGTTGCCTAGAGGCCTATCCCCACCTCCCCTACTCCAGGGCAGGGCAGTGTCTCGGTGTTTATCAACTCAATAGTAAATGCAAAGCTCCTATGCTCCCTTCCCACATGGAGCTGTCTCCTGACCACTGAGACATAGCAGGCACACAAAAGATGTTGGCTGAGCTGAGGGAAGACGATGCAGAACCCAAAGTGGTGATTTGCCCATCGTTTATTCCCACTCTTTCTGGGTGAGCTCCCTGTAATTGACGCAATGAGACAAAAAATGAGAAATGCCTTTGTCAAGACATTTTAAGTCTGAATATAAGTGAGGAATTACTGAGCATATGTGGCCCCTGCTGAGGCCCAGAAGCTAGCCAAACTCATTTTCTTTAGATAATGTAATCTGTCTTGTTCCTCAAACTCCAATCATCTCTGGTTTTTCCTTGTAGGGTCTCATTGCCTGTCTTCTTTCCTTGGGAGTGATTTGACTCAGCCTTTGGTAACTGCCACAAACCACTCCTAGATATAATAGATGCAGTTCTTACCAGCTTGAAGACCGACATCCTGAGACAGCAGCTCCTCGCAGCCTGTGAGCAGAGAGAAAGCAGAATGTCAGTCATCATGCCCTGACTCAGAGGCCCTAGATAGTGAGGTGTGTTCATCAGCATGTCCTAGAGTCCCTGACCAGGATCCTGGCTCAAGAAATGACTCTTGAATAAATTAATAACCCTGTCTCATCCAAGTATACAAAGATGCTTTTAATGTAGGGAGGAGGCAAAAGAACATTTTAAATGTTAAATTAAGCTACATTCAGAGACTGCAAGATGCTGATCAGCCCCCTACAGCCAGACCAGGAGGAAACCTGTAGAACAAAGGAAGATTTCTGCTGAAATCATTAACAAATCATTTACACATACCATGAAGGCAAAACAGAAAAACAGTCTTTAAATCCCACCCTACACAAAATATAATCATTCATTTCCTATGGCTAAAACCATATGAACCTATGGATCAAAGGCTGGGAATTGCCAGCAGGCCTTTTCAGTTACCTATTCTTACCTTTCCACACTACATATTCTATCCTTTCTCACTGTTCTGCACATACCATCAAAGGAAAATGGGTAAACAAATGTGTAATTCATAGAAACTAAGAATGATATACAAACTGAATTTTCCGAACACTTGGGGCTTTTTTCCTGTCTTGGCTTTTTTCTTGTCTTTGCTTCTTCTGTCTATGGAAAGTTGGCCTTTCTCTCATAAATTTTATTTTTGACTCTGACCCCTGCATGCATTCGAATTCTTTCTTGCGCTCAGCCAAGAACACTCTTTTTCAGTGCAAGGCTTGAGCTCTGCCCCCACTCAGGGAAATTTGCCCTGTTCTGCATCACTTTCTCAGTTTCCTTCATTCTATCTCATCTTTATTGAATGTTTATTTTGCAGTTGGCACTGGGCTCAACATAGGGAATGGGGGTGTAGGCGGAAACTGAATGTGACAGTCTTTTTGCTACTCTGTTCTGCTGGATGAAGAATTTTCTTATTCCAATTTTTATTTAGTGCACAAGTATTTATCTGTTTAATGACAATCTAAAACTCATAGCATTTGTCGAGCACCTTCAAGGCAATAATCAGACTGTAGATTCCTTTTTAAGGTCTGATATTACATTTTTCTCCCTAACCCCAAAGGAGCATGGTATCTCTTTTCTGGGTCCTGTCCACTGTCTCTTGGGGCATATGGAAAGAAGGAACCTATGGCAGAGCCTGAGAATCTAGGAAAGCTGTTCTGGGGGTGCTGCAGCCTTTCCTCCCACTCTCAGCGATGACCCCGTGAGGGTATGTCCATAGAGGCCAGAGGTGGGCATGATGGGAGAGTGCAGCTCTGCCACCCACCAGCTGTGGGAGCTGAAGCAGATCCTGCCAGTGACTTAGCACACTCCTTCCTGAAATGAGAATGCTGGGGTTTTGCAGGGCTGCTGTGAGGTTAGACACCAGAGAGCTCTTGAAATGTTTGTTTGTGCCCTCAGGCCTTTCCCAAGAAGCACTCCTTCGTCCCTAAGGGATTATCATGAGGAAGCTGCTGCCCGGGTTCCCCAGATTCCCTCTCCTCTATCCTAGAGAAAGGGCCCAGGTGACTGTCCACTACCACCTGAACACCCACAGCCATCGTGGACCCAACCAGGTAAGACTTTGGAATCTGCTTGTCTTCATTTTCCAGGTGGGTGGGAACTGTACAAACCACCAATTAACAGCTGTCTTGGGGAAAGACCTCCCAGGTAACAACACTGCTCTGAGAAGGAATGCTGCTGTCCCAATTTACAGGGGAGACAATGGAGAGTGAGAAATGTTGAGACTCTGCAAAAGCTATTCGACTGGTAATGAAAAAAGAGGATTCTTCTGCCGACATCTGAAATCCATGTTCTTTGTCCTACTTCCTCTGCTTTGGGAAAGTTTAAGAGTCTAGATGAAAGTGCATAGAAGCCCTTATGTGAATCCTGACTCCCAAGCACCTCTTTTAAAGGGGAAGCTGGCTCAGTCTTCCCACTGCACATAACCCAGGGAGGTGGAGGCTAGGAAAGACGCAGAGGAGCATTGCTCTGCCTCTGGATCCCCATTGTTGCTCTTGTGTCTCACTTTTCCACACCAGGTAGAAACTTGTGACTTACCCACAGTTTCCGACTCTGTCATCCTCTGTCACCCATGGCATCTGAACTTTATGTAAAACATTTTATCTCTTTCCAAACACCAGGATCTGCCTCACAGGTGCCTCCTGCCAGTCTTGTTCTCTTCTGGGGGTGACCTCCCATGAGTCCTGAACTCCCACTCCTGCGATCCCAGATTTTGGTGACCTCCACTCCCCCATGACTGGTCCTCATCTTCCCATGTCCCAGAACTTCTTCACATCAGAAGCCATCTCCTCCAGCTGCCACTCTCCAGCCAGCACCATGGAGGCCCCGTGAGCAATTGTTTCTCATTTCATCATGACCCTTTGGTCGCTCCGTTTCTCCCCAATCTATCAACTTGCATCTTAGCTTCATTTCTATTCCAATCAATCTAGAAACTGCCTTAAATCTTTTTTTAGAACAAAATGGATTTATAAATACTCTTAAATAGAATTCAAAAGTAAAGTACAATAAGCTGCACACCACATGGAGCCCTCTGGTCCACCACTCTCTTGTAAACACTGTTGACTCCTGCTTTCACCTTGCAACATTCCAGCCCTGAGCGTAACATGATCAAGGATGGGCCACACTCCCACCAAGGCAGAGGCAATGGTGGTTTCATGGCCTGCATGTCCCTTGAGACTTTCAGAATAACCTTTAAGGGACCCTTCTGTGAGTCCTGATAAGGTCTTCCTGAAAACAAAACAAAACAAAACAAAACAAAAAAATGAAAAACAAAAAACTCTGTTTCAATTCAGAGTTCCCTCCCCCACCTCCCCACTCACTCTACAGAACACCTAGATAAAAGAAAACCACACTCAGCTTCCAGCTTTATCCACTCCTGGCCTTCCCCTTCCTGTGAACACTTAAGGGAATGCCCAGGAGAAGGGACCCCTCTGACAGCCTACACGCATCCTTCCAGCCCTGCCTTCTCTAGCCTTCTCCATCAGGGCCTTGATATATTAATTAATACAGTGGTTAAAATAAATCCACAGATCTTTTGACACTCCTCCCTTCAAAAGATGGAGACTTGTTTTCCCGTGTTGAGTGTGGATTTAGTGATTTGCTTCTAATAAATATAATAAGTTGGAAGTGATGAAGTATAGCTTCTAAGACTAGTGTATAAAAGGCTTCATGGCTTCCTCCCTGCTCTCTCTAAGATCACTTGGCTTGGGAAACCTTGGTGCCTTGTCATGATGACACTTAAGCAGCCTTAGCAGGGGCCCATGTGGTAAGGAACCGAGGTCTCCAGTCAACAGCTAGTGACCTTGGAAGCAGATCTTCCAGCCCTGGTCAAGGCTTCAGATGACCACAGCTCCAGCCAACATCCTGACTACAATCTTATGGGCTGAATTTTATCCCCCCAAATTCATACGTTAAAGTCCTAACCTTCCACTACCTCAGAATGGGACTGTGTTTGGAGATAAGGCCTTTAAAGAGGCAATGAAGCTAAAATGAGGTTGTTAGGGTGGGCCCTAATCCAACCTGCCTGGTGTCCTTGTAAGAAAAGGAAGAGATACCAGAGGTGTACGTGCATAGAGGAATGACCATATGAGGACAAAGCAGCAAGAGGGTTGCTGTCTGAAAGGCAAGAAAAGAGGCCTCAGAGAAAAACAACCCTGCCAACACCTTGGTCTAGGACTTCCAGCTCCAGCACTGTGAGAACATAAATTTCTGTTTAAGCTGCCTAGTCTGTGGCATTTTGTTATGGCAGGCCTAGCAAACTAATACCAACCTCATGAGAGTCCCTGGCCCAGAAGTGCCTAACTAAGCTACTCTTGGATTTATAACCCTCAGAAACTGTGAGAAATGTTTGTCATTTAAACTGCAAAATTTTGGAGTAATTTGTTTTGCAGCAATAGACAACTAATACAATTACTCATCCCTCTCTCATCTTCACCCATTCTTACTCTTCTGGCTTTTCCTCTCTTCATAGAGATAAACTCAGGTCTTGTCTGTCTTGAAGTGAATTTTCTTGGCCTCATGACACCTTCCAGCTACTCCTCTCCTCTTGCTTTGCTTCACAGCTGAGCCGTTTGATGAAGTTGCCCCATCACACTGCTTCCAGTTTCACCTTTCATACCCACAAACACTGAACTGACTCCTCCAGGGCCAATGTTGTCCAAGACCTACAGCTTCAATCTTTCTTTCTCTCTCAATTCTGAGATTCTCAGCCATGCTCCTTTTCCTACCTGCACTCCCTTGGCTTCTGCAGAACTTCACCTCCCTGTCTTCTCTTTGCCTCTTGGGGTAACTTCAATTTCCTCCTAGGGCCCTTTCCCTCACCTTGACCTCTTGGTGTCTGAGGGAGATGTTAACTGATTTTTCTCTGTCTGGTGTGCCTTCCTCTGTTTCCCTTTGGGGAAATTTTCCTTCCCTTCTCTACATCATGTTTCTGATGGGAACCGTGAATCATGGTACCCCAGAGGGCATAAGACCCAAGCAAGGGCCAATTACAGGCTATTCCTGGGATGTTCTGAATTGGAACTGGGGGTTGGTTTTCTTCTCTAGTCTTAAAATTATAAAATGTGATTCCAAAATGACCAGGGGTTTTGGTCCTAGTTTTCTGAAAATAGCTGGTTTGAGAAGATAAAATGGGCAAGAAGGGAGGGAGGGAGACAAAGATAAAAATCTTATCTCCATCTTTTTCATTTTGATTACTCGAGCTAAGCCATTTGGATTTTGTCATTTAAACCAAGGAATTCTCACTGATATGGTGGCCCTTATTCTATTCTCTTTTAGCCTACACATTCCCGTTGTACATTCCCACCTGCTCCCAAAGTCAGAGTCAAAGCACTGCTGAGTTCCAAATCAACCCTCGTCTTTATTCTGAGCTCCTGACCCACCAAGGCCCTATTCCTCTGGATATCTCCAACAGATGTGTTATAGGTACATCAAACTCAACATGACCACAGCAACTCATCCCCAAACCTGCTTTCCCCTGCATTCTTTATGAATGAAACTAGCATTGTTGAAGAAATTGTGTCATCCTATTATCCTCATATTGAAATGATCACTTGGCTCTGATGATTTTCTCTCTTATAAACTTGAAGCTCTCAACCATATGTTGTCTATAAGAAACCCACTTTAATATAAAGACACAGCTAGATTAAAAGTAGAGAGGTAGAAAAAGATATATCATCTAATACTAATCAAATGAAAGCTGGAGTAGCTCTATAAATGTTAGACAGGGTGAGGAAAATTATGAGGATTAAAGAGGGGAATTACATAACAGCCAATTCTCAAAGAAGACATAACAACATCTAACATGTATATGCCTAACAACAAAGCATCAAAATATAGGAGGCAAAAACTGATAAAACTACAAGAAGAGAAAGATTAATCTACTATTGACAGATCCAGCAGGCAAAAAAACCAATGATTGAACTCAACAGCACTACCAGTCAATTGAATTTAATGGCCATTTATAAAATACTTCATTCAATAACAGCAAAATATACATTCTTCTCAAGTTCACCCTGAACATTCACTAAGCTAGATCACATTCTGGGTCATAAACACACCTGAACACATTTAAAGAAATAGAAAACATACAACATCCACTCTCAGACTACAATGGTATTAAACTAACAAAAAAAAAAATAGCTGGAAAATTTAAAAATATTTGGAGATTAAGAAATCTCCTATATTTAGGAATTTAGAAATATATATATTCCTAAATAACACATGAGTCAAATAAATGTTTGGAAAAATTTTTAAATATTTTCAACTAAATGAAAATGAAAATAGAACCTATCAAAATTTGTGGAATGCAGTGAAAGCAGTGCTCAGAAGGAAATTCATAACACTGAATATATTTATATGAACAGAAGGAAGATCTAAAATCAATAATCTAAGCTTCTACCTTAGGAAACGAGAAAGAAGGCAATATAATTTTAAACCACGAATAATAAAATAAATAATAAAAATTAGAGCAGAAGTCAAATGAAATTAACAACAGAAATCAATAGAAAAAATCAATGAAACCAAAATCTAGTTCTTTGAAACATCAACAAAATGGATAAAACTCTAGCCAGGCTAACCAAGAAAAAAATACAGAAGACTACAAAATTCTAATATTAGAAATGAAAGTGGGACAACCCATGGATAACTGATTTGATTTCATGGCCATTGAAATAATAATACAAGAATATTATGGATAACTCTTTATCTACAAATTTGGTAACTTAAGGTGAAATGAACAATTTCCTGCAAGACACAATCTACTAAAACTCATGCAAGGAGAAATAGACAATATGAATAAGCCTATAGCTATTAGAGAAATTGGATCAATAATTAAAAGCCTTTCAAAAAAGAAAGTACCAGGTTTTTAAAAGAAAGTACTAGATGTTTTCACCAATGAATTCTATCAAATATTTAAAGAAGAAATGATATCAATTCCTCGCAATATCTTCTAGGAAACAGAAACACAGAGAACATTTCCTAATTCATTCTATGAGGCCAGCATTACCCTAATACCAACACCAGATAAAATGCATTAAAAGAAAAGAAAAACTAACAGGGGGAAGATGACAGACTAGATAAAAGCAGGGTTCATCTCCTCCCAGGACCACATTGAAATTACAACCAAATTATAAAATAATCAACATGGTGAATCACCTGAAGTCCAGCTGATCGTAACATCTACATCTGATAATATAAAGGAGCCACATCGAAGCCAGTAGGAGGGGCAAAGTCCCAAATCGGCTGGACTCTCACCCATGGGTGGTGGAGAATCACCAGGAGGGAGAGTGAGGCTGCAGAGTTTCTCCTGAAGGAGAGGGGGTCCTGGTCTCATCTGGGGGCTCCCCAGCCCAGGGAAGAGGAGATTCCAATAACTCTGACTGTAGAAACTAGAGGGATTCTGGCCATCTGCGTGAGATAGAAGGCGACTGAGCCCCTAGATGTCACTTTGAAAGACCTGTGCAAAGGTTTTCTGACCTGCAGACACTCGCCCGGGACATCGGCGTTGGGTCTGAGGCTTGCACAGGATTCATTCTGAAAAAGTCTCCATTACTTGGAGTCAGAAAGAGGGCTGGAAAGGCAGCTACCATTGTGTTTTAGTCCGGCCCCCCTACAGACACATCAGCTTTATTGTGCACACCCCTCCCACAGAGCCATTAGGAGATGCTAGTCTGAGGGGATCAGCCCTCCCCACCTAACCTGCAGACTGCGGGGTGGGGGAGGGGGGGTGGACGACAGTTGTTTATGGTTGGTTGCCAAGCCCTGAGCTGAGTGATTCAGAGTGAAGTATTCACAGTGAGTCAGCCATTGTTGTGAGCAGCATTTCTAATCCCAGCAACAGTGACTAGCGCTGTGAGCCCCATTTCAGAGATAAGGTCAGGCAGATTATTGCTGCCATGAACTCAGGCAGATATCGAGGGCCTGTGCGCCAGTCTCAGACAGCAGCTGGTCTTGCTGTGACCTGGGCCTTATGTGGGAACTCAACAACAGTTACCAAAGACCAAGGCTGTATTGATCTGACTGTCACTGTCTCTCTGAGACCCCGCCCCACCCAACCTGCAGGCTGCCCAGGGCACTGTTATTGGTTTGCTGCTAAGCTCACCTCTGAGTTATTCAGGACCAAGTGTTCACAGCTGGGTGGCCATCATTGTGAGTGGCCTTTCCAATCACAGCAAAAGCGGCCAGTCCTGTAAGCTACATTTCAATTCTCAGCGGGCAATCAGTGCTATGAGCCACATTTCAACGGAAAACATTTCGGAGTGAGAGACGTCCTCAGATCTCCTCCCTTGAAACAACAATAAGCTAAAACTCAACAAAAAACTCCCAAACTGCACACCAGCACATCTGAGCATGGGATCTGCTCATAAGAGCTACCACAGGTACTTTAAGGGATCCAAGAGGCTTAGATGCCACCTACTGGAAACCAAAAGAAAAGCGCCTTCTTTGCAACAGACTACAGTCAGATCTTTATATAATAAACCTTTTTTCTAGAAAACAGCATAATCCACTTCCATTAATGCCCAAGTGGAGAAATAGTCCATTAAACACCATGAACAACCAAGGTGACAAGGCAGCTCAGAAAGAAAGAGAAAAATCTCCAAAAAATAAGCTTACAGACATAGAAATATGTAACTTAAATCACAGAGAATTTAGAATGGTACTTCTGAAAAAACTCAATGAGATCGAAAACAAAGCATATCAAAAATTTCAGGAATTGAAAAGACAACTAGATGAGCAGAGAAAGGAGATTGAAACCCTCAAAAAGAACCAAATAGAACTTCTGGAGATGAAGAACACACTGCAAGAGTTGAAAAATGAAATAGCAAACTTGGGAAATAGAGTTGACCAAATGGAGGAAATGATAAGTGATATTGAAGACAGAAATCTAGAAATGCATCAGAAGGAAGAAGAAAGAAACTGAAGAATGAAAAATAATGAAAGAGAAATACAAGAACTAACTGATACCATAAAGAGAGAATAATAGGCATTATCGAAGGCGAGGGAAAGGAGCAGGGACTAGAAAGCATTTTCAGACAAATAGTGGACGAGAATTTCCCAAATCTAAGGAATGAGCTGGAGCTTAGAATTCAAGAAGTCAACAGAACACCCAATTATCTCAACCCAAAAAAGCTTTCACCAAGATAAATTGTATTAAAGTTATCAAAAATCAATGACAAAGATAGAATTCTCAAGACAACCAGGGAGAAGAAAATGGTAACATATAAAGATAAACCCATTAGATTATCATTGGACTTCTCAGCACAAACCTTACAAGCCAGAAAGGAATGGAATCAAATATTTAAACTATTAAGTGAAAGGAACTACCAGCCTAGAATCAGGTATCCAGCTAAGCTCTCCTTAGATATGAAGGAGAAATTAAGACCTTTCCAAACATACAAAAATTGAGGGAATTCTTCACTACAAGACCTGCACTACAGGAAATACTGAAAGAGGTCAGCTCACCTAAAACAAAATAACAACAACAAAAATATATAATTAGGAGTAAAGTGACTATCAGGCAAATAGAAGCAGAAGAGTGCAACCTTTATTAAGAGCAGGGCGTTATAGCTTAAATAATAAGAAGTAATTGTTATAACAAGATAGCAATGAATGTTCAGCATACATAGGGACAAATTGAGACAACAATGACTAAAAAGGAGAGGATTCAAAGATCCAAATTCACAAAGGGAAATGGAGATAAGGCACGCGCAGAAGAAAATGCACGAATATATATATAACTATCCTTTCCATATTCATAATGCTAACCACATACCAAAGATTCAGAGCTGAAATATATAACATAAAACAAGAAGAACCAGAGGCAAAACCCTAGAAAACCAATCCAAATAAAGAAAACAGAAACACAAGGACAAGGAAGCAAAGGAAACATCGAGCTACCAGAAAGCAAAAAGATAAAATGGCTATAAGAAGATCTCATATTTCAATAATCACCCTAAATGTAAATGGACTGAACTCATCAATAAAAAGGCACAGAGGTGCAGAATGGATCAAAAAACAAAATCCAACCATATGCTGCCTCCAGGAGACACATCTCAGCTCCAAAGAAAAATATAGACTCAAAGTGAAAGGATGGAAAATGATATTTCAAGCAAACGGCATTCAGAGAAAAGCGAGAGTAGCGGTACTAATATTGGACGAACTAGACTTCAAAATAAAAAAGGTAAAGAAAAATAGTGAGAAACACTTCATAATAATAAAGAGAATCATGCACCAAGAAGACATAACAATTATTAACATCTATACCTGAAATATATAAAGCAATTACTAACAGAACTAAAGGGAGAAACAGACCAAAACACTATCGTAGTAGGGGACCTAAATACCCCACTGTCGGATATGTCGGATATGGACAGATCATCCAACAGAAAATCAATAAGGAAATAACATCCTTAAATAACACATTAGAACGGGACGTAATTGACATTTACAGAGCCTTCCATCCCCAAACAGCTGCTTATACATTCATCTCTAGTGCACATGGAACATTCTCAAGAATTGACCACATACTGGGACACAGAGATAGCCTCAACAAATATAAGAGGGTTGAGATCATACCAACCATATTCTCTGATCATAATGCTTTGAAATTAGAAATCAACTGCAAAAAGAAAGCAGGAAGAACCACAAATACATGGGGGTTAAACAACATGCTACTGAAGAATAATTGAATCAGAGAAGAAATAAAAAGAGAGATCAAGAGATATATAGAAATGAATGATAACGATAGTACAACATACCAAAACTTTTGGGACACGGCAAAAGCTGTCATAAGAGGAAAGTTCATATCATTATAGGCCTACCTCCAAAAACAAGAACGAGCCCAAATAAACAACCTATCGCTTCATTTTTAAAAACTAGAAAAGGAAGAACAAATGAAGCCTAAAGTCATTAGGAAAGAAATTATCAAAATTAGAGCAGAAATATATAAAATTGAAAAAAAAAATAGAGAAAATAAATGCAACAAAGAGCTGGTTCTTTGAGAAGATTAATAAAATTGACAAACCCCTGCCTAGACTCACTAAAGAAAAAAGAGAAAGGACACAAATAAACCAAATCAGGGATGGAAGAGAGGAAATTATGACAGACATCGCAGAAATACAAAGGATCATGCAATAATACTATGAAAAAGTATATAACACCAAATATAATAACCTAGAAGAAATGGACCAGTACTTGGGAAAATACAATCTTCCAAGACTGAATTAAGAAGAACTGGAAAATCTAAATAGACCAATCAGCAGTATGGAAATTAAAATGATCATCAAAAACCTACCAAAAAGTAAAACTCCAGGACCAGATGTCTTCACCAGTGAATGCTACCAAACATTCAAAGAAGATTTAATACCTATTTTCCTCAAACTCTTCCAAAAATTCAAAGAGGAGGCAATACTTCCCAACTCATTTTATGAGGCCAATATTCTCCTGATACCGAAACCTGGGAAAGATAACACACAAAAAAAGAAAACTACAGACCAGTATCTCTCATGAACACAGATGCAAAAATCCTAAATAAGATACTAGCAAACCGAATATAGCAACATTTTAAAAAGATTATACACCACGATCAAGTGGGCTTCATCCTAGGGGAACAGGGATGGTTCAACATACATGAATCAATTAATGGGATACATCACATAAACAAATTAAAAAATATGAATCATATGATCATATCGATAGATGCAGAAAAACCCTTTGACGAGATACAGCATCCATTTATTATCAAAACACTTCACAAAATCAGTATAGAAGGAAAGTACCTTAACATAATAAAGGCCATCAATGACAAATCTTCAGCCAACATTATACTTAATGGTGAAAACCTTAAAATCTTCCCTCTAAGATTAGGAACAGGACAAGGCTGTCCACTATCGCCACTGTTATTCAATATAACATTGGAAGTCCTAGCGAGTGCAATCAGACAAGAGAAAGATATAAAAGGCATCCAAATAGGAAACAAAGAAGTTGAACTGTCACTGTTTGCAGATGACATGATTCTCTATATAGAAAATCCTAAAGACTCCACAAGAACACTACTAGAAACAATAAGCAAATACAGTAAAGTTTCTGGTTACAAAATCAACGTTCAAAACTTCATAGCGTTCCTATACTCTAACAACGAAGTGTCAGAAAAAGAAGTGGAAAAAATAATTCCTTTCGCAATTGCAACAAAAAGAATCAAATACCTAGGAATAAACTTAACAAAACATGTGAAGGACCTATATAATGAAAACTACAAGACTCTATTAAAAGAAATCGAAGCAGATACAAAGAAATGGAAAGATATTCCGTGTTCTTGGATTGGAAGAATCGACATAGTTAAAATAACCATATTACCTAAAGCATTGCACAGATTTAATGCATTCCCCATCAATATTCCATCGGCATTTTTTAAAGAAATAGAACAAAAAATCATCAGATGCGCATGGAAGCACATAAGACCCTGAATTTCCCAAGCCATCCTGAGAAAAAAAGAAAGAGGCTGGAGGCATCACTCTGCCCAACTTCAAATTATATTACAAAGTGACAGTAATTAAAACAGGATGGTATTGGCAGAAAAAGAGACACACGGATCAGCGGAACAGAATTGAGAGTCCAGAAGTAAACCCATGTTTATACGGGCAAATGATTTTTGAGAAAAAAGTCAAAAACATACAGTGGAGAAAGGAAAGCCTCATCAATAAATGGTGCTGGGAAAACTGGAAAGCCACCTGCAAAAGAATGAAACTAGACTGTTGTCTATCACCACATACCACAATTAACTCAAAGTGGATTAAAGACCTGAATAAAAGACCCAATAAAAAGAAACAATAAAATGCATAGAAGAAAACATAGGAACAAAACTCAAGGACCTTGGACTTAAAGAGGATTTTATGAATTTGACCTCAAAGGCAAGGGAAGTAAAAGCAAAAATAAACGAATGGGGCTACATCAAACTAAAAAGCTTCTGTTCAGCAAAAGAAACCATCAACAAGGTAAAGAGACACCCATCCAAATGGGAATATATATTTGCAAGCAATGCCTCCGATAAGGGCCTAATATCCAAAATATACAAAGAACTCATACAAATCAATAACAACAACAACAAAAAACAAACGATTCAATTAAAAAATGGGCAGAGGACCTGAACAGATACTTCTCCCCAGAGGACATACAAAGGGCCAATAAACATATGAACAGATGCTCAACATCGCTAGCTATAAGGGAAATGCAAATCAAAACCACAGTGAGATACCATCTCACACCTGTTAGAATGGCTATAATCAACAGGACAAGTTATAACAAATGCTGGAGAAGATGCAGAGAAAAAGGAACCCTCATACACTGCTGGTGGGACTGCAAATTGGTACAGCCACTATAGAAAACAGTATGGAGGTTCCTCAAAAAACTAAGAATTGATCTACCATATGATCCAGCAATCCCTCTACTGGATATTTACTGCAAAGACTTGAAAACCCATATCCAAAAAGATATATGCACACCGATGTTCATAGCAGTGGTCAGGACATGGAAGTAACCAAAGGGTCCTACAATAGATGACTGGATAAAGAAGCTGTGGTATATATATAAAATGGATGTAGTACATATATAAAATGTGGTACATATATAAAATAAAAATATTACTCAGCCATAAGAAGAGATGAAATACAGCCATTTGCGACAACCTGGATGGACCTCGAGATAATCATGCTGAGTGAAATAAGCCAGAGAGAAAAAGTTGAAAATCACATGATATCACTTATATGTGGAATATAAACCTAAAAGCAACAAAGGAACAGGACAAACAAATAGAGACTCATGGACATGGACCATTGACTACTGGTTATCAGAGGGTAGGGGGTGGGAGAGGAAGGGGAAGGTAGATGGAGTAATATAGGGGGGTAAGGGGGAAGGTGAAGTGGGTAAAAGGGATCAAATATATGGTAGCTGAAGGAAACTGGTCTTTGGGTGGTAAATACACAAGAGAATATACAGATGTTAAATTATAATGTACACCTGAAAATTACATAATTGTATTAATCAATTTTACCCCAATAAATTTAATTAAAAAAAAGAAAAGAAAAACTAGAGGCTCTCTCCCTTCCTTACCACCCCTTAGTCCCCTCTCATCCTTCACTTGGGAGAATGGAAGCCTCCCAGGCAGACTTGCTTCTGCTGGGCTCTCCAAAAATCATCTTCCATTCCAACAACCAAGTTATCTTTAAAAGATGCAAAAAAATTGGCCATGTCATGCATCTCCACAGCTAAGAGTGTGCCATATCTTTATGGTATTTAAGATCTTTCAGGGTCATAACCTTGTCAGCCTACCTTGTATCTCACTTCTTCCCTCCAAGTTGCACTGAATTTCATGTAATTCCTGAAATACCCCACATTCTCTCTCACCTTGATCTCTGTGTCTCTGTATTTGATTAATATGAATGTGGAAGGAACACGTACACATGCCCACATGTGCATACACAGGTGCAGACATCCTCACACACAGGAGATGAAATTTTCTATCTCACACTTACCCCCATTTTGATGTATCATTGAATGTCTCTCCTATACTTGTGAGAAACTTAAGAGCAGAACTATACCTTGTTCATCCCAGTAGGGGCTCAGGACATGTTTGCTGAATGAATAGATGGATGGGTGGATAGATGGATGGATAAATGGATGAGTGGATGGGTGGGTAGGTGGATAGATGGATAGATAGATGGGTGAGTGAGTGAATAGATGGATAGATGGGTGGGTGGGTGGATAGATGAATGGATGGAAGGATAAGTGGGTGGGTGAATGGGTGGGTGGATGGATGGGCAGGCAGATGGGTAGATAGATGGATGGGTGGGTGAGCAGATGGATGGATGGCCAACGGGGAAATGGCTTTTCCTTTCATCCCAGGAAGGCAGGTGAAGCATTGTCCCTGAGGCAAAGTCCTGGGGAATTTGCAAGTTCCTCTTCCTTGGGAGTGAGATGTCTTCTTTTTAGCTCAGGCCCCCTTGTCTAACCCTAAGGCAGGTCAGTATGGCTGAGCCCATGGGAGTCAGTGTGCTGCACTGTTTCCCAAAGCCCTTTTGGTTCCCAGAGTTGCTGGGAGTCTAAAGCTACACCATTAACAAGTGTTTCTGGAGCATCGTTGAACTGAAGTATGGGAGAGTGGGTAAGAAAATGCTGAAAGGCGAGTGGGGAGGTGGAGCTGGGGAGAATATCAAAGTGTTGCTCAGACTAGGAGGGACCAGAGTGGGCAGGGGTCTGTGTGCCATGTGGTGTGCAGGGCACTTTTTCCAGATCCTCTCATTTAAGCCACACACAAACCCATGGAGACATCCCACCTCATAGATAAGGAGCCCGGAGACTAAGGAGCAAAACCAACATTGAGACTCTAGTCTATGGGATGCCAGCCCAGAGGTAGCCCCTACCCTTGAGGGGTGACAAAGCATTGCCTGTGTCCCTTGTTGGGCCAGTTTTCCTTTGTACAGCCTCACCTCACCCCACTGCAATAAAGGAACATGACACCTGCTGCTTAATTACTAAGGAGGTAGACAGAGAGTCTAAAATGGCACTGGATTAGAAAGTTGACCTTATTCCCAACTTTACTTCTGCTACAGACTACTCCACTCCTTTACTGAACATAGATTTGCCAGATGTCTGTTCTTTGCCATGCCTTGGATGGGTGTAATAAAAACAAGGAGACAGAGAAATCTTGAGGAGATCCAGCCTGTGCTCCTAAGGTGCTCACAGTCCAGTGGTCTTGGGCAAAGCATTTTCCCTACTTCGTCTCACTGTCCCCCTTTGTGAAAAATGTACTGTTCTTTCTTCCCAAGAACTGTGATGTGGACTGAGTGAGAATGTAGAAGCAAGGGCCTTTGGAAGACATGAAGAGCATGAAGTTATATAAACGCAACTAGGTAACTGAGAAATGCTGTTCCCTACTGTCACTTCTCCCCAAAGCTGAGCACCCCAAGACCCACCAGTGCTAAGGATGCAGCAGAGCCTAAGACAGACACACACAGGGAGTAGGTCCCCCAAGAGGAAGGCCTTGGGTGCCCCAGCAGGCTCTCAGTGGTTCAGGCATTGGGGAAAGCCTCCTGCAGGAAGTAGTGGGACTTGAATTGTCCTTTAGGGGTGTGCTCCAGGCCCAGAGAGCCCTACACAAAGTTTGAATATTCTTCAAACTAAAATCCTGAACTGAGTTCAGGGGGTTTATGGGTTAGAGTTATAGGATGGGACCTGAGGAAGAGGACTAGTGGTAAAGAACAAACACACCCAATTTAGGATACTGGGGATGGGCTCTCACACCTACCAGGAGTCTGACGTTGGCCAATCCCGCCTAATGTCTGTCTCAAATTTCCCATGAATGCCCACCATGCTGACAGCTCAGGTAAGACAGCCTTGGGAGTCCATAGTAGTGGCCTCCCCTCAGTCATTCCTTATCCCAACAACCAATAGCCCATCAGAAGAGGCTTTGAGACCAGGCAGGCAGGGGCCTGCCTCATCCTGGGGCCCAGGCCTTCCAGAGGTAACCAACTCG
The DNA here is from genome assembly GCF_000151845.1 of Pteropus vampyrus. Taxonomy (NCBI): domain Eukaryota; kingdom Metazoa; phylum Chordata; class Mammalia; order Chiroptera; family Pteropodidae; genus Pteropus; species Pteropus vampyrus. The sequence goes on along the minus strand of NW_011888868.1, from coordinate 6,388,927 downwards.
ATCATCCACAATTGTCCAGGGAGACACGCCCAGGCTTTAGAGTCAAGCACCAGTTCTGCTCCTTTCTGCGGGCACCTCAACTTCAACGGTCCTCAGTCTCCTTATTCATGAAATGGAAGCACTAACACCACTGTGCTGAGAGTATGCACTGAGATGGCTCATGTGGCACAGCCTGCGTCAGCCAGGTGCCCAGTCAGCAGCACCTGGGATATTTCCATGTCTCCTGATCCTATGGTGAGGTCTTTCTACTCTGAGGAGACTGCTGGGCTCAGGGCCTCCTGCTATTCCCTTCCGCCAGTGAGTCTGCCTTCCTGGAGCAGAGGGCCAGAACAGCTTCTTCTCCCTCTTCTGCGGTCCCTTAGGCTGGCCCTCAGATTGACTGACCAAGACCCTGGGCTGGGGTTTCTGTTTTCCAGACTCTTAAAGGGAATCTCCAGCTCTCTACTTCACAGGCCTGTCCTACCTGATCTCCAAGTGAGCTCTACAGCACTTCCCTATGTCTGCATCTCCCAATCTGCTACTTGTCCAGCAACCCTTCCCCCACCCCGAAGAGGTGACCCACTCCTCCCATCCTCCCAGCTGTCAGGAGGTAGGCCTGTAGACCAGGTATATCTGACAGACAGAGAAGGCCCCAGGCGCTCCTTTACCTTCTCAGGACTGGGGTCTGTCTGATTCCCTTCCTTTCCACCAAGGCACTCTGAAAGAGCAATGCCAGAACTCAGAGTGTATGGGAGAATAAGGGAGAGGCGGGAGAGGCAGAAGGGCTCCAGGAGGAAATGGCTAAGCATTCTGGGCCCACGTAATTTATTACAGGACTTTGTCCTTGGGCCCTAGGCATATCCACTCCCACAAGGCTCCTCTTGCAGCCCCAGCGAGCAGAGCCTCGCAGCACTCTGATCTTTAACCCTGGCCTCTTCAGCAGAGAGTCCCCACAGACCATTAAAGTTTACACTCACATGCCTGTTGCTGGCCATCAGTGAAATCCCTGGTGACAATCTGCTGATCATCCAGGAAGTTCAGCATCTTCCAAGGTATCATGGGGACTCTAAGGAAGCCAACAACAGGAGCTCTACTCGCAAGCACCCAAGTCCTAACTTGAGGCACACACACAGGAGACACCTGCTAGTCAGGAAGCTTTATAACAGAGTTAAAGGCTATTGGGCAACTAGATTCTCAGTAGAGTCCCTGGGAGCAGAGGGGGCTGGCTTGGGCTGGGACTTGAATGAACGGTGGATTTTCACTGTGAGGCAAATACAGGCCCTTCTTAAGGGAAGGGTATCAGGCAGCATGCCCTGGGAGAGGCCAGATGGGAGGGCATGGGCAGTGCCTGGAAGTGCGATGGTGAGTGCTTTGAAGACACTTGCTCACTGCAAGCCTTTCGTTGGGTGAAGAGAGGCATCGGTGGTCCTACAGGTGGATAATCAGGTTCCTTGTTTTTCCTGGGATGCAGAAGGGACTGAGAACTGCAGGCAGAGGTGTGAGAGCTAGTTTTCATTTTTAGATAGAGTTGAGGCCATGGCAGGGTGGCAACCCTGACCTTGGGACTCTTTTGGGAACAGGAACCAAGTGCTGGTGGGAGAGAGAGAAGAGCCGCTGAGGTGGAGGCCATGTGTCACCCTGGAGTGAGGCAGAGGCCACCATTGCCTGAGAATTTCCTATGCTTCTAGTGGGTAGGGTGAGGAGGGGCTCTGCAAAGTCCCCAGCTTCCTTCTGCTAAACACTCCTTTTGTTGAGACAGCTTGAAAGAGTTTCTGTTTCTTATAACCTACCATCTATGACGAAGGTAGGGAAGCAGTTGGGAGATGCCTTAATGAAGAGCCTATGGAAGAAGCTGTTCTCTGAGCTTTTCATCCAGCCTCTACCTGCTCCCAACCAGGAGCACTGTGCTCAGATTTTGCCCTATCTCCAACTAGCCTCCTATCCCCAAAAAACTCACCCAGTTTCTGGGCCAACACTTGCTTTTTGTGGGCTTCATATGGCACATGGCTTCTCTGGTTTAGAAAGATACAATTTCACTCCCACAGTATTGACACTGTTGCTCTTAGCAGCTTCAGAAATGGTGAGCTCCTTATCCTGGGACTCCAGGCACCAGACTGGGTTCTCTATGGCCCTCTGGCATTGCCCTTGTGAAAAAAAAAATTTGTGGGACACAATATCTGTGTAGAACAACAACAAAAAAAATTATAACAGTTCTCTATTCAGAGCCCGTCTTAAGCAAAATTTAATAGAAGTACATCTCAGATACCTATAAACTTGTATCCTGCTTCTTTTTACATTTGACATTATATCATAAGCATTTTCTTACACTGTACCAAACTTTAGTCACGAGTCTTTAAAGATAGCATGATAGTCCATCCTACAAGCGCTCCATCATTTTGTGACCATCCTCCCTGCATAGACATCAGGACGCATCCAATTCTTTGCTGTCATCTATAACAATGCAATGAAAAGTGTGTACTCACAGCATATTTGCATTATGTCATTACAGGAATATTCAAGAAGGGAACTGATTGAAACAAGGGGCATGAACATTTTGTTGCTAACCTTTCTCAAGTGGCACATCAAGTCCTCTCTCCGACAACAGGTATACACATACTTACAAGGAATTGGCCTGACTTTTGTGTGAGTTGGTGAGGCTCAGAGGGGCAGTTCTCTTAGAGCCTTAGGTTTTCCACTGCTGAGGTGCCACGAGCCCTGGAAATCAAGAAGAGGGGCTGGGAGCAGTCAGGACAGGCTTTTCCCTGTCACACCTGTAACCAAATTTCACTCTCTCACAGCTTAATGCTACTTCCACGGTTCTCTTCAAGGTGTGAATATTCTGCTAACCTGTAAAAATGTTTCTGAGCTGAGACAAAATGTCTCCATGAAACAACATAGGTTTTATTTCATCCTTGTCCAATGATGGAGCCTATTGTAGCATTGTTATAGCAACCAAAACAGAGAATAGCGAGGATTTCATTTCAGCTCTACCAACACATTATAGAGTGACCTGAATTTCCTTGATTCCTAGTGGTTCTTATCTTCCCATCTAGACTACAGCAGCCAAGCTATTCATTAATGCTATAAAATAGCACAACAATAAGCATAAATCTCTGTCACTGAGCTACTCTTTAGAGCAGTGGTCCTCAATCTTTTTGGCACCAGGGACCGGTGCTCCTATGAGAATCTAATGCCTGATGATCTGAGGTTGAGCTGAGGCAGTGATGCTAGCGCTGGGGGATGGCTGCGCTCATTTGCCTGCCTCTCACCTCCTACTGTGTGGCCTGGTTCCTAATAGGCCATGGACTGGTACAGGTCTACAGCCCGGAGGGTTTGGGACTCCTGCTTTAGAGAATTTTAGAGTTAGAACTAGCATTTAATGAGTGCCTTCAGTGTGCTGGGCTCTTTGTACATGCCATCTCATTCAACTCTCATCAAAACCCTACAAATTAGGAGTGTTATCCTCATTTCACAGTAAGGAGGTCAAAACCAAAGAGGTTAAGAAACTTGCTTAGGTCACACAGCTAAAAGTTAGGAAGTCAAAAGCAAAGAGATTAAGAAAGTTGCTTAGATCACACGGCTAAAAGTGGTGGGGCATATTTGAATGGAGATCAACCTAACTCCAAGGCCGGTGCTTATTGCACTACATTATACCACACCAACCCTCAAACTAAGCTGGCCCCCTCTTCCCCACACCCAGGGATAGATGAGACACCCTACTTTTAGAGATTTTCAGGGAAGGCGCTGCCCCAGCGTGCTCACTCCAGCTCAAGGTCTGAAGGGCCTTTCTCTTCCATTTCCATGGTCTCTGGTGCAAGGGCAGAGGGATACTTGGGAAGAAGCAGGGTTTGCTTGCTTCTCTGGAAACAGAGCGTGCACAGTACAAAAGTGCAGATCACAGGGCATGTTCTATCATGTAGCTCAGGGCTTGCTTCTCAATCTTGGCATTATTGATGTTTTGGACTAGATTATTCTTTTCTGGGGTTGGGAGGAGCTGTCCTGTGCATCATAGAATGTTTAACAGCATCCCTGGCCTCCATCTACTAAATGCACTTCCCCAGTAGTGCAATCAAAATGTCTCCTAATATTACCAAATGTCTCCCAAGGGAACATTGGTTCCCAACTTGAGAACCAATGTAGAGTTCATCAGTCCAGGTACAATCGAGGCTGGAAGAAAGAGGAGGCCGGCAAGAGCCAGAATGGATGTCCTCTTAGAATTGGTGACCCCATGACTCCTTCCTTGAATGGCAGAAAGATATGGCTCAAAAGACATGGAGGGTCCAGAGAAGGGGCTATTGGCCTAGTGCTCCCTAAAGGATCTTGGTTCTGACATGCCAAGAAAATGACCATGTCATCAGGCCAGCCCAAGTACTTCATCCTGCCTGGACCAGCAATTGTGAGATAGACATTGTTAGACTAGGTGGAGCTTGGATCCAAAGTCCTGATGGGTCAGGGAGGCCATCTCAGTCCAGGAAGAAATGACTCATTTCTTATTGTGCTTTATCTTCATAATCCCTCTGAGAAACCCACCCAGAGGTTTGTTCAAGGCAGCAGGAGGGGCAAACTAGGGGCACTAAATGTAAGACTCACTTTCTCTTCGCTGAAGAGCTATAAGCAATCCAATGAATAAATCCGAGCCTTGGGCCCTGACATTTACACCTAGGCCAACAGGGGCCTCTGTCCCATGACCAGGCTCCATGGCATCCTGGTGATTAATCTGATTGCTCTGGGGAGGTTGAGGTGATGGGAGGGGAAAGCAAAACTTGATTGTGACAAACTCAACAAACCAGGTACATGGTGCTGATGGTTCAGATTTTAATGGTAATAATGATACTTTGTTTAGCTCTTGGGAGAGGTTAAGGGTGAGAGATGCATTGCTAAGTGCTTCATGGGAAAAGAAGCATTAGGATGGATTTCCTACCCCCTACCCCTGGCTGGAATGTTCTATGTGCACCAAGAGCGGTCTCCTTTTCTCCCTGGTCCCACAGCTGGGGCATTCTTTCCAGCCTCACCTAAAGTTAGGAGTGGCTGTAGAATGAACATGTTGGAGTCCAGAATAAGTCACTCCAAGACATGCCCCTGTGGTATGCCCTTGAGCTAAGGGCAACTTTAGCCATAGGCTCAAGAGAAACTTCTGTGCCCCATCACCCTTAACTACCTAGAAGAATTTGAATTATAGGCCTTGCCCTTTAGACATTATCAGAGGTAACTTTTTTTGATTATCTGTAGAGCAGGGCAAACTTCTTTTTACTAAAGGTCTGCTCTTCTTGTCATCCTGCAATGATCTTTGAAGCCCCCAAGGGGCTTCATCATTACCTCATCTCTAGCTCAGGATGTCTTATATACCTCAATGCCCCTTTCTAGCTCTGAACTGCATGAGGTGTCTCTGACTCTCTAATATATGTAGGGTTCCCATAAACATATATGTATTAAATTTGGTTATTTTCTCTCACTAATCTGTCTCATGTCTATTTGACTATTAGATTGGCCAGGAGAACCTTGAAGAGAGAGAAAAGTTTATTCCTCCCCATCAAGGATAAGAAATAAGCACCACTTGTAGACTGGGCCCATTATAACCCCCTGTGCCATCCTCTACTGCTCTCCTCCCTTTCGCTGGTGGCATGCAGAGCATCTAGCAGTGGATTCTGAGGCCCTAGGGAACAGTGGAGACATAATATGGAAAGAGCCTGGATTTCTGAATGATTCCAGGGAATAGAGTATCACCTACACTCCCACCACTGACCCCACTGCCCATTTACAAGAGCAAGAAATGAACAAACCACTGAAATTTGTTGTGTTGTTGTAATAGTTAACCTACCAGATTAAAACATGACCCCTCTCCCATCCAAATTGCCTTTTATATTCCTAATACCAGTTCAATACACCTCTCCCAGGAAACTGGCTCTGACTGCTACAGTTCACTCTAGTCTCACCCTCCTTTTAATTCCTATGGCATTTGTTACTAAATCACATAATTTACTTCTTAGCATGTATTTTTTTCAGAGTAGGACTTCTTGATAAATTGTCAGCTTCTCAAGGCAAGAATCATATGTTAGACTTTTTTGTATCTTCACAGTGCCTGATAATAATAAGGATAATGATTATCGTATATATTGTCTCCCAGGAATCATTATTTATATACAAAACAACTCTATGAGATAAATACAACTATTATCCCCAATTTACAGATGAGGAAGTTGGAGCATGGAGAAGTTAAGTAACTTGGCCAAGGTCACACAGCTAGAAAGTGACAGAGCCAGGATCCAAACCAATAAATCTGAGTAACGAATGAGCTTCCAGTAATTATACCATCTTAACCATAATTGTTTCAGGAATAAGCGCTTGTGTGTCCAATGAAAATGTAGTTCCTTCTGGGCAAGAAGGAGCAATGCCCTTCCCATCTATTCTGGTATCTGAAGCTGGCCAGGTGCAGAGGAGCTATCACCCACACCTGCTGACTGAAGGAACTGCAGGCCAACTGTAAGCAAATTGTGCAAACAGGGCAGGGCAGGGCAGGGCAGGGCAGGATTTTTTTCTCAGTGCTGGTATGTATTTACTATCCAGAGCTCTGGAAAAAATGACAAACAGTCCATGAAAACTCACTGCTACTTTAAACTAGTTTTGAAATAAACTTATTTTTCCTAGCATAGTTCCTAAAACTAAAGATTACAACTCCTAGTCCTTTCTCTTAAATCTGCTTTGAATATAATCATATTTTCAGTTTTGCATCTCCTGTTAAACCTAGACCCAAGAATATAAACTGTCTTCAAATAGACTGTTGGAGCCAAAAGGAAGTCCAGGGTCTTGAGGTGGCCTGTGGTAGAACTCCATTGGCCCACTGGCCAGGCCACTAAGCCACTTGCTTGGCAGGTGTTTTCGAACCTCTGCTCTGTAGCAATTCATTCTGGGTTTCAGGGTGCAGGGAGAGTTCACACAGTCCCCATACCTCAGTGTGCGTGTGCACGCACACACATGACAAATGGAAAGAACATACCAGGGAATCCTCTGCTTGCTTGTTTGATTGTTTTTAATCAAAGAATTTCACAATCTCCTCTTATGGGCTGGACTTAGTGACTTGCTTCCAAAGAATAAAGTCTAGAAAAAGAAAAACAGTAATTTTATATTAGAAAAAACTAAAACCTAGGCAACACTACTCTAACCAAGAATTACAGGCTGAATTGTGTCCCTCAAAATTTGTATGCTGAAGCTCTATTCCCCAGTACCTAAGAATGTACTATATTTGGAGTTAGGGCCGTTAAAAGGAAATTAAGATTAAATGAAGTCATTAGGATGGGCCCTAATCCAACCTGACTGGTGTCTTTATAAGGTTAAGACAGATATGCACAGAGGAAGGACCATGTAAAGACAGAGAGAGAGGTGGCCATCTGCAAACCAGGAAGAAAATCCTCTGCAGAAACCAACCCTGCTGCTACATTGATCTTCGACTTCCAGCTTCCAGAACTGTGAAAAAATAAATCCCTGTCATTTAAGCTGCCCAGTCTGTGGTATTTGTTTATGGTAGCCCCAATAGACTAGCATATTAAGTGATCAAGTTAAATATCTCCTGTTATAGGTCATGTTCATTTGCTGTGTTGAGAAGGGTATTTCACCTCTGTTGTATTCTTCTCCCACACCCATAACCCTAGTCTAATCATGAGAAAAACATCAGGCAAACTGAAGAAAGGGACAAAGTATCTGACTAGGATGCCTCAACACTCTCAAGATCATGAAAACCAAGGAAAGTGTGAGAAACTGTCACAGGCCAGAGGAGAATACAGAGACATAATGAGTAAATGTAATGTAGTATCCTGGATGGGGTTCTGGGACAGAAAAAAAGACATTAGTAGAAAAACTGTTGAAATCCAAATAAAGTTTAGAGTTTTGTTAATAGTATGTTGGTTTCTTGGTTTTGACAAATGGTAATTCAAGACACTAATATTAGGGGAAACTGGATGAGAGATATATGGAAACTATACTATTTTTCAACTTTTCTATAAATTTAAAATTATTCCAAAATTAAGTGTATTAAAAGATAAAGAATCCATTTGTGCCCTCATTTTCAATTATTTGGAATCTATACCAAGGAGTAGAACTGTTGGGTCTTATGATAATCCTATGTCTAACCTTTTGAGGAAGAGCCAAAACTTTTCACAGTGGCTGTACAATTTTACTTTCCCACCAGCAACTGTATGAAGATTTTAATTTCTCCATATCTTCATCAACATTCATTTGTTCCTACTATTTTTACTATGGTCATTCTAGTTGGTATGAAGTGATATCTCACTGTGGCTTTGATTTGCATTTTTCTTGTAAGATGATGCTGAGCATCTTTTCATGCACTATTGGCCACTTGTGTATCTTCTTTACATTAATGTCTATTCAAGTCCTTTACCCATTTTTGAATTGGGTTGTTTGCTCTATTGTTATTGTGTCATAGGAGTTCTTATATTCTAAATATTAAGTCCTTATCAGATATATGATTTGCAAAAATATTCTCATTCTGTGGGCTGTCTTTTCACTCTTTTGATAGTGATCTTTTTTTTTTTAACAGTAAGGCATATATATATTTACACTGTGTGTTCACCTCCCGTAGTTAGATTTCTTTCTGTTACCACATATTTGATCCCCCTTACCCCGCCTACCTCCCTCTTCCCCACTCCTCCCTATCCTCTGGTAACCACTAGTCTATTGTCCATCTCCCTGAGTCTCTGTCTGTTTGTCCTGTACATTTGTGCTTTTAGGTTTATATCCCATATGTAAGTGATATCATGTGATTTTCAACTTTTTCTGTCTGGCTTATTTCGCTTAGCACGATTATTCAAGGTCCATCCATGTTGTTGCAAATGGCAGTATTTCATCTCTTCTTATGGCTGAGTAATAGTCCATTTTATATATGTACCACAACTTCTTTATCCAGTTATCTATTATAGGACACTTCGGTTGCTTCCATGTCCTGGCCACCGTGAATAATGCTGCTATGAACATCGGTGTGCAAATATCTTTTCAGATATGGGTTTTCAAGTCTTTGAGGTAAATACCCAGTAGAGGGATTCCTGGATCATATGGTAGATCAATTCTTAGCTTTTCGAGAAACCTCCATACTGTTTTCCATAGTGGCTGTACCAATTTGCAGTCCCACAAGCAGCGTGTGAGGGTTCCTTTTTCTCTATATCCTCTCCAGCATTTGTTATTACTTGTCCTGTTGATTACAGCTATTCTAATAGGTGTGAGATGGTATCTCATTGTGGTTTTGATTTGCATTTCCCTTATAGCTAGCGATGTTGAGAATCTTTTCATATATTTGTTGGCTATTTGCATGTCCTCTAGGGAGAAGTGTCTTTTCAGGTCTTCTGTCCATTTTTTTATTGAATCGTTTGGTTTTTTGTTGTTGCTATTGAGTCATATGAGTTCTTTGTATATTTTGGATATTCGGCCCTTTTTGGAGGCGTTGCTTGCAAATATATTTTCCCATTCGGATGATTGTCCCTTTACCTTGTTGATGGTTTCTTTTGCTGAGCAGAAGCTTTTTAGTTTGATGTAGTCCCATTCATTTATTTTAGTTTTTACTTCCCTTGCCTTTGAGGTCAAATTCATAAAATCCTCTTTAAGTCCAAAGTCTTTGAGTTTTGTTCCTATGTTTTCTTCTATGCATTTTATTGTTTCGGGTCTTATATTCAGGTCCTGAATCCATTTTAAGTTAATTTTGGTGTGTGGTGATAGACAACAGTCTAATTTCATTCCTTTGCAGGAGAAGTTTTTAGTTTTAATAAAGTCTACTTTATTTTTCTTTTGTTGCCTATGCTTTTGGTATTATATTTAAGAAACTGTCACTAAATGCAAGGTTATGTAGATTTGCTTCTATGTTCTCCTAAAGTTTTATAGTTTTAGCTCTTACATTTAGGTCATTGATCGATTTTGAGTTAATTTTTATAATATGGTGTAAGATAAAGGGTCCAGCTTTATTTTGTGTGTGTGGATATCCAGTCTTCTCGGCACCATTTGTTGAAAGAATTGTTCTTTACTCATTGAATGGTCTTGGTGCTTCTCTCAAAAATCAGTTGATCATAGATGTGAGGGTTTATTTTCTGGACTCTTGATCCTATTTGATTGGTCTATGTCTACCCTTACACCAATGCCATACTGTTTTGATTAATTTGCAGTAAAATTTGAAACCAGAGTGTGAGTCCTCCAACTTTGTTCTAATTCAACATTGTTTTGACTCTTTAGGAGTCCTTTGAAATTCCATATGAATTTCAAAATGGGTTTTTCTATTTCTGAAAATAGAAGTCATTGGAATTTTGATAGGGATTGCACTGAATCTATAGTTCATTTTGGGTAGAATTGTCATGTTAATAATATTAAGTGTTCCACTCCATAAACATGAGATATCTCTATATTTATTTATATCTGCTTTAATTGCTTTTAGCAATGTTTTGTAGTTTTCAGTGCACAAGTTTTACACTTTCTTGGTTAAACTTATTCCTAAGTATTTTATTCTTTTTTATGCTATTATAAGTGGAGTTGCTTTCTTTTCTTTTTAGATCATTCATTACTGGTATATAGAAATAAAACTAATTTTTGTGTTAATTTTGTATCTTGCAATTTTGCTATCATAACAGCATTATTCACAGTAGCCAAAAGGTGGAAACTATTCAAGCATCCATTACAGAAGAATAGATAAACAAATAGTGATATAACATACAATGAATTATTATTTATCCATAAAAAAAGAAAAAGGTATTGATGCATGGATGAACCTTGAAAAATATGCTGAGTGAAATAAACCAGTCACAAAAGGACAAATAGTTTATCATTCCACTTATATGGAATATCTAGATAGGTAAATTCATTGAGAAAGAAAGTAGATTATAAGTAACCAGGGGCTGTGGGGAAGGAAAAATGGGTAGTTATTGTTTAATGGGTACAGAGTTTCTGTGTGGGGTGATCAAAAATTTCGGAAATAAATAGTGGTAATAGTTGCATAACATTGAGAATGTAATGTCATTGAATTGTACACTTAAAAATTGCTAAAGTGGCAAGTTTTATGTTAGATATACTTTACCACAATAAAAAATAGTTTAAAAAATAAGGACTGTGAAGGTAACTTGGTCAAACTATGGTCCCAAAGCTGAATCCTTTATGACACACTAGCATTCTCTGCTTGCACACTTCCAGTGATGTGGAGCTCACCAAGTCAAACCAAAACAAAAGCAAACTAAAACAAAAATGCAGAACTCTTTTTTAAACAGTAATTATTCAGACACACACACAAAGTTATGCATTGAAGTAGGGCTTTGCTCAAGGCAGCACACACATCTATGGTTTTTAAACAAGACAAGATTGAAGTCCAAAAACATCTCTTCCCGATCGTCAGGTCTGGAGATTGGTCTTGATCATGGCAAATTGGCCCAGGTAGCTTTCACACCATTGGTAATCGAAGACTGGCACTTTCAGTTTTCAAATTATAGGCTGTAACCTATTAATGGGCTATGAATTTTATTTGATATGCCATGATAAAATTAAATAGAATCAAATAGAAGTTATCGTGTGGAGCAAGAGAATTATGTGTTACAAAAAAAGGTAAAGGCTTACTTTCACCCTCTTCCCCATCCTCCCTTTTCCCCAACAACCAACATTTTCTTTCTTATACAATTTTCAAATTTTTAAAATATATAATAAAATAAAAATATAAGCAACAAGAAATATTTTATTCTCTCCTTTTCACAAAAGATGGCATACTCTAACACTGTTCTGCATTTTTCATTTTTCACTGAATCTAGCTTAGAAATCTTTTTATATCAATACATAAGGAAGTTTCCTCATTTTTTTATGGCTATATAACAGATGTATCATAATTTTGCGATAATTCCTGTTTGGACATTTAGGTTATTTCCACAATTTTGGACATAGTGATGCGATGAATAATTTTATAGATACATCATCTGTACATGGTGAAGTATATTTGCAGAATACATTTTCTGACATGAAATTACTGGGCCAAAGGGCATATACATTTGTAATTTTTATAAATATTTCCAAATTGCTTTCTGTAGAGGGCTGTACCAATATACTCCCACCATCATCTTATGAGAGGGTCTCTTTCCTTGACCTTACCAATGTGATATTACCAGATTTTTGCAATCTGAGAAGTGAAAAATAGTATTTCAATATGATTTAATTTGTTTTCATCTTATTTTAGGTTGAATATCATTTCATGTATCTTAGAACCATTAACAGTTTCTCTTCTGTAAATTGTCATATCTTTTGCCCACTTTTCTATTGAGTTATTAGTCTTATTGGCTTCTAAGTTCTCTATGTTCATTAGAGAGATAAGCCTTTGGTCTATGATAGGAGTCGAAAAAAATTTTTAAATTTCTAATTCATTTATGTTTTGATTTTGCTAATAGTGTATTGTTTTTGCCATGCACACTTTTGAAAGTTTTTATTTTTATGTAGTCAAATTTGTCAATTTTCTATGGCTTTTCAAAAGTCCTTTTCTCTTCATACTTACTAAGGAATCCTTAGATTGGGTTTCTGTTCACTGTTTAGGGTGTTCACACAAATAAAGTTATACCATTTATAGTATTCTATGACTTTTTTCATTTAATATATTCTGGACATCCTTCCATTTGAGAGATAAATATCCACTTCAGTTGTTTTAGTGGCTGTGTGCTGTGCCATGGTACTGATGCTTAGTGATTCATCATACACTATTAATGGGCAAGTGAGTCCCAGTTTTCAGTATTACAAACAAATTTTGCATGAGTCCTAGTGAGTTGTCAGGCTAGGATATGTGAGAATGTGCACAGCCAGGAGAGCAGGCTTAAAATGTACTTGTTTAAATGGAAAAAAAAGTGGCGTAGATGATAGAGCCTCTATTCATCCCTCAGGTGACCAAAGCAAAGCTGTGATAGAAACAAGGAGCAAACAGCAAGGAAAAATAGCCTTGGATCTAGATGAACAAGCCATACAACTATAGAAAAATCTAAGAAATCACCCTGCAACTGTAGCAGCCTGACTCTGCCTGACCATGTCCTGCTCAAACGAGTTAGTTCCTGACTGCACCCCCGCTTCCCAGGACTCTCTGACATGGCAGTCCAAAAATCCGCTTAACCTATTAAGCTGGTTTCCTTATAGTTTGGCAGCCAATCAACGTTTTCCTTATGTTCTCTTTCCTATATTAATATCTATAGTATATCTTGTACTGTCTATAGTAAATATTGTATAAAACTGACCATTATGTTATGGTTGGGGCTCAACCGTTGGATAAGAATCCGCTGAGCTGGTGCCGACATCAATAAACGCTGCTTCCTGCTTATAGCCTTGGTGCCTCGTCCCTCTGTTCGAGAATCCTGCAACACAATGGAAGAAGGTAGGACGGGGCGAGGACGTGAGGCTGCCTGATCCTGAGCAGCTGAGTGGGACAGAGGCTGCAGACACCTCTTAAAGGGGCTGCGTCTGTGAGTGGACTTTTGCAGTGATGTACCTGCTTGCTCTGAGCGACAGTGCTGGTTTGGCTGTGCAGGGACTTAAGAGAGGACACTGAGTTGACCCAGTGAGGGCTGAGGCGAGACTCACTCTGTACAGAAGTGCCAGTGGTATCCCTTGTTCCTCTGTTGAGCCCTCCCCTATCCTAGTGCTCAGACGCAGCACCGCCATAGCTGAGACATCATCAAACTGGATAACAGAAGTCGCTCTGCCCAGAGGAGTCCCTGAAACTCCACCACCCGCCACTCACAGCCCCACCCAAGCCACACCCAGGTGTATCCTGGAGATTGGTCTCGGGAGTCAAATGCCCCTTGCTGAGCAGCACCTAGTCTTACACTGGTGGCCGCTGATTGCAGTTTCTGGTGAGGCCTCTTGAGGCAACTATAAACACAGTATGTGTGGATTGCTTGCTGAATCTTAATAGCTGGTCTCAGAGGGGCAGAGGCTTGGGCTAAATTTGGCCTGCAGCCGAACCCCTCTCAGGACTGTGCCACTGGACACCTACTACGCAAAGCCATGCTAATAAGACCAGGAGACTTAGAAGCATTGCTTAGTACATAGAAACAGACACAGAAAGGCAGCCAAAATGGGAAGACAAAGAAGCAGAAACCATATAAGAGAACAGAACAGAGATCAAGAAATAATGGAGTCAAGCAATCTAACAGATGCAGAGTTCAAAACACTGGTTATAAAGATGCTCAATGAACTTATGGGAAGTGTAGCTGAATTCAATGAGAACTTCAACAAAGAGTTAAAAAATATAGAAACGAAATGGAAATTATAAAAGGGAACCAGTCAGAAATGAAGAACACATTATATGAGATGAGAAGTATATTATATGGAATAAACAAAGTGAATAAAGAAGAGGATCAAACCACAGATATAGAGAATGGGAAAGCCAAGGACACTCAATCAGAATGTCAAGAAAAAAGAAGCCAAGACTATATTAATAATTTAAGAAGCCTATGGGACACTATTAAAGGTAAAAATATCCATGTCATAGGGATACCTGAAGAGGGAGAACAAGAAGTTGAATATGTATTTGAAGAAATAATGATGGAAAACTTCCCTAACCTGGTGAAGGAAATAGATGTAAAACCCCAGGAAGCTTAGAGAATCTCAAAAACCAGGAACCCAAAGAGGCCCACACCAAGACACATCATAATTAAAATGCCAAAGTTTATATACAAAGAGAGAATATTAAAAGCAGCAAAAGAAAAGCAGTTACCTACAAGGGAGTGCCCATAAGACTGGCAGCTGATTTCTTAAAAGAAACTATGCAGAACAGAAGGGCTTGGCACAAAATATTCGACGTGATGAAAACCTAGGATCTACAACCAAGAATACTTTATCCAGCAAAGCTATCACTTAGAGTCGAAGGACAGATAAAGAGCTTCCCAGACAAAAATAAGCAAAAGGAATTTATCATCACCAAGCCAGTATTACAGGAAATGTTGGAGGGACTTCTTTAAGAAAAAACATATACCAAAAACAAGAATAACAACTACATTCCTATCAACAAGTACCTCAAATGGAAAAGAGTTAAGGTTATTGCACTAAATGAAATGGGTCGGGTAGAGAAAGACAAATATCACATGATTTCATGTACATGTGGAATCTAAAGAGCAAAATAAACAACAACAAAAGTGAAAATAAATTCATAGATATAAAGAATATTTTGAGGGCTACTAGACGGGAGGGGCAAAAACAGACATGGAGATGCAGAGTGTAGCATGGGGAAGATGGTAAATAATGTAATAAATATGTAAGGGAAAGAGGGGTACTAGATTTAGTGGGGTGATCACTTTGCGAGTTATGTGGATCTCAGATCACTATTCTATACAACTGATACTGGTATATTATTGGATGCCAACTATAAGTGAAAAAAACATTGAATTGTACAATGTAAATACAAGCAACTAATTGTCTATTATATTTCAATAAAGACAAAAAAATATTTCAATGTAAAAAAAAAAAAGCAAAAAAAAAAAGTACTTGTTTCATTTATTTCTTCACTGGCAGAGCCCCCTAGTGGCTCAAGCATAAGAAAGACAGTCAGACTTAGAGACCTGGCTTTTCTTGCATAGAATGAAACTGAAGGGGCTTTGAAATCTAATTCAACTTCCTCACTTGACACATGGTGAAAATGAAACCTTAGAAGGCTGGTAGCTTGTTCTAGCTCACCAAGCACAATAAGCCTAGAGTTTGGCTCAGAACCCAGGGCTCTCAACCCCTGGTCTGCAGCTCTGCCAGTGCCAGGCTGTTTCTTTTATTGTGTAACCTCAAATTCTCCAACATGTTCAGCAAGTTACAGTGTCTCAAAAGAGTGGCCAAATAAATCTTGCTTTCACTTAAGAAAAATCAATGTCTCTGTGTTATCAGTGAAAGGAAAGAGAGTACTAGACTGCTGCAAGCTCACCTCTCCTTTCCCTCTTCTCTGGCTTCGGCATCCTTGTTGGGAAAAGCAGCCTTGCTTCTGTGTGCCTATCACCACCACCACCAGCACAGAAGAACTGCGATGGGACCGAAGAGAGCCATGGGGACTGGCGAGATGGCAGTCCTCAAAGTGCAAGGCAGCCAATACTCAGAAAGGCACATCTGTGCTGCTCCAGCATTTCTCTATTAGGGCCCTGAGGAACAGCCAACTGGTGAAAAAGGGACTCTGGGGAAAAGCTCTGGAGCTGTGTTTGCATTGACAAGCACATTGCTTTAACTAAATCTCCATGTTTATATCAAAAAGTGCGTCCTGTCTCACTAAATCGTTGGCTTCCTTTGTACAAAAACTTCTTTGCAGCCTTCTGGGGCTCAGCACATGGCTGTGTGTTGTTTTCTTTCTCTCCATTCTCTAAACGACCAGGACAGTTCGAATCTTTATGTTAAAATTCACTAATTATCCTCTTGTAATTGCAGCATGTATCCCAATCACTTGCATGGCCGTTGGTCTTGTATCTCTGGTGAGATTCCAAGATCTTTATTGGCAGGATTTGCCCTGGGTTCCCTTTCACTTAACCTCTTCCTGGACTTTTGCCCTACTCGCCTTGCCATATTTACACAGCACAATCTCACCCACTCTCTAAAGAAGAGAGCTTAGATCCTAGGGTCTCTTGTATCAAATGGAGGGAAGTAAATATTTAAATTTTGTACCTTTGGTTCCAGGTCCTGTTAATTCATTGCTCTTCTGATTCTCACAACAGCCTGAGAAGATGTCATTCCCACAGATGAAGGGGCAGACTTGGACTTCAAAGCAGTTTCCACTATAAGGAATGCCCATGAACTCTCTTACAAGAAAATGAGTATTCCCAGAAAAAAAACACCCCCTCTCTCTTCTTTCTCTTCCCATGGCTTTTTCTGGAATCTAGAACTGTATTCTAACAGCATATTCTGACTGGCTAACAAGCAGTTCAAGGATTATCAAAGATGGGATGTGTCTTGACTAAGGGCACTCACAATTTACAACATAGCTGGCATCGAAGAATCCACATCTCTTCTCAACTCCGAGGTGGGGCACCAAATGAGGCGTTACAGTAGGCTAGGCATGCCTGGAAATCCAGTTCAAGATGTATCCCTTGCCAACTAACAAAAGGCCCCATTTCGGCAAGTCTGCGCCTCCTGGAGAATCTTTACTTATACCTCCGCAAACCCTCCTCCAATCAAAAGGCAAAAACATTCTTCTCTTTGCTTAAGACAAAAATGAACAAGTAAGGAAATGGATTTTATTCAGGGTATTGCAATAGAGAGAGCACCCTAAATATGAAGATCAGAGTGTCTAGGCAGGGTGGTTTTGCCTTAGACTTTCATAGGGAGGAAGATGGGGTGTTTTATAGTTGGGACTAATTTGTAATCAGAAGTTTCAGTCAGGTGAACTGGAATATTTATCTCCATATCTAGCTAGTTTCAGGGGAACAGAGCTCTAATCTCAGCTAATAATTCACGATACAAAGAATAGGAAGTTGGGGGGAGTCTCAGTCTGCCCTTAGGAAAAAGGGAGCGGAGTCTTTGTCTGACCTTGCCGCGGGTAAACAAAGGGGTCATCTGCAGTCTTATGTGAGCCGTGAAAAATTGTGGAGAGTTTTATCTAAGTCATCGGGAGAAGGGGTGTTCTTCAGTGGGCATTCCCCAGAACACTGAGGTTTCTTAACCATTCCCCTTTCTCGGGAGCATAGGGCTCAAGTAATGTTCAACAATGTCACTCTTCTTTACCAGGGAAACTTTCTGGAAGCAAAAACCTGTACTTCCTATTATTGATCAAAGGGCTGCTTAAGATGTAAATTAAGTTGTTTAAAACAAGATAGAAAGACAAATGCCTTAAAAGGAGGTCTTTTTGGTCACGTCGGTAAAGCATCGTATAGCTTCCTAGACTTCCAACTGCAAGTACCGGAGAGCAACGCGCCACTTCCTCCCGCACGAAGGGCGGGAATCTAGAGCCTCGCTACATCTAGGGAACTATCGTTAATTGGCGGAATGATGGAAAGTGTAATTTTAGCGGGTCTTCATTTTTAGGAAAGTAATTTAGAAGTTCTTCAAACAAGGCACGGACACAGAAGCAATAAAGTAACATCATCACCACGGGGGAAAGAACACCTTACTCCAAGGAACGTACTGAACTGAGGTCAGAACTCCGGCTGCTTTCCCAGGGGTCTCCTTTCCGGCCAGGTCGTGCTTTCTTACTGATGCGTCTTCTCATTGGCCGGTTGACAGGTGACGGCGCCTGCGCGCTGCGTTCCTCTGAGGGCGGTGGGCAGGCGCCATTTTGGCCCCAGAGGTGCTTCTGGGAAGTCGAGCGCCGACGCGCACGCTTGCCTGCCTCTCGGTTACGGCGTCTTCTGTCTGGGCTTCTAGGTCGAAGTGTTCGCGTTTGCAACTGCTGTTCTACTCTCCTCACCCTCTAGACAGGCGGGAGCCTTTGAGCACCGGGCCGCGCCATCGGAGTCGCACCGCGGGGAAGGAGGTGACGGGGGCGGCGCGGCGCGCGGACACTCCCCGCCGAGAGCCCTCCTGGCATGGACTCAGAATATTACAGCGGCGACCAGTCAGGTGGGGCAAGGGCCTGGGCTCTGAGCAGGTTGGCGGGGCGGTTACTTGGCGGAGCTGGCCTCGCACCCCCTCTGGGGAGGGGAAGGGGGCCCCAGGGAAAGGCCCCTCCCGGACTGGGCCCGATCTAGACTGAATCGGAGCGCGAGAGCTCGCTGGCCGGCTGCGGGCTGCGAAGTTAGAACCTAGGGGAGGGGGATTCCAGAGGGGAAGCCGTCTTCTGAATCGGCGAAGGTTTTTGATAAAATTGGGAAGCCACTTTATTGTGTTAAGCGTTTAATACGTGCAAAGCCCTAGGGAAGGTCTCTCCTGTTACCGAATTTTTTTTCAGTTGAGAGTGTTTTTCGAGAATTCAAGGGAACTGTTCAGTGGTGGAGGTGGGAGCTAGGGTGCGGGATCTTACCTAGGCATTTTATTCCGAGTTAGGGCTAGTTTAGTCTCGTAACACTCGTTTCCTAGCCAAGAAAACGTAGGACCCTTGTTCGAATTGTATAATTATTTTAGTATAAGGTGTGTACCAGTGGCACTTATTGGTAATTTTTGTGCCTTTCCTTCCCCTTGAGATCTTTCCTCTTTCTCCTCACTGAAGTTTGGTCTCCTTTCTTACCTGTTTATTCAGTAAACACTTATTGGGCCCCATTCTGCTAACGCTGTGCTAGGCACCAGAAATACAAAGGTGAATTAAGACAGGACCTGGGGGCGGAGTGGGGGGGAGGGGGCGGCGGAGAAAACGTTAAATTTGCCTTCCCTTTGTGTCTTAGTCCAATTCAGTATCTATCAGAAGTGCTTTAAACGTTAATCTCTTTTCTGTTTTAAGTTCACTTCGATTCTTATATATATGACGGAATAGTTACGACTAAAAACACTTTTTTAAGTATGCACTGCTGTTTTGCTTAAAATACTTTCCTGGTGTTTTCACAGTAGTTTTTCAGTTCATTTGTGTTTTAAAATTATTTCTGAAATAAGCAGTTATGTATAATACATGTTTAAAGATTAAGTGCTAAAAGACATGAAAAAATAGCAGTTCTTAACTTTCTTTTAATATATATTTATCTCCCTCTTCCTAATTTATGCTCTCTTGTTGCATCATTTTTAGGCATTCCGTGATGATTCCTTTTATGCTTGGATAGGACGTTAGCCTCTTAAAGCCCTCTTCTCCCCCATGCTCTCACTGTTGCAATATAATTGTTAAATTTCAAAATTATTTTTTTTTATTATGGCTGTATATTCTTTACTCTTTAGCTGAGTAGACTAACTCTTTAGTATGATAGTGATGCCACTCTTATGCAGCTTTTTAGTTTTCCTGTAGTTGATAGCTTTATTTAAAAATTTTTTTTTATTTTTATTGAATTTCTAACCAAGTCTTCCCATATCCTCAAACAGCTCTAAATTCCTCTTAATACAATTTTACTTTATATTTTTAAAGTATTGGTTAAAGTGATGTAGAAATTCATTTTTACTGTTTCATAATATTATAGTTTATGTTTTACTTTAAGGAGATTACACTACTTCTGAACAGGAGTTCCTTGTGCTTTTCGTTCATAAACAAATACTGTACGTCAAGTACCAGGCAGTGTTCTGGGCTCCAGGGATTCAGCAGTGAACCAAAATTCTTGTTCTTTTGGCACTTTAATTCAATTGAGGAAAGAACTACATTAAACAAAATAACTTGATAAGTCACATACTACATTAGAAGGCGGTAAGTAAGTGCTGTGGAGAAAATAGACTAAGTTTTTAAGAAAGTTGAAATAGTTGCAGAGCACACTAGATGTTGTTGATTTGGTCCTTAGTGATGTTTCTTAAGCTTCACACTTTATGGTGTATTTTTGCTGCCATATATGTCACAATACATGTTATGATTGTTGGTATTTATGTATTATACTGGTTTCTTGTTTACAATATTAGCATCATTAGTCATGCTTCATCAGTGGTAACCTTTGCTCTTACATTATCCTTGATTCATTGTGTTCATTTCAGCTGTAGATGTCCTCCATCTTACACCTTAAGTGGGTTTTTGTTTTATTTTTAAGCAGATGATGGTGGCGCTACCCCAGTACAGGATGAACGGGATTCAGGGTCAGACGTTGAGGATGATGTAAATGAGCAGCACTCTGGATCAGACACTGGAAGTGTAGAACGTCATTCAGAGGTATTGGCTAAACAACATCTTTGGGGAGGCTTTTCCCTTGCATTCTATGAGACCTGTTTTATTTAGGAGTTGTAGAGACCCTGTCACAGACAGGGTATAGGCTTCAAACACTGTGAGTAAAGGATTTTCAATTTATAGAGAACTGCTTTAAAAATAAACAGATAGGGATGGTCTGGTTACTTATGAAATTAAGGGAAATAAGTTCTAGTTTGATCCCATTTTAGATATTATGCAGTTTCTGACTACTTAATTGATTCAGAAAATGGGCCAGGCCTTTGATATTTGATTGCTTCCCCATTCTCAAAAGGATATCTTACTGGGGCAGTGAGCATTTGCAAACTGAAGATATACCAATTAAAATCAAAAGTTATGAAGGTTATCAACTGTCAAAAATTATAGTTCAGAATATGGCTTTCTGAACTGTTCCAATGTACATAATTAACAAAGTACACGTAATTTAGAAAGTTGTTTTTGCTTAATAATACAGAGTAGTATTGGATCTTGTGTACAGCATTTCAACATACATAACATTTTTAAAACTGTTTAATTTGCTTCCTTGGTTATATAGTGTCGATTGTACAGTGTTAACAAAATAAGATTGGGACACTTCAATAAGTCAGTATGAGTTTTTGGTAAACACAAACTGAAACATAGGAATGATAAAGACGGCCAGATTTTCTTGTAAGAACTTGATATACCGTATATTTTGCTCAATTACACGTGCACAGGAAGTTGTCCAATTTTTAAGCAGTAGATACAGTTGTTAGAGATTATATTATTGACTCTATCCTTTGACGTTTCATAAGTATATTCATATATCAAAGCAAATATTTATTGATCTCCTGCTGTGTCAGGCTCTTTTGACTTATCAGTGACTAAATGAGGTCCTACCACCAATATCTTTACTTGGATTTATTTCACATTAGAGGGAGAAGGACATTAAAAATATACTTTTTTAAAAAAAATTGTATGGTTTCATAGAAAATGATAAATGCTGTGGATGGAGAAGGGAGAAAGTGGGAACGGAGTGAAGGATATCAGGATGAAGGGCAGATTTTGGTGTTAAGTAGGGAAATACAGTAGGCCTTATTAAGAAAGTGACATTTGTATCAAGGCATGAAGGAGGGTGAAGGAATAGCTACATGGCTGTGTAGAGGAAGAACATTCCAGGCAAAGACCCTAAGGTGGGAGTGTGCTTGCTGTCTTTAAGGAACGCCTAGGAGCTACTGTGGCTAGAGTGGAGTGAGTAAAGGACAGGTGTGATTAGAGAGCTAAATGGACTGGGAGAAAGTCTTATCTTTTAGTTATTTTGATGTCATGCGGATTTTTGTACACTCTTAAACATTCAGACTAAATTCTAATTAATCTAGTACTTGATAGGTAGAAATTACTTAATAGTGTAAACATTGCTATGGTATATTTAGTGGGTATATGGTATATCTTAAGTTTCTACTTTGGAAAACAGCATCAGGAACTTGGCTCATGGCCTCATGATTCAGTTATAAACGTAACACAAGCTTTTACCTTTTAGCACCTTCAACTCCTTGTCTGTAATGAAATGGATTTAAATAAATAAAAACACTTGTTGAAATTAGGAAATTATAAAAAAAGTATAAAGAAAAAATTAAAATCACTGTACTCTTATCACAGAAATAACTTAACTTTTTGATATTTTCCTACATTTTTAGTCTTGTATATAATGTATGTGTGCATTTTAAATTACTTGAAGTTTTTCTATGTATATTTTGTATCTATATAATTTCATCTCTTAGGATTATACCTTAAGTATTTCCCCATGTCATTAAAGATTCGCACTAAGCACGATTTTTAATGATTGCATAATATTTCATAATATGGATGCACTGTTACTTATTTAACAGTTTCCTAATTTTTGACATTTGGACTGTTTAGCTATTATAAATGGAACTGCCATGAACATTTTTATACATAAACATTTGTCCTCATTTTTTGCTTGCTTAGGAATCTTCCAAGAGAATTAACCAGAATAAAGAGGCTAAGATATTTTAAGGCTTTTCATAGATAGTCCTCTCCAGAAGGGTTATCCTAATTTGCTAAACTACTAGTAGTTTGAGAGTGCCAGTCATACCCTTTTTAAATGTTGAGTTTTGTTTTAATGCTCTTTTGCCTGTTTAAAATGGCTTCTGAGAAAAATTTTTGGATTTTTTTTTTTAGAAGCTAACGCGATGTTAAGAGTACAGGTATATTAAATGGAGCAGTGCAGATTACAAGCCGCAAACCTAAAAGATGTGTATTAGTTTCCTATTGCTTCCTTAAGAACTTGACACAGATTTACTGGCTGAAAACAACAAAGATTTGTCTTACAATTCTGAAGGTCAGAAGTCCAAATTGAATCTCACTGAGTTAAAATCAAAGTTTCTCCAGACTTGTGTTCCTTCTCTGGGGGAAAATCTGTTTGCTTGCCTTCTCCACCTCTGCAAGCCACTTGGATTTCGTGGCTGTGGTCCCTTTCTCCATCTTTGAAGCCAGCAGTATAGCATCTTTAAATCTCTTTTTCCAACCTCTGCTTCTGTCATCATATCTCGGTTTCTTCCTCTGGCCCTCCTGCCTCCCTCCTGTAAGGACCCTTGTAATTATATTGGGCCAACTCAGATAATTAAGGATAATCTCCCTACATCAAGATCCTTAATTATATCTGCACAGTCCTTTTTGCATGTTAAGTAACATTCACCCATTCCGAGGACACGGACATCTTTAGGGGACCCATAGTTTTGCCTACCATAAGTTGGTACTTATAACATGATTTTCCAAATAATGAGACTGAATAAAAAGTTTTTTCCATCTGCATTTTAGAGTTTAGGCTAGTTTTTCTTTTTAAAATTCATTTCACTCCACATGCATTTGTTTAGATCTCTAAGGAATACACACAGTGCAAACACACACGCACACAGTCATTAAGATAGTGATCAATATAAGAAATACTGATAAAATTTTGGAGACCTATAATTTTTAAACTACTTTTAACAAAGGCACTGTAGTTATTTAAAAATTACTTTTTCTTTAAATAATCGTACCTGTCTATAAATTCTGACATGACAGAGCAAGCCTTAAGAAAATGAGTGTTTATTGTAAATACAAACACGATATGGAGGCTCTAAATCATTCTGTCTAGGAAGTTCTATCTTTTCTGTCATTGATGGGCTGGCCTGATGGCTATTTCTAATAGCATCTCTATTCTTGCACAGTTGACCTCTATTTTTTTTTTTTAAGTTTTGCATAAAATCAGATATCGTGAAACTCAAAATTAATGCAAAAATATGAACAAAATATTAAAATCTTAGAGTTGAGATCAGTAAGAGTGCTGTGCTGGTCCATATTGCAGCCCGAGGCAAAAGGAAAAATCAGTAATACTTATCCTATTTTTTTAATTTTAATTTTGTTTTGGATATTTTTGCTTTGATCTTTGAAAATATTACCTGTCTCTTTTTTAATAGCTTTATTGAGATGAATTTACATACTCATACAGTTCATCCATTTAAAGTCTAATTCAGTGGTCTTTAGTATATTCACAGTAGTGCACCCATTACCATAGTCAATTGAGAATATTTATGTCAATTAAAAAGAAACCCTTTAGCTGTTAGTTCCTTATTTACCCCTCCTCTTCCTACCCATCCCTCCATATTTTGGATATTTTATATGAATGGAATTATTTAATATATGGTTTTTTGTGACTGGCTTCTTTCACTTAATATTTGCAAGGTTGGTCATGTAGCGTATATCAGTACTTCATTGTTTTTATGGTAAATAATATTACGTTATGTGAATATACCACATTTTCTTTATCCATTTGTCAGTTGATGGACATTTAAGTTGTTTCTACCTTTTGGCTATTATCAGTAATGTTCCTATAAACATTTATGTAGAAGTTTTTGTGTGGACATAGGTTTTTATTTCTTTTGGGTATGTTCCTAGGAGTGGAATCACTATGTCTATGATAACTGCTTAATTGTTTGAGGAACTGCCAGACTTTTTCCACTGTGGCCGCACCATTTTACATTCCCACTAGCAATGTATGATGGTTCTGATTTCACCATATCCTTGCTAACTCTTGTTAATACCTGACTTTGATCATAGACATTTTAGTGGGTGTGAAGTGGTATCTCATTGTGGTTTGGATTTGCATTTGCCTGTTGAGCAGTGATGTAGAGTATCTTTCTATGTACTTACTGGCCATTTGTCTATTGGAGCAATGTCCATTCAGATCGTTCATTTTTTAATTGGCTTGTCTTTTTTATTTTTGAGTTGTAAGAGTTTTTTTTAAAATAGTCTGGATATAGGTCCCTTGTTAGTTCACTGATTTGCAAATACTTTCTCCCATTATGTGAGTTGTCTTTTCACTTTGTTGGTGTTTATAGCACTAAAGTTTTTAATTTTAATGAAGTCCAATTTATCCATTTTTTTCTTTTGTCACTTGTGCTTTTAGTGGCATATCTAACAATCCTTTGCCAAATCTAAAGTCATGAAGATTTACCCCTCTTTTATTTTAGGATTTTTACAGATTTAGCTCTTACATTTAACTCTTCAGTTCATTTTTGAGTTAATTTTTATGTATGCATTGAGATAAGTGCCCAGCTTAATTCTTTTGCATGTGGCTATCCAGTTGCTTAATTGGAAGGTCTTGGCACCCTGGTCAAAATTCAGTTGACCATAGGTTGTATGGGTTTTATTTCTGGACTTTCAGTTCTGATCCATTCATATCTGTGTCTGTCCTTGTGCCAGTACCATAGTGCCTGAATACATTTTGATGTTAGGAAGTGTGAGTCCTTTTTTCCAAGATTGTGTTGTCTGTTCTGCGTCCCTTTCAGTTACATATATATTTCAGTTTGTCAGTTTCTGCAGAGAAGTTAGCTGGAATTCTGGTAGGGATTGCCCTGAATTTGTAGATTAGTTTGATGAGTGTTGTCATCTTTATAGCATAGGTCCATTGATCCATGAATATGGGTTGTCTTTTTATTTAGGTCTTTAATTTCTTTCAACAATGATTTTTAATTTTCAATGTACAAATGTTGCATTTCTTTGTTAAATTTAAAGTGTAATTTTTTTAATGCTTAGTAGAATTGCTTTATGAATTTTATATTAAGATTGTACCCATTTTTCCTATTCTAATTTACTTCATTATGGCCTCAGAACATAGTTTATATTATTTCTGTCATTTATTGAGGTTTGTTTTATGGCCTAGCACATGGTCCATCCTGGAGAATGTTCCATATGCACTTGAGAAGAATGTGTATTCCGTCTGTGAATCTAATGTGTGTCTCCTGTAGTCAGTCTATAGTTGGGTCATTTTTTTTAATCCAATTTCTGTTTCCTGATTGGCTTATTTAGCCCATTCACGTGTAATGTTATTGATAGAATTGAGTGTGTAATTTTACTTTGTGTTTTCATATACCTCATGTTTTTTTGTCGTTCAGCTGTTCTTTATTGCTTTCTTTGTCATTAAGTGAATATTTTCTAATGTAACATTTAATTTTTTTTTGAGGTCAAATTTCTTTTTATTATTACAGAGTAAGAATCTTTAGATAAATTAGGAAAATTCAACTTAGTTATTAAATCTTTGACTAGACAAATCAGGCCATAACCATTGTGCCTTTTGGGATACTCAGTCCTATTAGAGGTTCAGATCTTTTCCCAAAGGAAGGACATGGCACACATATGCAATGTTTTGTTTTGTTTTTTTTTTTTTCAGCTTTACTGAGGTGTAATTAACAAATAAGGTTGTAAGATACTTAGATATTTAAAGTGTACATTATGATAATTTGATATACATCATCATGAAAGGACTCCTCCTTTCTGGTTAATATATTTATCATTTCACATATTTATCTTTTTGTGTGCATGTGTGAGAACATTTAAGTTCTGTTTTCTTAGCAAATTTCATTTATATAATACAGCCACCATGTTATACATTAGATCCTGGAACCTTATTCATCTCATAGCTGAAAGTTTGTACCCTTTTACCAGCCTCTCCCTAGTTCCCTCACACTCCAGTCCCTGACAACCAATTTTATATTCTGTTTCTCTGAATTTGACTTCTTTTTTAGATTCCACATATAAATGATACCATGCAGTGTTTCTCTTATTCTGTCTGGCTTATTCCACTTAGCATAAAGCCCTCAAAGTCCATCCATGTTTTTGCAATAGATACAGTTTTCTTCTTTCTCGTGAATGAATAATATTCCATTGTATATGTATACCACATCTTACCCAGTGGTCACCAACCTCTTTGGCACCAGGGACCAGTGCTCCTATGAAAATGCCTGATGATCTGAGATGAAGCTGAGTTGGCAATGCTAGCACTGGGAAGTGGCTACAAATACAGATGAAGCTCTGCTCCCTCTCCTGCTGCTCACCTCCCGTACTGGTATGTGGCCTGGAGGTTGAAGACTCCTTTTATCTATTCATCTGTTGATGGACACTTATCTTGTTTTCCATATCTTGTCTATAGTGAATAGTGCTGCAGTAAACATGGGAGTACAGATATCTCTTTAATATCCTGTTTTCATTTCCTTTGGATATTTAACCACAAACGGGATTGCTGGATCATATGGTAGTTCTATTTTGAATTTTTTGAGGAACTTCTATGCTGTTTCTTGTAGTGGCTGTACCAATTTACATTCCCACTGATAGTGTGCAAGGGTTCTCATTTCTCCACATCTTCACTAACGCTTTTTATCTCTTGTCTTTTTGATGGCATTCATTCTTAACAGGTTTGAGGTGATATTTTATTGTGATTTTGGATTGCATTTCTCTGATGGTTACTGATGTTGAGGACCTTTTCATGTATCTGTTGGCCATTTGTATGTTTTTGGGAAAATATCTACTCAGTTCCTATGCCCATTTTAAAAGTAGATTTTTTTTTATTGAGTTATGAGTTTTTTATGTATTTCTGTTATGAACCCCTTATCAGATATATTATTTGCAAATATTTTCTCTCATTCATTAGATTACCTTTTCATTTTATTGATGATTTTCTTTGTTGTGCAGAAGATTTTTAGTTTGATATAGTCTCACTTGTTTATTGCTTTTATTGCCTTTGCTGTTGGTATTTAATCCCCCTCCCCCCCCCCCCCAAAAAATATTGCCAAGATCAATATCAAGGAGCTTATCCATTATGTTCTAGGAGTTTTATAGTGTCAGGTCATAAATTAAAATTTTCAGTCCATTTTGAATTGATCTTTTTATATGGTATAAGATGAGGGGAGGTCCAGTTTCATTCTTTTATATGTAGCTCTCCATTTTTCCCAGCACCATTTTTTGAAGAGCCTGTACTTTTCTCATTTTTTTATTCCTGTCTTCTTTGTCATAAATTAACCATATATGTGTGGACTTATTTCTGAGTTGTTTTGTTCCATTGATTTTTGTGTCTGTTTTTATGACAGTGTCATACTTTTTTGATTACTATAGCTTTGTAAAATCAGGAAGAGTGATGCCATTGGTTTTGTTTTTTCTCAAGATCACTTTGGCTATTCAGGGTCTTTTGTGGTTCCATGCAAATTTGGGGGTTGTTTGTTTTATTTCTGTGAAAATGCCATTGGAATTTTGATAGGGATTGCACTACATCTGTAGATTGCCAGGTAATATGGACATGTTAACAATATTCTTCCAGTTCATGATCTTGGAATATCTTTCCGTTTACTTGTGTCTTCAGTTTCTTTCCTCAACATCTTAACAGTTTTCAGTGTACAGATCTTTCACCTTCTTGGTTAAATTTATTCCTAAGAAATATTCTTTTGGGTGCAATTGTAAATGGGATTTTTTTTTTTTAATTTCTCTTTCTGATAGTTGTTAGTGTGTAGAAACACAACTAATTTTTGTGCATCGATTTTTGTATCCTGCAACTGTACTGAATTTGTTTATCCTAACAGTTGGTAGTCTAAAGTTTTCTATATGTAATATGGCATCTGAAAATGGTGACAGTTGTACTTTTTCCTTTCTGATTTGGAAGTCTTTTATTTCTTTTTCTTGCCTAATGGCTCTAACTAGGGCTTCCAGTATGTTGAATAAAAGTAACGAGAATAAGAATCCTTTTCTTGTTCTTGGAAGAAAAGCTTTTACCTTTTCACCATGTAGTATATTAGCTTTGGGCTGGTCAGATAGGGCCTTCATTTTGTTGAGTTTTTATAGTGAATGTATGTTGAATTTTCTCAAATGCTTTTTATGCATCTGTCAAGAGGACCATATGATTTTAATCTTTTATTTGATTAATGTGGTATATCACATTGATTTATGGAGGTTGAACCATCCTTGCATCCCTGAGATAAAACCCTTTAGACAATGATGTATGATCCTTTTAATGTCCTGTTGAATTAGGTCTGCTAATATTTTGCTGAAGACTTTTGCATCTATATTCATCAGGGATATTGGCTTGTAATTTTTTTTTTCTTGACATGTCCTTGTATGGTTTTGATATTAGGGTAATGCTGGCCTCATAAAATGAGTTTGGATGTATTCTTTCCTCTTCAGTTTTTTTGGAATAGTTTGACATGGATTGGTATTCTTCTTTAAATGTTTGGTAGAATTCGCCTAAGAAGCCATCTGTTTTCTTGTTGGGAAGTTTTTGATGACTGATTCAATCTCATTTCTAGTAATGAGTCTGTTCAGATTTTCTATTTCCTCATGATTCAGTCTTGGTAGGTTGTACGTTTCTAAGAATTTATTCATTTCTTTTTTTGTTGTCCTATTTGTTGGAATATGATTGTTCTTTTATGGTCCTTTGTTTCTGTGTGGTATCAGTTGTAATGGCTTCTCTTTCACTTATAATTTTATTTATTTGAGTCTTCTGTCTTTTTTTCTTGGTTTGTCTATTTAAGCTTTTCAGAAAACCGCACTTTTATTGATCTTTCCTATTGTCTTTTTAGTCTCTATTTCATTTATTACTTCTCTGATCTTCGTTATTTTCTTCCTTTTACTAACATTGGGCTTTGTTGTTTTTTTCTCTTGTTCATTGAGGTAGAAAGTTGGGTGTTTGAGATCTTTCTTTTTTCTTGATGTGGGCATTTATTGCTATAAACCTCCCTGTTAGATCTGCTTTTGCTGCATCTGTTTTCTGGCATGTCATATTTACATTTTCATGTATCAGGATATATTTCAATATTTTCATTTCTTCTTTGACTCATTGGTTGTTTAGCAGCATGTTGTTTAATCTCCACATATTTCTTTAATTTTTCCAGTTTTCTTCTTGCAGTTGATACCTAGTTTCATGCCAGTGTGGTCAGAAAAGATGCTTAGTATGATTTCAGTCTTCTTAATTAAGACTTGTTTTGTGACCTAACATATGATCTGTCCTAGAGAATGTTTCTTATATGCTTGAGAAGAATATATATTCTGCTGCTCTCGGCTGGAGTGTCCTGTAAATGTTAAGTTCATCTGGTCGAAAGTGTAGTTTTAAGTCCAATATCTCCTTTTGATTTGCTGTCTGGGTTGTCTATTAATTGTTGAAAGTGGAGTATCGAAGTCTCCTACTATTATTGTATTGCTGTCTTATTTCTTCCTTCAGGTCTTTTAATATTTGCTTTCTATATATAGGTGCCCCAGTGTTGGGTACATAAATATTTATAAATGTTAATTAGCACCTTGTTAGATTAATTCCTTTATCATTATATAATGATCTTCTTTGTCTCTCATTACAGTTTTTGTCTTAAAGTCTATTTTGTCTGATATAAATATAGCTTCTCTTTCTTTTGGTTTCCATTTGTATAGAATATCTTTTCCTATTCCTTCACTTTCAGTCTCTGTGTGTCCTTAATGCAGAAGTGAGTCTCTAGTAGACAGCATATAGATCTGATTTGTTTGTTTTTAGTATTCTGTTTTTTTATTAGTTTCAAGTATATGGGACATTAGTTAAAATATTTATATAGTTTATGAAACGATCCCCCCGATTACTCTATCTTCCCTCTGGCTTTACACATAGCCATTATATGACTGCTGACTGCCTTCCCTATGCCATGCTCCCTGTCCCTGTGACCATCAACTACTATCACTACTAATTTGTATTTTTTTTAACCCTTCACCCCTTTTTCCCAGCCCCTCAACTGCCCTCCCCTCTGGCCGTCACCATGTTCTCTGTATTTATGAGTCTTTTCAATTAGTTCTTTTTGTTCCTTGGTTTCTGAAATCATATGGTATTTATCTTTCTCTTACCTATTTCACTCAGCATAATAATCTACAAGTCCATCTATGTTATTGCAAATGGTAGGATTTCAAATTTTTTTATGGCTGCGTAATATTTCATGGTATATATGAACCATAACTTCTTTATCCAATCATCTGTTGATGGGCATTTAGGTTGCTTCATATCTTGGCTGTTGCGAATAGTGCTATAGTGACCATAGGGGTGCATAGATCTTTATGAATTATTGTTTTGGTTTTCTTTGGGTAAATACCCAGAAGTGCAAATACTGAGTCAAAAGGTAGATCCATTTTTAATTTTTGGGGGCACCTTCAGATGGTTTTCCATAGTGGCTGCACCAATTTGCAATCCCACCAACAATGTGTGAGGGTTCCCTTTTCTCCACATCCTTGCCAACACTGGTTTTTTTCACTTATTGATGATAGTCATTCTGACAGGTGTGAGGTGATAGCTCATTGTGGTTTTAATTTGCATTTCTCTGATGATTACCTTGAGCGTCTTTTCATGTCTGTTGGCCATCTGTATTTTTTCTTTGGAGAAATATCTATTCAGTTCTTCTACCCATTTTTTAATTGGAGTGTTTGTTTTTTTGTTGTTGAGTTGTATGAGTTCTTTATATGTTTTGGTTATTAACTCCTTGTCAAATGTATCATAAGCAAGAATATCTCCTCCCATTTAGTAGGCTGTCTTTTTTGTTGATAATTTACTTTGCTGTGCAAAAACTTTTTAGTTTGATGTAGTCCCATTTGTTTATTTTTTTGTTGTTTCCCTTGCCCGAGGAGATGTAGCAGAAAAGAAATTACCAGTCGCAATATCCATTTTGAGTCTGTTCTTGTATGTGGCGTAAGAAGATCGTCCATTTTTATTTTTTGCATGTATCCGTCTGATTGGATTTTTAAAATCCATTCAGCTACTCTGTGTCTTTTAGAGAATGTAATCCATTTACATTTATAATAATTATTTATAGGAATGCCTATAAATAACTTACTATTGCCATTTTGCTTATTTTCTGGCTATTTTGTAAGTCCTTTATTCCTTCTTGTTCTCTTCCTTTGTGATTTGGTTATTTTCTCTAGTGGTATGCTTAGATTCCTTTCTTTTTACTTTTTATGTGTCATCAGTTTTTGTTTTGTGGATTACTGTGAGGTTTATATGACATATCTTAAGCTGATAATGACTTCCAATGTATACTAAACCTCTACATTTCCAATGTATACTAAAGCCTCTATATTTTTATTTTACACCTCCCCACATTTTGTCCTTCATGTCACACTTTACGTCTTCCTATTGTGTATCTATTAATAATTGTAGTGGTAGTTATTTTTAATGCTTTTGTACATTTTAATTTCTTTAATATTTTTATTCTGCTTTTTGGGCTCTTTTTAGTGGTTGCTCAAAGGTTTATCACATACATCTTAACAGAATCAGCTTCAGATATATAATAGCTTAATTAGAAATGCTACTCCTCTGTAGCTTTACTCTCTTTTCCCCTTTTTATAATATTATTGTTATACATACTGCATCTATTAATGTTACAAATACAACAGTATTTTATTATTTTACTTTATTATCTGAAGTCATTTCCTTAGTTTAATACAGGTTTACTACCACACACCTCCTTTGTAGTGCTATCAGAAAATATGTTATACATACAGTACATTTCTATATATTACAAGCCCAGCTCTGCAGTATATATATATTACTTGGTGCAACTGCTATTTAAACCGGTTAAAATAAGAAAGTGGAAAATATGCATTTATACTATCTCTTATAATTACTTAATAACCTTTTCTGGTGCTCATTGTGTTTTGAATTACCAGAAGAGGTCACTTGTTTTCAGCTTGTGCAGAACTTCCTTTATTTCTTGTAGTAGACAGATTCTCTCATGTTTTGATTATTCGGGAAAGTTTTATTTCTTTTTTATTTAATATTTGTTTTTAAAAGATAGTCTCTTTGGTCTACGGCCATACCACCCTGAACACACCTGATCTCATCTGAAAGATAGTCTCTTTGGAAAATGAATTCTTGATTGACAGATTTTTTTCTTTGACTACTTTGAATATGTTATCCCACTGCTTTCAGGCCCCCATTGTTCTGTAGCAGAATTTTCTCAACAATCTTATCCAGTCATATTCTTGCTCCTTTGATGGAAAGTTTCTGATGTCTGTGTTTGATACTTGTTTGGACCCCAGATGGCTCCTCCCATCTGACTTATTCTCTGATTCTCTCCTGCAAACTAAACTAGCTGGCCTACAGTTTATCTTGAATCTCTTCACAAGGGCCTTCCACCACAACTTCCAGTATTCTTCAGAGTGCCTTAGCCTGAAATTCCCCAGGCTTGGTTGCAAATGAAGTCAGTTTCTTCTTTGGGCTTTGGAACTGGTGGTAGGCGATGGAAAGCTTC
The DNA here is from genome assembly GCF_000151845.1 of Pteropus vampyrus. Lineage (NCBI taxonomy): Eukaryota > Metazoa > Chordata > Mammalia > Chiroptera > Pteropodidae > Pteropus > Pteropus vampyrus. The sequence continues at coordinate 6,355,708 of NW_011888868.1, read as the reverse complement.
TCTCTGAGTAAAACCCCAGCTCTCAACGCTGAGTTCTTTGCGGGGTAGGGATTGGGTAGCAGCTGAAAGGTGCTTGCAGCTTACCTTTCCTAGCATGGAACCACTGTCTCACAAATTGACACAAGGGCTTATTCAAGTATTCTCAGTATTCTGCGTCCAAGGTAGAGCCTTCTTTCCTTTCCATGATTGAGGGCTGATTAAAAGATGGGATCCTTCACCTCTCGATTGCAATTGTCTGGAACTTAGCTTCAGCAATAGGTAGCTGGAAGCAGAATGAGAAATGCTGGTATCCTGTTCTTCCTGGGAAGAAAGCCTTCCACCTGGGAGCTGGAGGAAGGGGATACCCTGTGTTATTGGCTGTAGCAGTCTAGAATAGAGTCTCTGCCACTGAGCTGTGAGGCTAGAAGGTGGGAGTGGTCTTGATTCAAATACCAGAGATTCTTGTTTTTCTTACCAAATTTTTGTAGATCTTGGGTAGATGTTTCTTCATTTGCTCTTTGCTTGCATTTCCAGAGGCTTTTAAATACTTTTAAAAAATTTCAATGCAGAGCAGGTCATTGGAACTCTTCAGGCGGTCATACCAGAAGTCTTCATTTGGCTTCATTTTTATCTCTTCTACTAATTGATCAAACCTCTCCATATTCCCCAGTTAAAGTCCCAGAAGGCACCAGAATGCTTTACTTGTCTATTACCACAATTTCTCTTGGGCCCTTTGGGCTCTTTATCTCATTGAGTCTATTACCTCTGTGTGGGTCCTGTCTATGGCCATCCCTGCACATAGAGCGGTCTAGTGCTTTTTCTGAACAAGGAATTCAGAGTAAGTCAGCTGTGAGCATTTGGGGGCAGGTGTGAATATTGCAGAACATTTAGTGTCTCGGTTCCCAAGCATTAAATGAAATGCTAGTAACTTATTCTCTCCAGTCACTGAAAGCTAAAAATGGCTCCTCATTCACAGGTGCCCTCTTTGGTGAGGGGCCAGAGCCACCCTTAGGTCCAGGACAATGAAATGCACAAATGAGATGTGGTGAGCATAAAAAAGGAAACAATAAATATTCGGCTGTATGGGGATACGAAGGAAGGAATGACTAAACAGCTCAGCCTTCACAGATGGTGTATTTGAGTTGAGTCTTAAAGGGTGAATGTTTTGTAATCAAGATATTTCGTTACGAATGGTTAATAACATTTATTGAATGTTCACAGGCACTGTGCTGCTTTACATGCATTTGATCCTTCAAACAGCACTCTTAACATATAGATATTATTCCTAACTCCATCAGATTGAGGTCACTGAAGCTTTGAGAAATTATGGCCAAGCTGGGGTTTGGACCTCAGTTCTTTCTGACTCTAAAGTACATGTTCTAACTATCACATTATGTTGTACAAAGTCCATTCTACCTAGGTAGAAAGATGGAAGAGGCTTCAAGAAGAGGGTATGTCCAGTTATGAGATATGCAAAGGACAATGTGGGGGAAAGATATTCTAGGCCAAGAGAACAACATTTGTAAAGGTGTGGAGGTATCATAGTGAATTTAGTAGTTCCATGTGTCTGGAGCAGGATTTCTAAAGTGTAGTGAAGATCACTTTGATTATATGTCAAAATGCATATCCTTTGACCCCCTTCCCCAGATTTACTGGATTAATATCGGGAGGTGAGAAGCAGGAAAATATGTTTTTCGCCAAAGATTGCTTGAGGAAAATGATTCTTATGCACACTGAGGTTTAGGAACTGCTGGTGCAGCGCATGGGGTTGATGTTGGTGAGAAGTCAGAAATGAGACTGGAGAGGTAGTCAGTCGGCAATTTGCTTCACCATCGTAAACTCTTAAGCTTTGTGTACAATTTTTTTTTCCAATACTCTCATCAAGAATGCTTTTGTCTTTAACTGTCCAATTCTAAGATCAACTAGCTTTTGACAAAGTATGATATGTAGCTTCATTTTTTTAATATGTATGCTTGCTGTAAAATTGGAGTTTCTCAAAGTCAAAGCCTGTAGCACTCCAGGAGCTATACTAGATTAACAGTTTTGTTTTGTTTTGTTTTGTTGGCTGGATTTGTCAGATTCTTTCATTAAGCCAATGTATATTGGTAAACTCCAACATGAGGGTTTCAGCTATATCTTCTGTCACTAAGGTCCAGTGAAACATGTTTTTGAAAATGTTCCTATAGATATTTCCTCATGGAATCTACAGTGTGACTTACTGTTGGATTGTTTATCAATATATAATCGTAGATTAGTATGCAAGTTCAATAGTCCTCTACTGATGGATAAGGAATAAACAAGTGTTCTGAGTTGTTTAGTTCTTAAGGATTTCTACTTGACATTCATATGCTACTATGAAACTTACAAAGCTGTTTTCCTTTAGGGCAGTTCTGTTATTTACTTTGTAACTTAAAATATCAGTTAAATTGTAGCCCTGGTCCATAAGGAGTGTGATTACTACAGTACATGTTTGTGTGCTGAGATAAATGACCAGATCATTCAGTATGGATAACCAGTAGTTATTTATAGCTACAGTGTGAATGATTGTACAGTGTATAGACATTTCTAAAGCTTTTAAAGACCCTCAGAGTGCTCAATTTCTACAATAGTTACAATTAGGGGATTTTTTTTTACATTATTAAGAAAATCGCATTTAAATGCCATTTCTACTATTGAGTTGTTATATTCATATCTGACTTAAAAAACTATATTTTGGCTATTTTTAAGTTTGCAATTAAACTGATTCTTGAAACCAGTCCTAAAATTTTGAATATTGTTTTGATAACTTGTAAACTTGTGTAATTTTTAATATATTCTTTTCCCAAATCTCATGATGGCATTGCCTAAGTGCATTCTGTAACTTTAAATACTCGGAGATACTCAGGTTTTTACGAAACTCCTTAAAAATTGACAGGAATTCATAAGTTTTTAATCATTGTCATATGTAATGTCCTTATAATGGTTGTTTGTTTTGGAATGTATACACCATCTGTCAGGAAATCCAGGGTAGAGTATAGCAGGTAAGTTTTGGTATGCCTACCCCCAGTTCGTGACTTCTTTTTTGAGAGTGGCTCCCACTGCTGTGCTCCTACTCTGGCTGTATGAAACCCATTGATTCATTGAGTCATGGCATCTGATATTGCTGTAGACAACAGGTATTTGCAAATACTCATTAGGTTATCTCTCCTGAGAATTTAAATTTTAGATCCTAGACACTGAAATTTAGTATAGTTAGAGCTGACTCATGTTATCAATGGTGCGCTAGTGAAAAAATCTTTAATTTCCTTTTTCTAAGTTCTCTGAGTTGCCTTGGTATTCCTACCTCTCTGAGTCTTTAGTTATTCATCCCTCTTTGATTCTGGGAAGATGGTTCTTTTTTCTGGGGCTAGTCAGAGATGGTTTCTGTTGCAACTAAATGTATGCAACTAATATAAATTGTACACACAAACATCATGTTAGAGTTATGTCATGGGTATGTCATTGAAAGCATTCCAAAAGCCAGTTACAATTTTATTTTTGCCTCCCGCTTTAGTTGCCTCTACTGGTATCTTTATGTCTCCTCCTCTTAATAATCTAGTTAATGTCTTAACTTAGTCATCACAGACTATTTGCAAATACCTGTTGTCTACGTAACTTTTATGTTTCAGTCTCACATAGGCTTTCAAATTAATCATGCATACCTTTATAATAATGCATATTAACGCACTATATTGTTATGTTATATTTGGCTGGCTCCTCATTAGACAACTCCTGAAGGTCCAGCACTGAGATATGTTCAGCCTTGATTCCTAGCACCTTTCACGTAGTAGGCAGTAAACAAATGCTTGTTGAGTTCATTATTCCTCTCTCCATATTAATCCCACCTAACTCCTCTATTAGTCATTAAACAAATTCTTATTTGCATGTGTATGTAGCAGATACCATTCTGTGCTCTGAAGATACCTCAGTGAAGAAAACAGACCAAAATAATGCCTGCCTTCTTAGAGCTCATATTCTAGATAGTTATTTTTATCTACATTCTTTTAAAACATAAAAGAATTAAATTATGAAGTATTGCTAAATAAACTTTTAGTTTTGTACTGTATCACAAGATACTATGCTATTTTTTTTCTCCTAATATCATATTTACTAGATAAGTGCCAGGTTTAGTGGGATAGTAGTATGTATGACTGACAGGGTATCTAATGTTGTGCCAAGAGCCTAGTGATAATAAAAGAAAAATGCCTTTGGTAAATTTGAAAAGTTATGATTTTAGAAACTTTTCTTCTGAACATGTTATATTTGGATGAATACGTGTAGCAATTTTTACTGTTTCTTTGTAATGTTATGCTGTCAGGCTGGTAGTAAAATGTAGAAGAGAAAAAATCTTCAAACTTTTGCTTTTAAAGCTTATTTTATAACTTTTTATACTCTTCTTGAAGTTATAGACACAGCATACTTAGTCTTTAAATGAACCTGGGGTAAGTTAAAGTATCACTGTTGTGAAAACATTTCATGCCATTTATCTTGTCACCGGATTCTCTTATCACTTAATTATTTTATAGCACGGTTGGTAGGCATATGCATTATTAAAGACTTTATTTCCACCTTGGAAGTTGATCTGTTGTAAGTTCATATAATGTCAGTCATATATTCTAAAGAGAAATATTTGGCTTAATAAATTTTTAACACTTTCACTTTCCATTTATTTGTTTGTTTGTTTGTTTGATACAAGCTTATTTATCTTTCATATAAGTTAGAACTAGGCAGCCCAGAGCCGGTGTAGCCAGTACTTTGATTTTTTAAACCAGAATGTTATCACTATATTATTGAAAGTTCAAATGCTAGATAGGGAAAAAATTCCCCAGATCCTAAAACACTTTGTTATTAGTGTTTTTGTAGTTTTAATTTTATATGTTTTTTCTGCATTTTAAAAAACATAGCTATAAAATGCATGTAATAAGTTTGTATATGTTTTCAGTTTACTTCCAAGTAACATTCTTCATTGGTATAGTTAGATTAGTCATGTTTTCCCCAAAACTTAAAAGTAGTTCTACCTGGGTTACTAGATCTATAACCAAGACTGCTCCAAAGCTCGATTTTCTTACCATGAAAAATACTATTGTGAGGAGTAAATGAACCAATAGGAAAGAGCCTAACATGGTATCTGGCTCTCGTTAAATACTTAGTAAATGTTAGCTACACCTCTTCTTGTTTGTTTAGATTCTCTTGGGACAATGTTCCATATATGATATTTGACCTTTTGAATAAAGTTTTATAGTTCTTTTCCTTAAAATAATTTTAGCCTTGTAAAACTTTTTAAAAGACCTTGGATACCTGTTTGCTTGTATTTCTTTGAAAAATATATTTGGGAAGGTTAGGCTTTCATTCTTCTTTTTTATTTTTATTTTTTAACTCTTCAAAATATAAGTCTCCTATATATGGGATCCAAACTATATGGGATCCAAACTATGTTAGCCATTTCACAGATAGATGGCCTTCTTTAAAGTGGGATATTTCTATATAGGTAAAGGGCATATTTGCCCTTATAGAAATATCCGACTTTAAAGAAGGCCATCTATCTGTGAAATGCATGTTCCTATATTTTTTAAAAAATCGTTGAAAATTGTTAACATTTCACTACCAAAAATTTTCTTGCACTTTCCTAATTTTCTCTCCTCTTATTTTTCAGAATGAACCTAGTGATCGAGAAGATGGTCTCAACAAAAGACATCATGTGACGGACTCTGAGAATGATGACCCCTTAAATCTTAATGCTAGTGACTCTGAAAGTGAAGAGCTTCAGAGGCAAAAGGACAGTGACTCTGAATCTGAAGAACATGGAGAACCTCCTGCAAGTGATTCTGAAAATGAGGATATCAATCACCATGGGAGCGACTCTGAGAGTGAGGAGACGAGGAAATTACCTGTTAGTGACTCTGAAAATGAGGAACTTCTTAATGGGCATGCCAGTGACTCAGAAAATGAAGATGTTAGAAAGCATCCTGCCAGTGATTCAGAGGTGGAAGAGCTCCCAAAAAGTCCTGCCAGTGACTCTGAAACAGAGGATGCTCTAAAACCTCAGATCAGTGACTCTGAGAGTGAGGAACCTCCAAGGCACCAAGCCAGTGACTCTGAAAACGAGGAGCTTCCCAAACCTCGAATTAGTGATTCGGAAAGTGAGGAGCTTCCTAAACCTCAGATCAGTGACTCAGAAAGTGAGGAGCCTCAGAGGACTCAGGCTAGTGACTCTGAAAATGAGGAACTTCCCAAACCCCGTATCAGTGACTCAGAGAGTGAGGACCCACCAAGACACCAGGCCAGTGACTCTGAAAATGAAGAGCTTCCCAAACCTCGTATCAGTGACTCAGAAAGTGAGGGTCCCCCAAGGCACCAAGCCAGTGACTCTGAAAATGAGGAGCTTCCCAAACCCCGAATTAGTGATTCGGAATGTGAGGATCCCCCAAGGAACCAGGCCAGTGATTCTGAAAATGAGGAGCTTCCCAAACCTCGAGTCAGTGACTCTGAGAGTGAGGAGCCTCAGAAGGGACCTGCCAGTGATTCAGAAACCGAGGGATCCTCCAGACACAAACAGAAGCCAGAGTCAGATGATGACAGTGATGGGGAGAATAAGGGAGAAGATACAGAAATGCAGAATGACTCCTTCCATTCAGACAGCCATATGGACAAAAAAAGGTTTCACAGTTCTGACAGCGAGGAGGAAGAACCCAAAAGGCCAAAACTTGACAGTGATGAAGATGAAGAAAAAAAGGGGGAAGAGGAGAAAGTAGCAAAGCGAAAAGCTGCTGTGCTTTCTGATAGTGAAGAAGAGAAAGCGTGTAAGAAATTGTTTGGGGCTGTTTTTCCATAGTTTTACTTTCTGTGTCTTTTTCTGGAATGTTAAATCTATAGTCTCTTGTTGAACTTGATGTTCTAAAATATCACCAGGATACTGATTTCCCATATTTTCATTGGCTAATCTCAATATTAAATTTGTTTTGAGTTCTAACAACATTTCTTAAGTCCTGACTGCCTCAAAATGATAAACTAGACTACAGTTCAATGAGAAAATGAAAGATTTAGGTTTTTTTTCTTACTAGAAAGGGTATTATTTCAAAGAAATATGTTTATATGAAGACTGACTTGAATCCATAGTTAGCTGTACTCTTAAACAGCTAATGTACTAGATGCCATCCTGACTAAGTTTCCACACGTACGTCTTTGTTACTTGATTACTTTCTTATGAAACATTATTTATTTATTTTCGGGGGGGGGGGAGACATACTCCCTTATAACTTGACCATAGTTACAGGAGAAGGAAAAAAGAACACCACATATGTGCTACTTTACAAAGAGGGATGAGAAATTCCAAACTGACCAGTGACAGTCAAGAACATGGGGATTCCGCAAAAGAATATCCAGCCTTTTAACTCTACTAGTACTAAGCAGCATAGAAAAGATTCGAATTATGCACATCAGTCTAGTTCGATTTTCTCTGTTCCCCAAAAGGAAAGTTAGCTATTGATTCCTATTTTCATGTTGGTGATGTCAGTCTTCATCTTTCGGCCACTTTTTCCTAAACGATAACAAATAATTGTAAAGTGACTCTGAATGAACCTTTTAGTAATTTTTTTAAAATTCTAAACTGTGTTTTCAGAAGGCCTTTGATTTTGACACATACTTCCATTTTAAAACACCTGTCATACTTCTACAATGACCATGACAATAAGATTAATGAGGTTTTTTTTGACAGCAGCAAAGAAGAGTCGTGTTGTCTCTGATGCAGAGGACTCTGACAGTGATGTTACATCAGACAAATCAAGCAAAAGAGAGAAGACTGTAGCATCCGACAGTGAAGAAGAAGCAGCAAAAGAATTATCCAATAAGAAAAATGAAGAGAAGGATTTGTTTGGGAGTGACAGTGAATCAGGGAATGAGGAAGAGTAAGTGACAATGTAACATGAGTTTTCAGGAGTTCATTTAAGGTTGTAGAAAGGGACTTGTCTATTAAGTTTTTTAAATTTGCATTAAAATTTCATTGTGAGGTATAATATATTCTGCCTAATTGTATGACATTGGGGGATTCCGGATTTTAGTTCCTGAACTATTGCTACACACTACAGAATGGATGAAATCTCAAAATTATTACCTTACATGAAAGAGGTAAAAAAACATGTATCATTCCACTTAGGTGAAGTTCAAGAACAGGTAAAACCAATCTGTGATGATAGAGTAGTGTTTGGCTCTAGGATGCTGATGGGGGAAACTGACTAGAAAGGGCCACAAGGGAACTTTCTGAGGACATGGAATTGTTTTATATCTTGATTAGGGTAATGGTTTCTTGAATGTGTACTTTTGTCAAAACTCATAATGGACACAAGATTGGCACATTTTATCATATATAAATTATACCCTATTAGAAAAATATGGTTTCTATGCAAATGAGAAGAAAGCAAATGAAAGCTTTTTATATTTCCTTCTCTTCTAGAAATCTTATTGCAGACATATTTGGAGAATCTGGTGATGAAGAAGAAGAAGAATTTACAGTAAGTATAAGATAGAAATATTTCCTCTGTGAATATGCTTTTTTTGTTTTTATGGCAGTGGTTCTGTAATGGATTTGAATAAGTAGAAATAAGTAACTTGAGATATTCAATAAACTAAAAGGGATTCAGAAAGTGAAATAAAAGGGTCTACAAAGGAGTAAAAGGAAAATGAGTGGCAAAATTGAATTAAGGAGGAGGGAACACATTAAGAGATAACAAAAGGCACTTTATAATGCTAAAAAGAAAGATTCATGATAGTTCTGGAATTTCTGATTCTAGCAGTTACAGGCTAGGTAATTCCTTCTGTTAAGGACTACTAGAAAAGCTAGGCAAAATGTTTAAAAATCTGCTCATCATTAGAGGAACAAAGTAGCAAAGAATTACTAAGTCAAAATAGGAAAAGACAAACCTAAAGAGAGGTAGGCTCAGTATTTACAACTTTTTTTTTCTGGGATGTTTGCCTATTCAGGCTGAGAGAAAGATTGATCATATTTTGACAGGCTCAAGGCTCAAGAGGCAAAATTTGGAAGTCGGAGCCAGCTGAGTTTAGGAGACCCTAAAAATCCCATGCTCTGGATTGGGACTTCTAGGATTAAGGGTGCACTGTAAGTGAAATAGCCTTTGCTCAGATTTTAGGCCAGCTTCAAGTCTTCTAACAACCTAGAGAATCTCAGAAATTTTATTACAATGATTCTTAACACCATTGGTATGTGTTTGTAGGCACCTGACATAGGTAAACAAATCTTTTTTAGACAAAGGTAATATCATCGTAGGCCTCATTATTTATATAGTTTTTCAAATACACAGTATGGTATACCATAGACAGTGTGAAAAAGGAACAGTAGTAAAAGCAGACAATAAGACATAGGAATTCTATATATAAGAGTTTTAGGAATTGCTTAAAACGGTGTTCAGAGAGCTAAAAGATGACAGATTTTGTCAGAACAGTTTTTAAAAAGGCAGATTTAGAAAAGAACCAAGTAGAAGTCCTGGAACTGTAAAAATACAGTAACAAAAACTTAATGGATAAATTTAATGACAGATTAGACATATTTGAAAAGAAAATGAATGAACTGGAAGATAGGTTAGAAAGAACTATTTAGAATCAAGTATTGAGATATATGAGTAAAAAAAATATAAAAGAACAATTTATATGTGAGAAAGTTTAACATAGAATCCCAGGAGAGGGAAAAATATACATAGTATACATAGCAGGAGCAATATTTAAATAAATGGTACATAATGTCATAGATTCTAGAATTTCTACAGATTACAAGTAGGATAAATACAAGGAAATCTACAGCTAAATCATAGTAAAATTGCAAGAAACCAAAGAAAACAGCGACATCCTAAAAGAGGCCAGAGGGAAAAAAATTACATTCAAGAGGCAGCAGTTAGAGTAACTGCTGACTTCTCAACAGAAACTATCAAATCCAATAACTGCACACTTGTAATTCCGTTATTCTTCAGCAAAAATACTTTTCTGGAGTAAATATTCCCTCCTTATTTCATCTTAATATACCACTGAAGGAAATACTAAATGCAGAAAGAAAAATCTCAAGTGGAGGGTCATGGATACAGGAAGGGAGAAAAGCAACAAAAGTGTGTGGATAAGTCTAAATGAATGTTGACTATACAGAACAAAGACACATCTGCTGTGCTTTAAAATATATATAAAATTAAACAACATAACGATAACAAATTGGGAATATACATGGAATTGAAGGTCTTTGCAGATATATGTGACAGTACATTAGACTTTGATAAGTTAGGGTGCCTACTGTAATCTCTAAAGTGACCACTAAAAAGATTAATGGAATCTGTAACTTCCAGCCTAATAGAGGGTAGCTAATGAATCCAAAAGAAGGCAAGAAAAGAAAAGAAATATTGAACAGGAGGACAGTTAGAAAGCACATGATAAGGTAACAGATTTAAACTTTGATAATATCAGAAATTACATTAAGTTTAAATGTATTAAATGCTCCAGTTAAAGGACAAAGAGATGGTCCAACTGGATTTTAGAAACTAACTGTATATGAATTTCAAGATTCATCTGAAACAAGATAAACGTTGAAAATAAAAGGATGGCAAAAGATACTCCATCTGAACATTAACCAAAAGAAAACTGGTATAACTATATGAGTAGCAAAGAGTTGGACTTTAAGGTAAAAAACATTATCTGAGAATCACTTTATACTGATAAAAAGTTTTAAAATTATACCTAGCCATATTTCTAAAACCATGGCTTTAAGTATGTATATACAAAACAAAAATAGACAACTGCAAAGAGAAATGGACAAATCTACAAATGGAATGTAACTGAAAGAACAAGCAAACAAGAAACTACAGAAGATTCTTGTTTTAATAAAATCTGGGTACAAATTAGGTGATTAATAAAAGAAAAAACATTTATTCTGTGGTTTTTCACTTTTTAATATAGTCTTGTGATCAACAAAAGGTTTTAATTTTAATATAAATCAACTTCACTAGTCTTTTCCTTTATATTGAAAGATTTTTAATTCTCAGAAAATTTTTTTGTATCCCCAAGGTCATAAGATCTCCTGAGTTATACTCGAGAAGCTCAATTATTTATCTTTCACATTTAGTTGTATAACACACCTGGAATGGGTTTTTGTTTATGTATGAGATAGAGTCAAGATCTTCCCCCCATTTGGAATATCCAGTTGACCTAGACCATCCTTTTTTACTATTGCATAATGCCAACTTTGTCTTAAATCAAGTGTTTGTATATATTTTCCAATCCGTTTCTTCAGTATCTTTTCTTTCGGTCTGTTTATCCTTGCACCATTAATAACTTTTGATATTTAATAGTGTATGTCCTGTAAGCTTATTATTCTTCAAGATTGACTTGGCTTTTCTTAGTTCTTTGCATTTTCATATAAATTTTAAATCAAAAATTAATTAAAAATCAGTCAAGATGGAGAATTGCAAAAAATAAAAATAAAATAAAATGCGCTTTCCCAAGGGGGGGGAAGTAAATAAATTTTAAATCAAGGTTTTGCAAAAAAAAAAAATAGTACTCATATAGACAACATTTTCTGAATGCAGTGCAATGAAATTGAAAATTAGCAACAAAGGTAGCAAAACACTCTTGCCACTCAGAAATTTAAAACTTTCTCGTTAAACCGTTCTTCAGTTAAAAAAGAAATCACCTTTATTACTAATATAAGAGTGAAAGTAGATGAATTTATATAGTTTAAGAGAGTAGAAAAATGACAGGGTAAACCTAAGAAAATGGAAAGGAACAAGTCAGTTAGCAAATATTTGAGAGCCTCTGTGCCAGAGATTGGTTGGATATTGGCCTCATGGACCTCAAACTTAGTTAAGCAAAATTTTACAAGAATAGGATATGTTTCTCTGGAGAGTTAATGTTGATTTGATTATAGATTCATTTCAATGAGAAAAACAAAACTTCTCAACAACTATTATTAGGAAAGCCATTCTAAATATGAAGTAAAAGTTAAAAGCTATAAAGAAAAGACTGACCATTTCAGTTACATAAAAAACAATTATGCCTGGAAAACATTACTATAAATGAGCAAACTGTATAAATGTGAAGATGTGCAGTTTGTCATTTACAGAGGTCTAACTTCCCTAATTTTAAGAGGTTTTTCACACCAATAAGGCAAAGATTTAACAGAAAATTAGGCAGAGGATATTGAGAATTCACAGAGAAAGAATTACAAATGGCTTTTAGAACATGAAAAAAAATGCCCAACCTTATAATAAAAGAATGCAAAGAAAGCTACACAGATGCCTTTTGCTTTTTAGTCCAGGGATTGGCAAATATCAGTATTTGATAACCTGCTGTGAAGATGGGCAAACAGGTGCCTTCATGGTTTGCTAGAAGGAGAATTAGTTAATATGACCTCTGTGGAAGACAGTTGGGCACATATTTCTCAAAATTTCAAATACACGTACCTAAAGGTAAGAAAATGTATAAACAAATTACAGTTGCAATCATATGATAAAATAGTCTAAAGCCTTAAAAAGAACGAAGATAGCCTGATATGAATTGGTCTTCAGATTCTATTGTTAAACGTGGAAAGTGCATAACAATACTGTACCCAGTGTGTATAGTATGCTTCCATTTGTATAATAAAGGGGGAGGGTAGTAAAAATGTATATGTAGAAGTGCTTGTATAAATGGCTATATCTGGAAGGAGTCACAAGAAAACTAATAACACTTGGCTAAAGTGGGAACTTTTTCGCATATGCCCTTTGGTACCTATTTAATTTTTTTTCTTTGTTAATATATTGCATTTAAAGTATAAAAATTAATAGCAGTTAATACAGAAGGAAATATAATGTGGTTGTGGTAACTTTGGCTAACTTACCCTGCCTTTAGGGTTTTAACCAAGAAGATTTGGAAGAAGAAAAAAGTGAAACACAATTAAAAGAAGCAGAAGATTCAGATTCTGATGATAACATAAAGAGAGGAAAACAGTGAGTTGTTTTGTTTTGTTTTTTAAGGGAAAATTTTAAAAGAGAACTTAAAAAATTAAGGTAGAGACAATCAAACTTTGTTTTCTTATTTTGGCTCCTATTTAAGTAGAGGAAGGAATCTGTTCCATTTTTCTCTCTTATCCCCCCCTCCCCCCATGTATAATGCTGTCCAAAAATTATTTGCTCCTGTTATTTTTCTTTTATTTATTTGCTCTATGTTCAACTGTCTTAATTTGTGGAGTTATATGGTACCAGGTTCTTAATTTATATGTCACTAAGTAAGCTCTTCTGAAAAATTTGCTACATAGAAAAGCAACTTTTGGGGTCCTAGCAGGAATTAGACTAAAGTCTTAACTTTATAATATATTGATATATTATAATATATTGATAGTATTACACATAATTTTGTTGAGATGGTTAGAATCTGTGTTTGGAAAATTCTGGTATCTTGAAAGATGCCAAACATAGAATAAGTCATTAGTTATTGCTTATAATTGTAAAAATAGTGCTTTAAGAATTAGTTTCCTTTTTAATTCCTAGTGACATGCAAGGTTAAGCTATATGAGTTTGGCAATACCTTTGGAAATTATCACATAAATCGTACCTCATTTATATGATAGTGGCAGAGAGCAAGTTAACATTCTAAGTGTAATGGTTCAGGTGAAAGCTATAAAGGTCTGAGGCTCTTAGCATGTCTGTAGATTTTCAACTTTATCTCAGTCGCATTATGTTTTGAGAATTGTACTTCTTATTACTGAAAAGCAGCAGTTTATTTTTTTTCTACTTATGCTGTAGAAGACAGAAATCCTCAAATAACTGAGCACCATTATATTCCTCCTAAAAGGAAATGCAGCTAAAACTGAACCATGGAATTGCAGGCAGTGTCCCCTGAACCAGAACTTGAAATTTGAAGTGTTCCTTCTCAGGCTGATACATGCAAGTGTTAATATAGTATATGAAAAGTTTAAGGCCATTAGTGTTTAGTGTGTGCCAATTGGGATAGTACAGAAGTTGAAATAAAATCTAGGATTACATTCTCTTTTGAAAGCATGTTATACAAGTACTTATACTTTAAAAGAAGGTAGCATTTCGTTGAGTTAGAATTAAGAAAGTTGGTGATTCTTAACTGATAAAAAGAAGTGTATTTAAAAGGCAGTTTGTGTATCATTTGATTTTGTGTTACTTCTTAGTATGGACTTTCTGTCGGATTTTGAGATGATGTTGCAGCGGAAAAAGAGCATGAGCGGCAAGCGCAGACGTAACCGTGATGGTGGTACTTTTATTAGTGACGCTGACGATGTCGTGAGCGCCATGATTGTCAAGATGAATGAAGCTGCTGAGGTGAGATGGCTCACTTCTGGCTTCATCTTTTCTTTCTCCTACTTAATTGGTTGTATGGCTTTTTTTTTTTTTTTTTAGTTTAATCCTTGTTTAAACTACCTTTAAGATACTTTGTTTTTTGTAACAAAGCTTTTACTGTTCTAAATTTTAAGAGTGGAAATACTTTTAAGGAAAATGAGCCCTTTTAGCTGAATGGCTTTGCTAGTTTTATAGTAGAGAGATTTCACTCTTGAGTTTGGCTAGTTTACTACAAAGTTTAATGTTTCTTCACATGTAAAAAGTTATAAACATGTTTATTATGTTAATAACTCATGTCACTCTGATTAAGAGATTGCATTTAACTCATTGCATTTTAAAATACTGCCCAAATTTTATAAATTTGTAAAAAACAAGTTCTGATCTTTTAGAGGCACTTGCTGAAGTATTTATGGATCCAATTATATGTGTCTAGGATTTGTTTCAAAAGAATTCAAGAGGTAGAGGGAGTAGTTAGAGAAATAGCTAAAATAAGACTGGCCATGTGTGTTTAATTGTTGAAATGTACATATCAGGAGTATATTATTTTCTTCTATGTTTGTAGAATTTGAAGTTTTCCATAATTTAAAAATGCACAAGTGAATACTGAAACTCTTCTTTAATAACATTCCATTATCATACAAGCCTCATGGCTGGAAAATTATTTGATGATAAACCAAATTTTCCCAGGTACGATTTTGTACCTTAAGTAAACTCTGAAAACTTTATAATTTTGCTAATATTTTAAATTAAAATTGTTCCTCTCAATTTGTAATTGTTAAAGCAAATTGTTCTAATGGTTTTATGAGTTTGAAACACAGATACAGAATTTGGGGGCACTACAAAAAGTAGTGCTTGATTTATCTTATAGGAAAAATTGCAGTTTTTCAAAGAAATTGCTGCTTTTTTTTACAGTTTAGAATTAAAATGGTTGTAATTCATTACTAATAATGGCTTTTTTAAAAAATCTTTTTCTTCCTGGATAGGAAGACAGACAGTTGAACAATCAAAAAAAGCCAGCCCTTAAAAAATTAACATTATTACCTACTGTGGTTATGCACCTTAAGAAGTAAGTATTCTGTTTTATTGAACAAGTTTTTTCATTTTAATGAAATAATATTTAAACGATGTATATCAAAGAATGATTACCTTTTATCAATTCACAGAAAAATAATAATGAATAGAATTTCCTAAATGTTACTTCCTCACAAAATTTTCTTAAACTTTGATGCCTGATGCAAACAGAACAAATAGCAAACTGATATGAATGAAAGAAAAAGTTGGAAATCACTAATTTTGTTCTTTATAGACAGTTTTCAGTCTGGTAAGATTGCATGTATTCTCCCAGTGTGATTGAGAACAGAGCAAATCCTGGGAGAAACTTTGAAGCACATATTGTCCAAGGCTTATGTAGCCTGGTTACATCATGAATTATGTCATCAATCTTTCTGGAATAAGAACCCTTTTCCGATAGATCCTTTTTACCATTTTATTGCTCATATGCCTAAGAAACTTTGATTTCTCCTTGAACCTAGCCAATTTTTAATGGCTGGAGAAATGCATTAGTATACCAGATCACCAACAGCACAGTCTAGGACTTTCTACTAGAAAATTGCTAGCCCAACAAACAAAATTATCTGTGGCAGATTTCATATATATGATATTGTCATGTTTTCTGTTAACATAATTGATTTTAGTATATAAAATGGAATTAAAATGTCATTATTTCATTGGTATTTTTTTTCTGCTAGGTGAATGGAATTCTCCTTTGTGTCCTGCAAAGAATAGCATAATTCTGGGTTTTCTATCACCTGAAACAGTTTCAGAATCACTATTTGATAGATTAGACATCGGTTTTTGTAATTGTAATAAGTAGAGTTCATTATTCTTACTTTCTATACCATATATATTAGCATTAACCTATCTTGTATAATTTGGATTTGTTTTATTTTTAACAAATCATCTTTGTCAGGTCTGTTTTTGAAAATAGGAACTAAATCTCATATTGCTTTTGAAATCTGAATAGGTGCTCAGTAAATAATGCGTGAGTAACTCTGTAAAAGGAAATTTTGGAAACATCACTAAATATCTAAGAAAATCTAAAGGAATCTATAGTAGAACCAACATATATAGACTTGACTTTTTAAAAAATTATTTTTGCAGGCAGGACCTTAAAGAAACATTTATTGACAGTGGCGTGATGTCTGCCATCAAAGAATGGCTGTCACCTCTACCAGATAGGAGTTTGCCAGCACTAAAGATTCGAGAGGAGCTGTTGAAGATTCTCCAAGAGGTTAGAGGCAGATAATCTGTTCGCTCTTCATTATCTAATGTGTTTTGTATTATCACAAACTCTGTATTTTACCATGTTTTTATACATTCTCTCTTCCATAGCCTGCCTGAAGATGGGTTTTATTCAATATGTTTTCTAGGAACCATACCAAATAAAAGGAAGGCCTGATAAAACTTAATGTAACTATAGTATTGAAGGAAAAAGATCTTGGAGTAAATATAGTTTATACGAGAAAAGTACAGCATAGGACATTGTTCTGGGGAGGAACTTCAGAGTCGATAAACTTACATTTAAATCTTTAGCTGGGCCACTTTCACGTGGCTATGACATCTTGGGCAAGCTGCTTAACTTTGGAAGGAATTCCTGAGGAACCTCCTTATGTGCTAGCTGTTCTTATTCCTCGCAACAAACCTGCAAGGCAGGTATGTTGTCTCCATTTTACAGATGAGATTAAGATTCAGAGAAGTTAAATGGCTTGTCCAAGGTCACATAGCTAGCAGATGTCTGTGCTTGGGTTCAGATTTAGGTCTGTGATTCTGAGGCCTGTGCTGACTCTTGTATTAAACTGCTAACCTCTGAGTATGCTTAGTTGATCCTTTCTCACATTAAGTTTTACTTGGACTTACCCGAACTCTTTACTGAATTAATGTGCACACAAAGTACCTTTGTGTTCAATGTGTATAGATCCTGACGTGGAATTTTTTGTTATCTATTCTATTGTGAATGAACCAAGTCTCCGAGATTCCTCTAGAATAGATTGGTAGGACTGCCTGTTTCTGAGTGATTAATATGTGTGCATGTGTTTATGTTCTCAGCTACCTAGTGTGAGCCAGGAGACCCTAAAGCATAGTGGGATCGGACGAGCAGTGATGTATCTTTATAAACACCCCAAGGAGTCAAGGTCCAACAAAGACATGGCAGGGAAACTAATCAGTATGTACATTTTATTTTTTGTTGTGTTTATGTATTTATAAAATTTACCTATATTTACCAGTATTCATTTAAAATGAATCAATTAAGTGGAATAGAAAATTTTGTTGATACCTTCTTATAGATACCAGCCTTTTCCCTTTAGACTTAAAATGCTTCTCAGTATATTTAAGTATGCAATCCAGTATTAAGTACAGCAAGTAAAATGATGCATTTTCTAATCATGGATCAAGAGCATATAGAGAGAGAAGGATTAGAATGCAGGCCCTAGTGTTAGTCATATCTGGGTTCAAATCCTGTATTCACCACCTACCTTACTGCATATCCTTAGGCTCTAAGCCTTGGTTTTGCCTCCACTGTAACGAGGAAAGTTTTATTTACTTTGGTTATTGTAAAGATTAAACAAGAAGGTGTATGTAAAGCAATGCCTAACGCACATAGTCTTCAGGAAATGTTAGCCATTGTTGCTATTGTTGTTACTTTATAATGGTTTTCAAAACCTTTTTCATGTTCTTATTTAACGATACCAGAGGAGTCTTAACTGAAATTCACCTAATCAGTTGCCATATTGTTTATGAAATCTTTTACTTTTAAAAATTAAAAATGTGCATTTTCATTGCCCTCCTTAAATTTTCCTGAGCTCCAAGTTGGAAGAAAATTTTAATTCCAAGCAGGATCGAAAAAGTAACTGCTTTTGTATCTGAATACAGTAATAATTTTTCTATTGAATTTTTAAGATTATTAAAATCTTTTAGGGAAATTTAAATTTTTTAAAAAGACTCAGCAATTTTTTATTGAATTCACCGCACTCCAGGGTGCATTTTCAGAATAACTTAAAATTTTTAATAAACCAGGGAAGTATTATATCTTTGATCTTATTAATAATCTGTTCATTTACTGTCTGTTAAATAATAAACTTTTGATGTTATTATGCAGGGATTCTCAGCTCTCTTTTTGCCTTAGACTGAGAAAAGCAGAATATTCCCGCTGGTACTCATGACTTACTACCACAGTGATTCTGAATCCAGAGGCGGGGTTGGTGGGTCAGTTTTCAAAGATAGATACCTGCTCCCTGCCCCTATGCTTCTTGCTTCTTTATTAGTTTAACAACACCTATGTTCTGTTTATAAAGGTCTTTTGTTTTGCTAGTATATTAAATGTAGCAATAAGCTACATTATGTTTCAAAACAAAAACTTCAGTTGGTAACTCTGGACTTTTACTAACTAAACAATGCGCTTGTAGTACTTTTTTTCATGTCCATCTTAGCAGCTTTCTTAGATTTAATGAAGTATAGGCTCTATGCCTATATTATTAAAATGTAATTTTTAAAGATTTAGACCATTTTGACAATAGGTAGCTTTTTTTAGCATAAGAAATGTCAAGATTTCTATTCTGTAGAATAAATTTAGAAATTTGGCTGTCTTTATGAAATAACACAGGTAATTGATAACTATTTAAACTGAGTCAAATATTACTTTTTTAAACCTCTGTGGTGGTTACAGGTTTAAATGATCTTATTTTCTGAATTAGCTGGAGCTAGTTCTGATATTGGTATTCTGTGTTTATCTTATAAATGGTTCTGAAATAATGGTACCTTCAGAATATGACATCACACTAGGGTGTGAATGTTGCAGGGAATGGTAGGAGAAATACTGCTTTGTGGACTATAAATAGTTGATTTTTGTTACAGATGAGTGGTCTCGGCCTATATTTGGTCTTACCTCAAACTACAAAGGAATGACAAGAGAAGAAAGGGAACAGAGAGACCTAGAACAAATGCCTCAACGACGAAGAATGAGCAGGTATGAGGGAACAGGTATGAGTAATTGGAGTAAATATTATTGTGATAACTCAGTGTTTTTGTAAATAAGATTATTGGGAAACCTGTAATAGGACTCATCTTTCAGCTAGATGTGTCTGTGTAGTTCATGTGTATTAATGAAAGTCAGCAACCCCTCGCAGATTTGATGGACTGTGGCTTCTGCCCCAATTCTGGAGGTTTGATGTTTTGTTCAAGCCACTTGCAGAAAAAAACTTTCTTGGTTTCATTTCCAAATTCTTAGGAGAGAAAAATAACATTGATTTCATTTGTATCAGTAAACTGGATACAGTTGCATCCAGGATGGCAAGGTCATTAGTTACAAATAATGAAAACTGATGTGCAAGATTAGGAATCATATTTCCAGTGTAAAGGACATAATTGTGATCTAAGTTTGCTGTTTCACTCTGTTCTTATCTTAACAGGGTTATAATCAAAGGTTATAAGGTTTCAACATTCTTAATATTTCATTGATTACTTTTTTCCCAGCACTGGTGGTCAGACACCCCGAAGAGACCTGGAAAAGGTGCTGACAGGAGAGGAGAAGTAAGAGTTTTGTATTAATTTTTCTTTTTAGCCTATATAGAGAATATTCTGTTTGCTGCTTTGTTTTAAGAAAAATAGCAAGCGAAATGATGTTATGTTCACATTGGTGGGGTGTGATTTTCAGTTTAACATTATTGAATATCCACAAAGCATTATATTGGGTGCTCTGAAGGATATAAGGAAGATTGAGAAATAGTCCATCTAATAAAGATTTTGTTGCTTCTTGATATATATTAGATTTTTGGGTTAAGCTCTGGGAATACAAAATCACGTTACAAATAGTCTATACTCTCAGAAAGTCTTTGGAGAGATTATAGATAAAGAGAGCTCAAACAAAGATGTGGAATAGCGTTGCAAGGCCTATTTTAGGAATGGCAAGTAGGCTGAAGTGGTTGGGCCATAGTGTGGTCCCTGCAGTGGTGGAAGATTAGGTTAGAAACCTAGATGTGGACCAGATTTTTAAGGTTTTAAATCAAGATGAAGAATTTCTACTTCTCATTGTGATTTCATAGAAAGATTTTTGAGCGTGGGTGCGAAGTCATCAGATTTGATTTGGAGTGCTGGTGGCATGGTATAGAATGCGTTGGAGGGCAGAGTAACTGAAGGTGGTAATACAGTTAAACCAAGATAGTAATAGGGAAGCAGAAGGTTGAGAATATTTTGCAGAGATAAAATTGCCAGGAGTAGGTTATTTAGTGGGAGAGGAATTGGCTAGATTTGAAGACAACCACCAAAATTTTGACCTAAGTAGCTGAGATGATGGTATTATCATTCACTGAAATGGAAAAGAGGAAGTTGGCTTTGGGAGGGAGGTTGTGAGGAATTCATACGATAATGAGTGATGGTGAGGCTAGCTAAGGCAGACAGCAGAAGGGTAGATCAGGTAACCTTGGGAGGGCAGAGGGGATTTGAAAGAGGCGAGTATCTGAATGGGATGGGGCCCAGCTGTGGTTGGCTACATAAGCAGCATGCTCTTCTCACTCTCAGGGCTCTTAGACCTGGAGATCCTGGATTCTGTGCCCGTGCGAGGGTCCCAATGCCCTCAAACAAAGACTACGTTGTCAGGCCCAAGTGGAACGTAGAGATGGAGTCATCCAGGGTAAGCATGCAGGGAATAGCATGGCGGATCTCAAGTGCAAAGTACCGTTTTGTCTTTTACTTCATGTTTAGTGACCCTTAATTGCTCTTCAGGTTTATCTGATTTAAAGAGAGCTATTTTCTGGTCTTTTATCGAGCCAGATCGATTCATTGTTAATGAGCTTTACTTCAGACTTAAAGCAACATTATCAAGTCAAGAAGTTTTTTCCTTTATCCCTTTATTTCAACTGAATCTTGAAGCCAAATGTTCTGATAGTCATTTTTTTAGAACTATGAGAATCAGAACTCACTTGCTTATGTAGTCACCCCTCCCTTTCTCAATCGTTTTAAATAATTCTGTTATGAAATGTTTAGGGTAGACACTTCCTCTGTCATCACTGTAAATACTACTCAGTGATCTTCATTGCTTCTTAGTAATCTTTTTTTATTCTCCATTCCAACTGCTCTTTCTAGCCTGGTATTCTTAAAAAGGGCCTAAACCGATTGGAAAAGCATAAGAGGCGATTTGCCGAACAGAAACGACTCAGCAGAGTGCACCGTGCTGTCAAGTTCAGCATTGAAGGCAACAGGATGCCCCTGTAGGCCTGGCCCTACC
Source organism: Pteropus vampyrus (assembly GCF_000151845.1). Classification (NCBI taxonomy): domain Eukaryota; kingdom Metazoa; phylum Chordata; class Mammalia; order Chiroptera; family Pteropodidae; genus Pteropus; species Pteropus vampyrus. Next base: position 6,334,099 of record NW_011888868.1, on the reverse strand, counting down.
AGTGTATCCGGGAGGTATCCCCAAGGAGGCATGCTCTGTGCATGGGCTTGAATTGTCAGTAGCTGAAGTGAAAACAAGTGTGTGTGTGCTTGTTTAACGAGACAAGGCCAGGCTCACTTCTAGTTTCTAAAATAATGACCCTAATGGGCATTTTGTGACATTCGGGGTCTCTTGAATATTTAGAAATTGACATGGAAGTCCTTTCCTTTATCAGTACCCTAGAGCTCAATAGATAATTATTTCCCTTACAAGCATTTTGGTCTTCCTGACTGGGACTCATTTTTATTAAAAAGGCTTTTGTTAGGGCCCAGAACCATAGTCTGCATTGCAGGCATATTAACTGGTCAGTAGCTTCTTAGTGGGAAGGAGGTAGCTAATTTTCCTATTGTCAGTGGCTCAGCAACTTGGATTTGAGGACTCACTGCTGAAAGCCTGACACTAAATACTTAGGAAATAAATTTGATTAAGTCATATTTAGTATGTGATTGGAAATGAAAAAGACTTTGAAACATTCATAAAGCCAGACTCCCTGACCTGCTCTGTTGAGATTAATGGTGGTACCTTTGTTGTAGTGTACTCTTGAGAGTCTGAGTGTGCTGTGTGCCTTTCGTGACCTCTCTGTGACCCCCACTTTGGCAGCTACTTCATGGATTACACTCAACCTTCCTGCCAGTTCACTCTGCTATGAAGCTACTATCAAAACAAAGCACACTCTTATTTGTTGAGAATAAAGGGTAGCAGAGCACTACTAGTTTGGTGCCACAAACTTCATCTGTACTTCTTTTTGTCTTTCTTTTATCTACGTCCCTTGATATCCCTTCTCTCCCATCTGCCCCAAAACACCTGTTTCTTTTTACCTTTTCACTGTCTGTTCCCTCTTTTTATCCTTCTCTTTCATAATATTTTCTCTTCCCCAACACACATATTTGTGAGAGTTGAGAACTATAGTGTGGCAAAGGAAATGTCATAAACATTATGTGTGACTAGTCAACTTTGGGAGCACGCCTCGTGTCCTGAGGGTGTGCATCTATCTGCTGCTATTTCTGGCTCTGGTTCTGCCTTCCCTGTGGGTGATGGGGAGGTGGGAAGAGGTGGCCCAACCTCCTGTTGGAACAGAGAGGTGAGGGAAATTCCATAATGTAGAGTTCCTTTCCTTCATCGTCAATACTGCCAAAACCATGATGTACTGGTATTTATCTAGGCCTGAGAATGGCTTATAGAGCTCTTTTGAAAAAAAAAATAAGGCATGTTTTGGGGCTTGTGGTCCCATGTTACATTTCATTCTCTTGTTCTTAAGCCACCTGGTGCTATTCCCCTGCTCAGGAAGATTTCTCACATATTCACAAAGGCCTTCACATTGCACCAACACTAATGAGTATTATTAGAAAATGTATTATTCAAGAAGAAAATTGGAGTGAGAAAATGGCTTTCAAATGAAACTTGTCATTTTTATTTTTGAAATTATGTAAATAAATATAAAATACTAGAATAACCCCATTCCCAAAGTCCTGCTCTTTCTCTGAGTCACCATTGTTAACAATTTGATGTGTTAAATGTATTTCCAGTAATGCTTCAAACTTAGTTTTTTCTTGTTATAATTGTAGAAAAATTTGAAGTAGTGAAAAGAAAAATCACCCACTATTCAAAAGCACTTTGATATATTTTTGCCTTTCTATTGCTATTTTAATATAATTAAAATTATGCTGTATATAATTTTGATCACTTCTCATTAAACTACCTTACAGATTTATCATTTATAATAGCTGCATAATGATTTATTATGTGAATATATAATTGGTTTATTCATTTCTCTATGGTTTCTTATTTTCTCTCCTAAGTAATGCAGTAACCTATACTACATTGTATGTTTATATGTTAATTTATTCCATGGAGTGCTTTTAAACATTAAAATGACAAAAGCAATGCATGTTTTTATATAAGCTTTTAAATACAGAAAGCACAAATAAAGTTAATGTCACTTGTAAACTCACCATACCTTAACATTAACATTTTGAGTTGCTTCTTTTTGGTCCTTTTTATGTGTATGTAAACATTATTACTGGTTTTGGGTTTTCTGAACTTTTAAGCACAATCTTGAATCATATTTTATACTTTGTTAGGTTTGTGTTTTACATAGCATGGTAAAAATTCATTTTAGTAAACTTTCTTCAGTGATACAATATTGTGTCAGAACACAGTTGTGCCATAATTGTTTATTTATTTATTCACTTATTTATTTATTTAGGTGAGGCAACCCTTGGTTGACCTCACAGATTGCAAGGACCTTGTCGGCTTATAATCCCATATTTTTTTATTTTTACTTTTTATACCTACAGCACCTGGTCTTCCTAGGTGGTCTCCCATCCAAATACTAACTAGGCCCGACCCTGCTTAGCTTCCAAGATCAGACGGGCTTGGGCTTGTTCAAGGTAGCATGTACCATAATTTTTTAAACTAATCCATCTCGTTAATCTTTTAGGCTGCTTTTGGGTTTTTACTGGTAAAACAGTGATAAAACTCTTCACTGATAAAACTACATTACACTTTTACTATCCAAAGGGGGTGGTATAGAGTTTTTGAATCAGGAAAAAAGTCATTGAATTTAGCATATTAGGTACTATGTTCTTGGTGTTTTCAGGCTTGGGAAAACTAGGCATCTGGCAGCTACAACAACTCTTATGAGCTATAACTAGGAGCAGATTGTACAACCTGAATGTATTTCAGTTTCTGGGGCGGGAGGGCTCAGACTGTTAGAGAAAGTTCTGGGAGGAGTGGGTAAGGAGAAATCCAGGCTGTATCCAGGTTGGAGTGTAGAGCTGCTAGGAGTTGGGGAGTTGGCGGAGATCTGAAAGGTAAGTCTTCCAGTGTGGACTGACTGTAAGTACTAATAATCAGGGCACACTGTCTGAAAGTAAGTTAGATATTTGGGGCTCTTCAGGAAATCTGGGATATTCAATATGGTAATAGTAACACAGCACTTTCTCATCTGATAATGAATTTTTATGGTAACTCAGTGCTATTAAAATGGATATAAAATAATATTTAGAATTGGCATATTCCTAGAAAATCTATGGTTATCAGCATGGCTCTTGTTCAAGAATGTTCAAACTCCTATAGAGTTTCTTGCTTATATCTGAGTGTGGAGGTGGTGTCCAGAGGTGGGATAAGACTGGATAGGCTCCAGGACTCAAAGGAACTTCACCACGCTAGCATCAACCCTGGAATGTCTCCCAGACTCTGCCTTCTTTTAGCATTCTTTGCATTGAGACTTAATTTTCTTTCCTTTTTGTGTCGAGTATACTTACTTAACCTAAATGTAATGGTTGCAAAGTAGTAATAATAGTGATATTTATTTAGAGCACTGACTGTATACCAGCCCGTGTGTTTATATTTGACAGTATTTTCTCAGTAACTTCTCCCAGCAGTCCTGAAAGGAGTGCTGACCAGGGCATGATTTGCCCAAGGTCGCAGAACCTGCTCAGGCAGAGCAGGGCTTTTTTACCCGTCTGAACTTAGAGCTCCAGCACTTCATGGGTTTGCTTTGCTAACCCTCTGACATCATCCATCACGCTTAAGGCTTTTTCTCAGATGACTTTCCTTGCCTTAGAAGATCATCATTCTTTATGCCAGCACTTTTTGAAGGTGTATTTGACAAGAGGTCAACTCCACATTTGGTCTTTAAAAGGGGAAAGCATACAGTCAAAATATAATGTGGTGCAATTAGGGGGATCATAGTTTCAATTTTTCCTCTCTCTCATCTAGGAGGTTTCCATGGACTGAGGCAAAAGTTAACAATAAGGCACAGACAATAATAAAATTACTCTTCAGTGAGTGTTTTCTAACCCTGCTGAGTGTACTTGCTCTTTTGTTCCTAAGGGCACTGAAGCATATTCTGGTTATTCCAGCTCTAGGAGCTCTTCTGACTGCTAAATTTCAGAAAAAAAGGATGAAAGACAAAACTAGATTTATGTATTTCAATAATTGCTCTTTAATTTTTACTCCACTCTTAGTTTCAGGGAACCTCCAAGAAGGGTATCAGTCGACTGGATAAACAGATGAGAAAGTTCACAGATATCAGGAAAAAAAGCAGATCTGCACACGCAGTGAAAATCAGCATCGAGGGCAATAAAATGCCATTGTGACTTTGCCTGGGCTGTGTCCCCATCTCTAAGAAATGCGCAATGGACTCTTTGGAGAAAGAAGATGACATTTTAAACTTTTTTAGTGTATCTGTAAATGGTTCAGCTTATATTAAATATTGTCATAGGACTTGCATTTCTCTCCATTGTATTTAAAACTGTCATGTACTTTGTACAGAGGAATACTAGTCACACTTCTATAAACTTTACATAATAAAATTCCAGTCTGGTTTTGGGGGGCTGTCTCTTCATTGTCTTAGAGGATACATTCTTAGTGGGAGTCAAAGTTGGTTCTTGGCAAGTGAAAAAAACTTTGGACATTATAGTGGTTTGTTATCTTTCAAAATTTAACTTTACCTGACTGGTGTAATAAGGAATTTGGTTTCTGTCCTGGGTTCCTGACAGGGAGCTTCTAAAGCCCTTTAGGTTTCCTGGGTGAGAGGAATGTCTTTGTGATGCTACCGAGTGACTCAATGGTAAGGCCCTGTGTAACTTTAGTATGGGGGCTGGTCACCGGAAAGACCTTAGAGGTCTTTTTTTAGAGGGTTAGGACTTTGAACAGGCCTGACCTAAAGGGTGCTGAAGATTAAGTTCAGTCATTCAGTCACGTGGCCAATGATTTAATCAATTATGCCGAAGCAGTGAAGCCCCAGTTAAGAACTCTGGGTACCAGAGCTCAATGGAGCTTCCTGATTGGTGAACACATTGATGTGCTGAGATGGCGACGTACCTTGATTCCACAAAATGGGGGTGCTGATACTGTGTTTCCTCCTAGATCTTTATTGTGTCTTTATTTGGCTGGTCCTCCTAATTTGAATCTTTTATAATAAAACTATAAATATAGTACTGTCCTGATTTCTGTGAGTTATTTTAGTGAATTCTTGAACCTGGGGGATTGTGGAAACACCCAGATTTGTAACCAGTCAGCCATAAGTGGGATGGACTTCACTTGCAGCTGGCAACTGAAATGGAGACAGTCTTGTGGATGACTGAGCCCTTAAACCTGTGAGGTGTGATGCTAACTCCAGGTGGTTAGTATCAATTGAATTGCAACATCCTAGCTAGAGTTAAAACAACCTACCAACAAAATCTTATTTCTTAGTATTTATCTTGTTAGGGAAATTTTCATTATTTGATTTTAATTGTAGGCATACCTTGGAGATGTTGTGGATTCTATTCCAGACCACTGCAATAAAGTGAATATTGGAATAAAGCAAGTCACATGAGTTTTTTGGTTTCTCAGTGCATATAAAAGTTATGTTACACTATACTGTAGTGTTAAATATGCAGTAGCATTATATCTTTAAAAACAATGTACATACCTTAATTCAAAATTAGATTATTTCTTTAAAAAAAAAATGCCATCATCTGAGCCTTCAGCAAGTCATAATCTTTGCTGGTGGAGGGTCTTGCCTCAGTGTTGATGGCTGCTGACTGATAATGGTAGTAGCTAAAGGTTGGGGTATCTGGCAATTTCATAAAATAAGAACAATGAAGTTTATTGTGTTGGTTAACTTCCTTTCATGGACAATTTCTCAAAAATCAGTAATAACATTACCATAACAAAATAATGAAAAAGTTTGAAATATTGCAAGAATTACCAACAGACACAAAGTGAGGAAATGGAAAAATGGCACCAATAGACTTGTACACAGGATTGCCACAAACCTCCATTTTATATTGTACTGTGAAGCACAATAAAGTGAGGTATGCCTGAAATTGAGTTTTCTCCTTGAGGTTTGCTGAAATGAAGAAAAAGATTGATAAATACTCTCCTAGAGGAAATGTGGATATAACAACATTCACTGTGCCAGTTTGTAGCAATCAGGCAGTTGGGTTAGAGGTCATTATCACATCTGTATTCTATTTTTGTTATACCTTTATTTTAATAGTCTACAGATTTAATCAACAAATCACTGATTAGTCAAGATGACTAAATTAAGATGACTGAAGAACTAATTTGTCTATAGCAATCTTACGTCAATAGAAATTGGGGTAGAATATCTGGCAATGTTAATTTTAAAAAACAATCGCCGCAAAAGCATGAAGTTAATGTACTTTACTCCTAATCTGTCAAGATCACTTTACACTTTCAACAAACTTACAAATAGGATAGTGAGTTGTTAAAAGGCCAGGTATGTAAAGACATTATCTGGTAATAACCACTAGACTGAGATGGAAAAACAACTTTTCTGCAGAGACATTTTGCTTTATGTAAATATCCTCAAAACCACTTGTAAGAGCAACAAAAACAGCCACCTACTGAAAATGTTGGTGACTCTGATCATTAAAAATTCTAAACAAAGGTAAGAAAGTACTTTTTAAAACATTTTAGTATTAATATAGCATTTGGGCATTTAATGGGGTAAGTAAGCTTCAGTTATCTGAAAATTTCACCTGTATAGGGTAAAACTGATGATATCAGGTAATAAAATGGTAACATACCTGAGGAATTCAAAATTAAGGGAGATTCTCATACTATATTTAAAATTTATATATAAATGGTTCTTGTTCCCTGATTTATTTGAAAGAGTCTTAAACCTGGCCAACCAGAATAGCCTTTGAAAAAATTTTTTGGAAATATTTCCAGTTTACAATAATGTTGCAAGAAAAGTAAAATAAACTCCCACTTACCCTTCAGCTACATTTACCAAGTGTAACATTTTGCCACATTTGTCACATAGTAAAGTTGACAGCTTGCATCTTTACCCCAAATAATTATATTCCCCCCCCCAAAAAAAAGGACTTTTAGTTTATTTCAGTATCGATGATGTTAACTTAACCACTGGGATGGAGTAATGCAGTTTTTTTTTCAGTTAAAATATATTTTTTAATTGTTAATTGTGTAAATATGTAAAATACACATCAAATCTACCATCTAAAAGGACCAGTTACAGTTAACGGCATTAATGTACATTCATTCACTTTGTTGGGCAACCATTCCTACTTTTCATCTTTAGAAATCTTCATTGGGCAAAACTGAAACTACCCATTGAACACCACCTTCCAGTACCCCTTTTCCCCTAGCGCTGGCAACCACCATTCTACTTTGTCTCTGATTTTGACTACTCGCGGTATATAAGGTGAATCATACATTATTTATCCTTTTTTGACTGGTTTATTCACTTAGCATAATGTCCTCAAGGTTTATCTATGTTGCAGCATGTCAGAATTTCCTACCATTTTTAAGGCTGAGTAGTACTCTATGTATATACCACATTTTATTTATCCACCTGTTGATGGACACGGGTTGCTTCCATCTTTTGGCTGTTGTGAATAATTTAGTCATGAACATGCATGTACAAATATCTTTTTAGACCCTGCCTTTAGTTCTTCCAAATATCCAGAAGTGAAATTGCTGGTAATTGTTTTCTTAATTTTTTGAGGAACTGTCATACTGTTTTCCCTAATGGCTGCTCTGTTTTACATTCCCACCAACAGTGCAAAAAGGTTCCAGTTTGTCCACATCCTCACCAACAGTTATTTTCTTTTTGTTTTCTTTTCTTTTTTAAAAAACTAAGTTTATTGGGGTAACATTGGTTAATACTATTATATAATTTTCAACTATAATTTCACATCAGTATACTCTATTGTGTATTTACCACCCGAAGTCCAATTTCCTTCAGCTACCATATATTTGATCCCCTTTACCCACTTCACCCTCCCCTACCCCTCTATATTTGACCCCCCTTACCTGTCTACCTCCCCCCTTCTCCCCTACCCCGTCCCTTCTCCCCTACCTCCCACCCTCTGGTAACCACTAGTCTATAGTCCATGTCCATAAGTCTCTGTCCTGTTCATTTATTGCTTTTAGGTTTATATCCCACATACAAATGATATGTGATTTTCAACTTTTTCTGTCTGGCTTATTTCGCTTAGCATGATTATTTCAAGGGCCATCCATGTTGTTGCAAATGGCAGTATATCATCTGTTTGTTTGTTTGTTTTTTTAAAGTAGCCAACCTAATGGATGTGAGATGGTATTTTGTTGTGGTTTTCATTTGTATTTCCCTAGTGATTAATGATACTGAGCATGTTTTCATATTCTTATTGGTGCTTTGGATATCTTTAAAGAGATGTCTGTTCAAGTCCTTTGCCCATTTTAAAAATGGGTGGGTTTTTTTGGTTGAGTTGTCAGAGTTCTTTATATGTTCTGAATAATAATCCTTATCGGATTTGCAAATTCTTTTTTACCCATTCTATGGATTGTCTTTTCACTCTCTTTCTGGTAACCTCTGATGCACAGTTTATTTTAATTTTGATGTAGTCCAGTTTATCTGTTTCTTTGATTTCCTATGCTTTTGGTGTCATATCCAATAAATCATTGCCAAATCCAATGTCATATAGCTTTCTCCCTATGTTTTCTAAGAGTTTTATAAATTTAACTCTTACATTTAGGTATTTAATCCATTTTACGTTAACTTGTATTTGGTGTACAGTAAGCATACAACTCTTTTTGCGTGTGGATATCCAGTTTTACCAACACCATTTGTTGAAAAGACTACTTTCTCCATTGAATGGTCATTGCACCCTTGTCAAAAATTATTCGATGCTATGTGCAAGGGTTTATTTCTGGACTCTTTGTTTCTATATGTCTGTCTTTCTGCCTATGTGATACTATTTCAACTACTGTAGCTTTGTAGTAAATTTTGAAATCAGGAAGTGTGTGTGCTCTAGCTTTGTTCCTTTTCAAGACTGTTTTGGCTATTTGGGGTCCCTTGAGATTTTATATGAATTTTAGGATGGATTCTATTTCTGCAATAAAATTGCTGGGATTTTAATAGGGACTGCATTGGTTCTGTAGATCACTTAGGTAGTATTGACACCTTAACAATATTAAGTCTTTCAATCTGAGCACAAGATTTCTTTCCATGTATTGTTTTCTTTCATTTCAGCAATATTTTATAGTTTTCAGTGTACAGTTCTTTTGATTAAGTTGATTCTTAAGTATTCTTTTTGATGCTATTATAAATGGAATTGTTTTCTTAATTTCCTTTTAGGATTGTTCATTAGAAAAATCAGTAGAAATGCAAATGATTTTTGCATATTGATTTTATATCAACTTTATTGAATTTGTTTAACCATTTTTTTTGTGTGTAGAATCTTTAGGCATTTTTACATATAAATCATGTCATCTGCAAACAGATGATTTTGCTGCTTTTGATGAATTTTTATTTCTTTTTCTTGCCTGATTGCTCTGACTAGGACTTCTTCTACTATGTTAATTACAAGTGTCAAAAGCTGGCATCCTTGTCTTGTTCTTGATCTTGGAGGAAAAATTTTTAGTCCTTCACCATTGACTATGATATTAGCTGTAGGCTTGTCATATATGGCCTTCATTATGTTGATGCAGTTGCCTTCTGTTTCCATAGTTTGAGAGTTTTTATCATGCAAGGGTATTGAATTTTGTCAGATGCTTTTTCTGCATCAGTGGAGATGCTCATGTGTTTTTTGCCCTTGAACCTGTTAATGTGATATATTACACTGATTGATTTTCATGTGTTGAACCATCCTTGCATTCCAGGAATAAACCCTCTCTTGATCATAGTCTATAATCATTTTAATGTGCTGTTTGATTTTGTTAGCTAGTAGTTTGTTGAGGATTTTTGAATCAGTATTCATCAGGAATGTTGGTCTGTAGTTTTCTTGTATTATCTTCGGCTGGTTTTGGTATCAGGGTAATGCTGGCCTCAGAGTTTGGAGTTTGGATGTGTTCCCTCCTCTTCAGTTTTTGAATAATTTGAAGAGGATTAATGATAATCTTTTCATGTTCGGTAGAATTCCCCAGTGAAGCCAACTGATCCTGGGCTTTGGAGGTTTTTTTATTACAGATTCAATCTCCTTACTAGTTATAAATCTATTTCTATTTCTTCATGTTTCTGTCTTGGTAGATTGTGTTTCTAGGAATTTGTTCATTTTATCTAGGTTATCCAATTTGTTGGCACACTGTTCAAAATACTCTCTTATAATCCTTTTTAATTCTGTAAAATTGGTAGTAATGTCCCTCCTCTCATGTCTGATTTTAGCTTTTGGAGTCTTTTTTTCTTAGTCATTCTAGCTAAAGGTCAATTTTGTTGATCTTTTAAGTCAATCAACTTTGTTTCATTGTTTTCCTCTTTTTTCTGTTTTATCTCTGCTCTAATCTTTATTTCCTTCCTTCCACTAGCTTTGGGTTTAGGTTTTTTTCTATTTTCTTAAGATGTAAAGTTAGGTTGTTGATTTGAGATCTTTTTAAATGTAAACATTTACAGTTATAAATTTCTCTAGCACTGCTTTTGCTGTATCCCTTAAATTCTGGTATGTGCGTTTTCATTTTCATTTGTCTCAAGGTATTTTCTAATTTTCCTTGTAATTTCTTTGACCCATCATTGGTTGCTTAAGAATGTACTGTTTAAATTCCACATATTTTTGGATTTTCCAGTTTTTCTTCTATTGATGTCTCGTTTCATTTTGTTGTGGTTAGAAAAAATACTTTGTATGATTTCAATTTTTAAAAATTTACTAAGACTTGTTTTTTGGCATTACATTATTCTATCCCAGAGAATGTTTCATGTGCACTTGAGGAAAATGTATATTCTGCTATTGTTGGGTGGTATCTTTTGTATAAGTCTGGTTTGTATATTTAGTCTATAGTGTTATTCAGGGCCTTTATTTCCTTGTTAGTCTTCTGTCTTGCTGTTCTATTCATTATTGAAAGTGAGGTACCGATGTTTCCTATTATTGTGAATCTACCTTTCATTTTGTCAATGTTTGCTTCATATATTTAGGAGCTTTGATATTCAGTACTTATATGTTTGTAATTGTTACATCTTCTTGGTGAATTAACCCTTTTGTCATTGTATAATATACTTCTTTGTCTCATAACAGTTTTTGACTTAAACTTTGTCTGCTATTAGTATAGCCACCCCTGCTTTCTTTTGATTACTGTTTGCATGGAATATCTTTCTCTATCACTTTTGACGTATGCATGTCCTTAATCTAAAGTGAGTCTCTTGTACACAGTGTGTAGTTAGATTCTATTTTTTTATCCATTGTGCCAGTCTGTATCTTTTGATTGGGGAGTTTAATACATTTACCTTTAAAATAATTACTGATAGGGGAGGACCACTATTGCCTTTTTGTTATTTAAGACTTTTCTTTTTAGAACAGTTTTAGGTTTACAACAAAATTGAGAGATGTACAGAAATTTTCTGTATGTCCCCTGTCCCCACACATGAATAGCCTCCCTCATTATCGTCACTCATCAGAATGGAATTTTTTTCTTTTTTTTTTTTTTTAACCAAGGTAGAACCTACATTGACCCCTACATTAGAATCACTCAAAGTCCATAGTTTACATTAGAGTTCACTTTTGGTTGTGTACATTCTATGGGTTTGGACAAATGTATAATGGCATATATCCATAATTATAGAGCATTTTCACTGCCCTTGCAGCTTTTTGTTCCTCATTTCCTCTCTTATTGCCTTCTTTTGTGTTTTTAGTTGATTTTTTTTGTATTGACATATTTGACTCCTTTCTCACTTTCTTTTGTGTATATTCTATAGATACTTTCTTTGTACTTACCCTAGTGATTACATATAACATCATAAATGTATAAAATGTTCTTCTATCACATACAAAACTACTGTTTTGTAGTTTTACCCCTCTTTTATTGATGCCACAAATTACATCTTTATTTTTGTGTACCCACTAACAGATTTATACTTTTTATGCCTTTTCTATTTTAAATCCTATAAAAGAATAAAGAATTATGAGCCCTAATTACAGTAATGCTAAATTTTTGTATTTATGTATTTACTTTCACTGGAAAGATTTACATTTTTATATGGCTTTGAGTTACTCTCTAGTATCCTTCCAACTTGAAGGACTGCCCTCAGCATTTCTTGTAAAGCATGTCTAGTAGTAATGAATTTCCTCAGCTTTTGTTTATATAAGAATGTCCTAATTATGTCCTCATATTTGAAGGACAGTTGTCAGATATAGAATTCTCAGTCAACATTTTTTTTTTTCTTGCATTACTTTGAATATGTCATTGCACTGCCTTCTGTCATGCAAAATTTTTGCTGATGTGGGGCTGGGAGGCAGAGAGGGACCCTTTTTCTAGTGAAATACTCTACAAATTTTTGGAGGGCATTAAATTAATCATTGTTTCCAAAATGACTTTCCCCACCCACTGCATACCACTCTTCTTCTCAAGCAGAAATGATCAAGCCAAGCTCCATGCTTCCTCTGTTTCTTGTGATCTTCCCCTATTGCAGTAGAAGTCTTCCAACATTGGCTTTACTATGGAACAGGTAGAGTGTAGTGTGGAGTGATGTGAATGTATGTTAGCTATATGTAAAAGAATTCCTGAGATGTTAGAAAAGTCCTGGGAAGTAGGATTGCTAGTGTAAGCATGAGATAGAAAGTTTGCAAAAATGTGTGTGTTTCTGTAAAGAGTTGTCTTAAGTTGGCTTACTTTGGTACCATTAAGCTATAAACATGCACTTAATATGTTTATTGTTTTTTAAAGTGGTGGACTATGTCACAGGATTACCTGTATGCCTGTTTTAAGCAAACTCAATACATAATGTAAAAGTTTGACCAAAACTTGGAGGTGCTAGTTTGTAAAAGGATTTATTATATTTTTAAAAATATTTTTTAAAGCAAGATATGAATTACAAAATTTGAAAGAGCAACTAGTTAAAACACCACTCACTCTAGGAGAAGAGTTTGGATATGTTCTCCTAAGGACTTAGCTCAGTTCTTACAAAACCTGTGGCCCTGGGCCTGAAGATTCTTTCTATTGTGTAACTGCAGATAAGAATGCAGTGAAAGAGATTCAAGATGTTTCAGGCCCTACAACAGCTATTCCTTGAGTCTACTTGACCAGAGAGCAATGGATAAGGCTTTAAGATACATAAATACTACTGAGTAAAATACTTACAAATACTATTGTGAATGTTTTATGATGGACATGTTTTTTTAAAAAGGCAGTGGATTGGAGATAGAGAGACCCAGAGTGTGGTCTCCAACATAAAGGATTTCTTATGGGTGAGGGATGTCAGTACTTAGGATTTGAGAATCAGGAGAGGAGAGGAGAGGAGAGGTTATGCTTCCCTGACCTTTGAGTGTAGTGGAGGAGTGCTTTCTTTGTAATTCTTTTCTTTGTTGTATGCTTTTTGAGCAAGAAGTTAACGTTTTTTGGCTAGAGATAGTATAGAAATAGAGTGAGTTCCCCAGACCAGCTCTATATGAGACTGACAGAGGTCAGCCAGTCTCACATAGACTGGTCTTCTGAGGAGCTTACATGGTAACTGACCAATGTAGCCATTCCAAGCTGGCCTCTTTCGAAACGCATGTTTCATTCATTCATTAGAAAAGTATGACCAAGTCAGGCCAAGAACTCTCAGGGGTCTGTATGATTTTCTCTGTTCAGCTTGTTGAGCTGAACTAACAGCACTTAACATTTTGACATCGATTGTACCCACTTCTATGAAATGATATTATCCCTGTTTTACAGATGAAGAGAATGGCACAAAGAGAACAAGATGTAGCAGACCCAGAATTCAAGCACGGGTCTCCTGATTCCAGAACCCGTGTGCTTTCCTGGCCACCTTATCAGTTGGATCTATTCCATATGGAGTATATGATAGCTTTTATTGTTCAGATTTTTCATTTTTTGGCTTTTATCTTCTCATCATTCCTTTTTTACTGAGGAAGTTAAAGAGAAAACCATGAGGTAGGTAAAGCCATTTAAAGGTTTTTTGAGAAATAATGTTGTTCAATATGAAATAAAGCAATCAAGTACAGTAGTATTTCAGCATAATCATATTAACCACAGAGTGGAATTTAGAATGAAATTGATCTCATATCAACCAATATTTTTCCTTTTAAAAATATTTTAAAGCAAAACCTTGTAAGTCAATCTCATAGCATAGGTGGCATTATAAAGACTATCTGTTCATTTCTCTACTGAAAAGGAGAGGAACTAGAACTGTCCTTGTGCGTAATAGGTGTTAGGTTAATTACCCTATTTAGGTTTGACAATGAGTCACCATTACTTTAGAGTTTTGTGTTGAGCCTGTAGTTGCTCTTGGACCTTAAATTTGTACCATCTGAAATGAAAACCTGTATCCATTCTTTACCCGGCTTTGCTGTTACTGCTCAAATGCAGTTACACTTTGAATAATAAATGGAAGACCTCAGGACATAATAAAGTTAATATCCTAATGAAGAGCCTCAGTGGGTCACAGCCAGGTAGGAGCTGAGATTTAGCCATACTGGTAAATAGTTTGGTCAGAAGTCACATTCATTGATTTTCATTAGGGCTGATGATCTTAGGGAAAAATCTTGAACTTTGTTCCTTAATGGGTTCGATTACTAGCAGGACGAATGGCTGGAGTGGCCCAGGCAAAGGCCCTTTTGCAGAGATTATGGAAGCTTCGAGGGAAAATTCACTGTGAAAGGGGTACCAGCTTGACAGAGCATGCCCATCTTCCCAAGAAGATAGAATGTTGGAGGAAAACTGTAGTTCCAGGTATGTCCAGCCAGCTTGGAGGTAGGTTTGCTCCTTTGGGAGAAAGGGCTATAGGTGTGAGGTGAAAGCTGTGTCAGTAGATGCTGTAACATTGGAGTCCAAAAAGTTTTGCTGTGGAACAGCCACAGTGTAATGCATCCAGAAGAAATGTTCTCACCTCATAAGAGAAGGTCTCTGGCATTGAGGATCCAGTGGTGGCCTGGATCCACCAGGCATGGTGGAATCCCAGAATTGCAGCTCCTGGCCAACCCACCTAAGGGATGGTGACAGGAGTAGATCTCCCCAGTGGGGCTTATCTGTGGAACCATCTGGTGCTGAAGCTGCAAAAGCTTGATCTGCCTAGCCATAGCAACCCATTTAGGATTATGTGCACACCTTTAGGGATCCTAGAAATACTTGGGAGGAAGGGTTTTCCTTGGGGTGGACTTCCTACATCTACATAGATGAGATCTCAAAGCCTTTGGGATTCAAAGATTAATATGAAACAACTTCATTTGTACTCATGGCTGATTAAGGCTAGAAAAATTTTCCTTCCTGTTACATTCTAAAATAGGTAAATGGACAGGCTTTTCAAGATGCTCAAGAAACTAATCAATTAGTAATTGCTTGCCTTTTCATTAAGGAATGATTGATTCCCACATGGCCCATGATCTATACTCCACAGAGCCCATAGCTCCCCTACCCCGCAGCCTCTCTGGTCTCATGTCATGCCACTCTTCTCCTCACTCGCTCCACTCCAGCACCCACTGGCCAGCTTCCTGTTTGTCATATGTACCCGCACATTCTCTCATCAGGGGCTTGTGGTTGGCTGTTCTCTTGATCTGGATTATACTTCCCTGCCCTGTCTCCTCAATATCCATGCACCTTACCCCCTGCCTCCTTCAGGTCTCCGTTCAAAAGCACCTTATCTCTGAGGCCTTTCCTGAACTTCTTATATGAGAAAGCAATACCTGCCCCTGGCTTTGTACCTCTTACTCTGTTTTATTTTCCCTTAAACCACTTCACACCATCTAACTTAGTGTATATAGTTGCTTGTTTGCTTATTGAGTGTATCCTCCTCAATAGAATGGGAGCTCCATGAGGGCAAGAACTCTACCTGTTTTATTCACTGATGTCTTCTCAGCATCCAGAATAGTGTCTGTCACATAGTACACACTCAATAGAGCTGGTTAATAAATGGCTCCTACTTCATTCATTCATTCATTCATTCATTCAACAAACACTGAGCCCTACCAGGTGCCAGATGCTGCTGAATAGCAGAGAAACAAAGATGAACAAGATAGCTTCTGCCCTTAATTAGGTCACAATATAAGGAAGGACACAGATGAGCAAACCTAACTAGAAATGCATTATCTTGGATTTCATTGGGGGCACAACAAGAGATTAGGGATAGCTCCATGGAGGGGGAAATGTTAAGTTGACTCATGGAAGGTGAGGATGACTACAACTGTTAACATTTTTTGAGTGCTTACTATGTACCATCTCTCTACTAAATATAGCAACTTAAATATAGTATTATTTAAAGCTGTAATACTTTGATGACATGAGTGCTGATATGGCTTTTTTATTAGGGATGAGAAGGACACTGAAGGCCACTACACAGAGAGCTCGTGGGGATGAAAGTGCCCAGATCGGTCCCCAGTACACAGAAGATGCTTAATAGGTGGGGCTACTTCATTGTGATTACTCTCCAATCGCCTATGTGTTTTCAATCTAATAGCTTCATTTAGCACTGGATTTGCTGATATGTGGCTTTGTATTTCCTTTACCTCAGTTCGGTAATACAAAGAGTATGTGCTCAGGCTCTGGAGTTTGACCAGACCTGGCCTCAATCCTGGCTCTACCAGCTCACTTTTTTACTTGGTATAAGGAGGTTTCCTAATTAGTCCCTGTGGGATAATGATGGCACCTACCTTATACTTTTACATTATTCTACACCCAGTCACCCTTGTGTGGTTTTTACATTATTATACTTTTTATAGAGGTGTTGTTAGTAGAAAGATCATGCACAAGAACTGCTTGGCATGTGGTAAACACTCACATATTGGTACCCATCGTGTTGACTCTCACCACCCTGAGTATACTATTCCAAAACTAGGCACTTGACATTGCTCAAAATATTTAACAAATCTTGACATTATCTTTGGAGTACTTTGAATAATAAGAAACTTTTTTCTTTCAAGAAAAAGCAAGTTTCAAGGAAGAGTGATAAGTTATTCAGAACCAAATCTGCTGATTGAAGTAACCGATGAATCAAGAAAATTGCCTTCAGGGTCCAAAACGATGTGTTTCTTGTAACCCAAGGAGGTGCATCCAGAAGCGGCCTTCCAGCAGGGTGGGTGGCAGCCATGCTGAGGGGTGATCGCCCAGCCTTTGGAAGCGCTGCTTGGTTCTACACCCAGTCACCCTTGTGTGGTTTTTACATTATTATACTTTTTAATTGGAAAGTAAAACCTGCCCATGGTTAAAAAGGAAACAGTTTAAAGGGTAAATCACTGTTTCTACTCTTATGTGAGCATACGAAACTATGTATGGTCCCTTTTAAAAAAAGCAAATGGGGCCCAGCATACATACTGTTCTGCACCTCCTCTTCCCACTCTCCACAATTCTAATCAAGCTCTTCAGAGGGGACAACTGTTACAGACAGCCATCCACAGAGAGGCATGAGACACAAGAAAGGCCAATGGTCTCTACCAGTGGAGTGAGCATGGGGCATAAAGGAGCCACATGGCACATCGCTCAGCCCATCGCCCATAATCAGACACTCCAGCTTCTGTACGAGGAGAGACCAAAGTGTTCAATGGGCTGCGCTGGGTGCAGTACTCCTAGCAATAGAGTATGCCCTTGACGAATGTTTTCCTAAGGCTTATATTTTTAACAACCCCTGGTTGGGGGCTAATAGGCTACTTGGTCGGGGCTTTAGCATAATCAAGGCTGGAGAATGCGAAGCTGAGACCTGTGGGGATGGGGAAGAGATGGGGGGAAAATCCATTGGCTCCTACTCCCCCCGCCCCGATCTTTGATCTTCGTGGATCAGACCTCCGCTTATATCCAGCAAGACACAGAGGAAGCGCAAGGCAATGCCAAAGCCAGGGAGCTCCCAGCTACTAGAGTGGCGAGCCTCCTGAAGGGGGGCAGACCCCAGAACTCTGGGATGGGCCACCCTATCCCTGTTCCTGGAGGACACGTAACAGGTTGAGGCATTTAGCCATCACGGGGTTACAAAAATGGGTTGCAAAGGCTAATATGATTGAGGAGTTAACAAAACAGCTTTCACAGCCTTTAGGCACACCACAGGTTACACAGTCAGAGCAGGGCTCTTTACCACAAAGCAGATGCTGCAATGGGCATTACAAATTAACATTGCTTGGGTTTTCACCAATTCCTTCGTCCTACGACAGTAGCTAGCATAGAAAGACACAATGGGCTTTTAAAACCAGGGCTTTTGATAGAACTTGCAGGACAAGTTCATAGAAAATCCTGATCCTATTTACCTTCCATTCAATCTTGATGAGGACTTGACTTGAACCACAGTCTCAGACTATCCTCAGCCTGTTTCTGCTCATTATCCAGCATAAGCTAAGCAAAACACCACCATTATCTAGAGAGAGGCGCTGTCAATGTCTGCCTATGTACTTTGCTTCTCTAAAGGCACAGAACAAACTAGATCTGCTTTTGACACCTAGGAGATGAAACTAATCACCCCCAGACTGAGCAATACCATTTGGATTATACCCAGAAGATCTCCTGCTGCTGGCTGCAGATGACTCCTGACTTTAACCCCTACTCTGTTGCATTGTCCCTACCTTACCTGAGAAGTTTCTGTCCTTGCCAATGTCAACTACATATCCACTGGTGGGTCACCACATAGCCCCAGATTACTTATTGGCTGCTGAAAGGAGTGAAGCCTGCACATTTAACATACCTCGCTAAATGTTTTAAAGAATACCAGGGACATGCATCAAAGGGACCATAATAACACTACAGACTAAGCAGATTGAACAAGTCAAAATCTTCTCCTTTTCTGATCTATTCTCCTGAAAGATGGGCCTATAAACAGGCTTTGAAATCCTAGTTTTTACCCTTATAGGATTCTGGGTCTTTAAAATTCCTTGTTGCTGAATCCAAACTCAGGCGTTTTGAATTAACATATCACAACTTAAATTATAAAACAACATGGGCCAAGGGGATAGATTGTTATATTATGAGCCAGAGGTAGCCTCTTTATATTGGCCCTATGTTTACTTCTTCGTAGCAGACCTTTAAGTTCCAAAGCCCGCTGGTGTGAAACCCAAATTTTACATATCCAATAGTTTAAAAATAACTCAAATAAGCAGAAGACTTTTAGCCATTTAGAGCCTGCCTGCATTGCCACAGGAAACTACACCCAACATCTGCTAGCCAGAGGTTTTTAAAAACCAAGTAGCTATAAAAGATCCCAAGCTGCTGCTGCTTGCTCTTCAGTGCTCTGTATTTCAGAGACTCCCGAACATGTTGCTGAGTGACACCATCTAGACATGTATGCTCTCTCTGATCTCCGTCTCTCTGAAAGTTTCCTTGCCCTCCTCCCTTCTGGGTGTATGGTCTACTGTGAAGGACATCCCCACAGCAACGTGTCCAAGGTGCCCAAATAAAGCTCTTTGTATGCCACTGTGATATCTTGTGGTCGTATCTTGTTCTGTGATGGCCCCCAAAATTCCTCAAACACTACAGGCTGCCTGTACATTTACCAGTTTTTTCCGTCTTCCGCAAACCAGTTTTTGGCTCTATTATTTTTCTTCATTGTTTTTCTGTTTTCTATTTTATTGGTTTCTACTTGATTATTTCTTTTATTCTGCTTAATCTGTATTTCATTTACTCTTTTTCTATCTAGTTTCTTAAGTGGAAGTTGGAGCAGCAATCGTAGATTTGAGACCTTTCTTCTTTTGTAATATAATGGTTTTTAGTGTTATAAAAACACTGCCTCAGCTGCACCTGACAAATTCTGATATATTGTGTTTTCATTTTCATTTATTCAAAATACTTTCTGACTTCCTTTTGAATTTTTTTTTTTGATTCACATGTTATTTGAAAGAGTGTTATCTAGTTTCCAATACCTGAGAACTTCCCACATACTTTTTTTGTTATTGATTTATAATTTAATTCCATTGTAGTAAGAGAACATACTTGGTATGGCATGGATAATTTTACATTTATTGAGTTGTTTTATGTTCTGGAATAGGGTCTATTTTCGTAAATGTCTGTGCACACTTGAATACAATGTGTATTTTGCTGTTGTTGGAGGAGGGTTCTACAAATGTCAATTAGGTCAAGGAGGTTGGTAGTGTTGTTCTAGTTTTCTGTACCTATTGATTTTATTCTACTTGTTCTACAAAATATTAAGAGACAAGAGTTGAAATTTTTTAGTATAATTGTGGATGTGTCTATTTCCTTCTTTAGTTCTATAACTTTTTGCTTCATCTGTTTTGAAGCTTTATTGTTAGGTACATAAATGTTTAGGATTGTTATGTCCTCTGGATAAATTAACCCTTTTATTATTACAAAGTGACCCTCTTTATTCCTGGTTATATTCTTTGCTTTGAAATAGACTTTGTTATTAATATAGCCACTTTAATTTTCTTATGATAATCTTAGCATGGTATATGTTTCCCATCCTTTTACTTTTACTCTACTTGTTTCTTTATGTTTAAAGTAGTTTTCTTGTAGGCAATATAGATTTGAGCCTTACTTTTCATCCAATCTGACAATCTCTGCTGTTTTTTTTTTTATTAGTTTTAAATATATAGTACATTGGTTAGACATTTGTATAGTTTATGAAATAACCTCCCCCCCCATTACTCTTATCATCTATCTGTTCTACATATAGCCATTACATTATTGCTGACTACATTCCCTATGCCACGCTCCCCATGACCATCTTTCAACTACTAATTTGTGCTTCTTTAACTCTTTACCCCTTTTTCCCAGCTCCCAAACCCTTCCCCTCTGGAAGTCTGTTTTTGATTAGTTTGTTCTTTTTGTTCCTTAGATTCTGCATTTAAGTGAATGATTCTGTATTCGCCCCCTAACCTACTCTTCTCTGGCAATCATCTATTAGTTCTCTGTATTTATGAGTCTGTTTTAGTTCGTTCATTTCTTTTCTTCCTTAGATTCCACATTTAAGTGAAATCATATGGTATTTTTCTTTCTCTGACTTAGTTCACTCAGTATAATACTCTCCAGGTACAACCATGTCATCGCAAATGGTAGGATTTCATTTTTTTATGGCTGAGTAAAATTCCATTGTATATATGTACCATAATTTGTTTATCTAATCGTCCATTGATGGGCACTTAGGTTGCTTCCATATCTTGGCTATTGTGAATAGCACTGCAGTGAATATAGATAAGCATGCATAAATATTTACAAATTAGTGTTTTGGTTTCTTTGGATAAATACCCAGAAGTGCAATTGCTGGGTCAAAAGATAGATCCATTTTTAATTTTTTGAGTTGCCTCCAAAGTGTTTTCCATAGTGGCTGTACCAATTTGCAATTCTACCAACAATAAGTGAGTTCTCTTTTCTCCACATCCTCACTAACACTTGTTTTTTGATTTATTGATGATAGCCGTTCTGACAATGAGGTGATAGCTCATTGTGGTTTTAATTTGCATTTCTCTGATGATTAGAGATCTTGAGCATCTTTTCATATGTCTGTTGACCATCTGTATTTCCTCTTTGGAGAAGTACCTATTCAGGTCTTCTGCCCATTTATTAATTGGATTGTTTGCTTTATTGTTGTTGAGTAGTATGAGTTCTTTATATATTTTTGATATTAACCCCTTATCAAATGTATCATTGCAAATTACAAACTGGTACAGCCACTATGGAAAACACTTCGGAGGTAATTCTACCTTTTGACCCAGCAATTGCAATTCTGGGTATCTGTCCAAAGAAAACCAAAACACTAATTCATAAATATCTATGCATGCCTATCTATGTTCCCTGCAGTGCTATTCACAATAGCCAAGTGCCCACCAATAGACGATTAGATAAACAAATTATGGTACATATATACAATGGAATTTTACTCAGCCATAAAAAAATGAAATCCTACCATTTGCGATGACATGGTTGTACCTGGAGGGTATTATACTGAGTGAATAAGTCAGAGAAAGAAAAATACCATATGATTTCACTTAAATGTGGAATCTAAGGAAGAAAAGAAATGAACGAACTAAAACAGACTCATAAATACAGAGAACTAATAGATGATTGCCAGAGAAGAGTGAGTTAAGGGGCGAAAAGGTAAAGGAATGAAGAAGTACCAATTAGTAGTTACAAAACAGTCATGGGGACATACAGTACAGCATAGGGAATATAGTCAATACTGTGGTAATAGCTATGTGTAGAGTAATTGGGTGCTAGAGTAATTGGGAGGATCACTTCATAAACTATATAAATGTCTAACAGATGTAATATATACCTAAAACTAATATGAAAATTTTTTAAAAGTCCATGAAATATAAACTACTTTTATAATTATTAAAATGTAATTTACCTTTAAAAATATAGTGGATTCATTTATATTATTTTTTTTACAAGCAATTGGAATGAGTATTGTGTTTTAATTTGATTTCCACACATCCATTGTTATTATATAGAAGTGCAATTGATTTTTGTATGCTGCTTAATTGTTTTTTATTCTCCTTTGTTTTCTGTTGGACAGATCAGGTTTGCTTGTGTTGGTTTAAAAGTTGTATTTTTGTTCTTAGGACCATTTTCAGAGACTTTAAATGTTTGTTTGTTTTATTATTTTCACTAGTTTTACTGGCAAGCAGGAGAGTAGATCTCATGCTGTCATGCCAAAAGTTATCTGGCCTACACTAGTTAACTGTCTTGACTGGAAACTTACCTGGAGAGTCTTGAATGGGGCAAAGACCTACAGCACGGTGTCATTCTCTCAATCCATCATGTCCCACTACAAGTGTAGTGACCCAATGCACTAATCATCAGATGGTTCCTGTCCTGGCTTCCTCCTACTTCCAAGCAGTCCTTCCTATTCATTTTCCAGGTCCATAGAAGGTGAATCCTGCAGGGCCCATTCAGGCATACTTCTTTTCTGATGGTTGTATATAGATAACCAACTCAGTGGGTCTTGGTGTCCCCAACGATCCGTAAGCAGCAGCTGTGGTGCTGACAGGCTGTGTGTAATCGCAAGTCATGGCCCCCTTTACTGTTGACTGACTTGTGCTGTACTTTCTGAAACTCTGTTCTTCATTCTCATTGTCTCAAGAGTCTTAGAACTAGCACCTACCCAAGCATAAAAGGCCTTTAAAGACCATTTGGTCCTGCAGTTTTTAACCCCAATCACACATTAAAATGACTGAGGGAATTTTTAAAATATCAGCTTCTGGGTCCCCTACCCTAAACCAGTTAAACCAGAATCTGAGGTTGGGACTGGACATAGATGTTTTCAAAAGCTCTCTACAGGATTTAAATGTACAACCGAGTTGAATACCACTGCTCTCATTCAATCCCTTCATTTGCTAACTCCTGGAGAAGGGAAGTGACTTGCCCAAGGCCACACAGAGAGTTAGACTAGTTCTAGGACTTTATACTAATCTCGTTTGACTCACCACTACCTTTATTATCAAGTACATCCTAACTTCTTTCTCTGTCTCATCCATTTATGCTTATAAATTCAGGTCAAGACAGAGCCTCTTTCTTATTGCTATTCATAGTTGCGTAACATTGTTCTTAAACAGCTTCCCCAACTGCACTGTGTGCTCTGTTTGGGCTGAACCTTCTGGGTCTCTGGCTTCTTCTCTCACAGGGCCAGTGGTGGCCTCCACACTCACAGGTGCTCGAAATGGCTGCCCTCCTAGATTTGAATCCTGACACCACCATGTAAACTTTCCTGAACCTGTTTCCTCCTCTGTACTATGAGTTAAAAATCTCTTCCACCAGAGTTGGGTTTACTGTAAAGCTTCAGCTTCAGGATCTCTGACTTGCACAAGCCCCTCCCAAAGCCCTGGGAGAGGCTTTCACAGTTTTGAAGTTGCATTTTTAATTCTTTTTTATAAAGAGAGCCCCCCTGCCATATGTTATCAGCTTCAGACCTCACAAAACTTGGACCTGCTCCTCCCTATCCCACAAAGTTGCTGTGGAAGTTAAATAAGATTCTGTTCGTAAAGTGTAGGACATACAGTAGATGCTCAGTAAATATTAATTCGCTCCAGACCAGCCCAAAAAAGGAATGGAAAGACAAAATAGCAGTTGATATGCTTGTTGCATTCCCCTTTTAATGTTGCATAAATTGTCATTCAAAAGCCCAGCCCCCATTCTAAGGGCCCAGACATGGTGGGAGGGATGCTATGGCACCTGGCTCTCAAGGGAGGCCTCCTCAGCTCCAACGTAGCTATGGATCCAGTCGAGGTAGTGGCCAACTTTGGTATAAATGCCATAGTTGTGGAGGCGCCCACAGCCCTCGCCCCAGCTCACCAGGCCCACCAGGAACCAGGTGCCACGGAAGGAGGCAACCATGGGTCCCCCACTGTCACCCTCGCAGGCATCCCGAGGGTCCCCAAGGATGCCTGCGCACAGCATGTTCTCAGAGACCCTGTGGTGCATGGCCTGGACACACTCATTGCGAGGGGCCACAGGAATCTTGATGAAATTGAGGACGAAGGTGCGGTTTCTCTTGGTCTCACTGCGATAGCCCCAGCCCGTCACCACTGTCTCCTGGCCAACCTTGGTGAGCTCGCGCTCAGAGAGGCCACTGTCTGGGAGGCAGATGGGAACAATGGTCTGTGAGAAGGTGGCAGGCCGGGCCAGGCGGAGCAGTGCAATGTCATTGTCATTGGTGCTCTTGCTGTAGTTGGGATGCATGAGGACCTCCTTGATGTCCAGGTCCACCTCCCACTTCTCCCTGCGCCGCAGGTCATACTCCCCTGCAGGGCAGAGGGGCTGTCAGAGTGGGCCTGGGGGAGGCTGACACAACGACTGTGCTCATACAGGCCCTGGTGGAGGGCAAGCAATGGGTCCACAGCCGGTGTGGTCAGCATGCATCCCAGGCACCATCATGGGCCACATGTCTGCACTTCAGATCCCTATTAAAGGTAATGGCCCATGAATGTCAATCCTAAAGGGGCAGAATGCTGGTCTGAATTTAGGACTCACTCAGAGATGGAGTAGTGCCAGGGAAGTGACCAGCGGTGAGCAGTTGGCAGGGAAGCCCAAGGCCCCCTGGAAACCTGAGACACAGAGCAGAGCCACAAAGAGAATATATAGAGTAGCTGCAGCTGGAGAGATGAGACTCTCCTGGCATCAGAGGCATGGCTAGCAGTGCCCAGCCTGAGCACAAGGCAGGGACATGCCATGGTGGAGGCAGAGCAGGAAGAGCAAGACCCAGAGAGGAGGATCAACAGGATCCAGGCTCTGCAGAGAAGAAAGATCTGGGTCACACACAAGAGACAAGGTCCTCTCAGGCATGGCTGATGGTTCCTGGTGGGTTGGGAGGCACCTGGAAATTCCAAGCAGGGCCCCACTAGAGGCCACTGGTCATTGGTTGGTGCTGCAGATAATTATAGGGAACGTGACTCTGGTCATTCTCAATACATCTTTTCCTTCTTTTTTGCATTAAGAATGGAGTGAGAGCCCCCTCCAGAAACTGGTATAGAGTGGGGCCTAGGCTTGGGGATCCCCAAACTGCGGAGAAGCAGCCCATTGCTATGGCAGATGCCAGGGCCCCGCTCCACAGTTCCATTCCCATCAATCTGTATGAAGAATGCCCCTGAGGCGAGGCCATGTGAGTGCCCTGTGGGTCTCTGCATCAGAGGGTTTTGGAGGTCCACAAACACAGCCCGATGCACAGGAGTGGGGGGAAAGATGTAAGGATGTGTTTAACCCCCCTCATTTGCAAACATGTATGTATGAGCACCTAGGCTCAGAGTTAAAGAGGGTACCAGAGAATCCCCTACCTGCAAAATACCAGGTATTACTGTGACTAAAATCCCACCACGGGAGTGGCAGGTTGGGAGCAAATACATCTCTACCCCCAAAACACCTCTGTGGAGCTCAAGCAGCCCCTTGCTCAAGAATCCCCAAGGACAGGGTCCCCAAACCTGGTGCACCTGTCTGGTGCACCCCTCCCTGAGGCCTCTGGTGGCCCCCTCCTGCATGGCTCTAGCCCGCACCGAGCCTGACGGTGAGCTTCTTGGAGTCTTCCATACAGTGGGCAGCTGTCAGCACCCAGGAGGTGTGAATGAGCACTGCCCCACAGGCCAGCTTCTTCTTGGAGTCCAGCAAGATCACCTGGAATAGGGATGGGTAGTGACATCACAGCACTACCTTCTGACAACTTCAAGTCAAGGTCCCTGAGTCTCAGCACAGCCCCTGGCGTGGTTCTCAAACCTGAGGCACCGGAAGCATAGGTAGGTCTTTCCTGGGTTCTCTGACCCTGTGGGCATGGACTTCTGGCCCTTTTATGGCATTTTCTATTTCTGCACAGTTTACAGAGTTGGCTTGTTCCAGGGCTTCTCCCTGCCTTTGCCCATGCTGTTCCTATCTTCTTCCTCAACATCACCCAGAGAGTTCTTCTCACCATTGGGGGCTCAGACTGTACCCTGAGTCCTGTGAAAAGCCTTTGAGGCCCCCAGGCTGCCTTGGGAGACCCTCTCAGGTTCTCTCAGCCCATCCTGCTGGCCTTCTGGCCCTGGTCCCATTCAGCTGCAGTGTGGTTAAGGGCTGACCCTCCCAGATCTGTGAGCTCCCAAAGGCCTGCCAATACACTGCTTAGTGAGTTCTATACCCCAGGGCCTGGCAGAGAGGGGGACCAAATAAGTGTTTGTTCCCATGGTGAAGTTGGAGAGGCTAGAGTCAGCCGTCCCTCCCAGCCCTCTCCCACATGAAACACCTCTGCATCGGCAGGGCCTCTGCCTAAAATCTGACCAGCAGAACATTATCTTTCCAGCTCTTTTTTTAAACTGGAACCCTCCTTCCTGTACATCCCCCACCCTATCCTTCTCTGGCTGTTCTTCCTTCCATCTTTCCCTAAAACACCCCCTACCCTTAGCACTCACCACCCCTCCACCCCTCCAAGCAAAAATCTCCCTGTTGTGAGCTACCCCTCCTCTCACCTGCCAGGGGCTCTCTCCTTGTATAGTCATCTTCCCGTTGACAAGCCGTGGATCTACTTGGTCTGCTTGGTCTGTGCAACATTTCAAGATCTTGCCCTTCTTCTCCATCGGGTTCCATAGCTTCCCACAAGGGAATTTCACTGAAGGTCGGGGAGGCAGTGAGGCACTGTTCCCCACACTGTCAGGCACTGTTCCCCACACTGCCCTCCCATCTTTGCCCACCTTCTGCCTGCAGGTCAGTTTACTGAATTGTTGGGTTAAAGGGATAAATGATGCTTAGGCAAATATATCAACCTACAAATCCCCTTGGGTTAGGCAGTCAACAAACAGTGCCACCTGATGGCAAGAGTCAGACCAAAGAGCATCACTACCTAGCTGAGTGTCCTCAGGTAGGTTGTTAAACTTCTCAGAATTCAGTATTCTCTAGGGATCTTGGGAGCAATCTCTGAGATACATAAGTAAGGCCTTATGCTCGAATGCTACCAACTCCTAACAGAGGTTATAAATTATGGAGAGGAGGAGATGGTCATTCTTGGAGAGCCCCAAAGTTGCTCTGAGCAAGGTTGTGAGGTCCTCTGTCGAGAGGAGCAAGCACCTGACAGAGAACTGAGGACTGGAAGGTCTGCCAGGGTTTGCTTGGGATGGGCTATTCATCTAGGCTGAGATTTAGATGTATGGTAAGGCAATGGGTAACCATCAGCAGGGGAATCGAATGGTGACATTGAATGGAGATGAGACAAGCAACTAAATTCCAGAAGCTGCACAGCAGATGGCCTAAAAAAAAACTTTGGTCAGTAATAGGGGACACCAGATGCTTTCCACCACAGAACCCCTAGAAGACTCGGTGCTTCCGAAGGGTGAAGTGCAGGTGAGACTGTAGGCAAGAATGTTGAGAGTTTATAAGACAAACTGCTAGCACCCTAGACCTCTGTCCTGACCCCTCATCAGTGACTTGACTCTCCTCTCTCACTGCTGCAGAAGACCCTAGGAGTATTCTCTGCAGAGGGTAAACCAGAGGCTGTGACCTGAGGACTCCAGGCACCACAACAGGAAAGAGTGATGTACAAGGCTGACCAGGAGTCATGCAGACATCTGCAGAGTGGGCAGACACCAGTTGCCCTCCGCACCCTGTTCTGAGGGGCAGGAAGCCAGTCTGGCATCGCTGGAGCATGAGCTTGGGTTCCTCTCGGAAACTGTGTAAAGTGACGACTTCAGGGCCTGGGCATTAGAAGTTCTGCTAGTGATCCTGGTCTACAGATGGTCTTACAGAAAAGCCCACAGGCCACCAGGCATAGGCATTTCTTCGCAACTCCCTATGAATTCTAATTATTTCAAAATACAAAGTTAGAACTTTTTTTTTTTCAGTAAATGGGTTAGAATATAAAGTTGTAGAAAGTTCCCAGAAAGAAGAACAGAGTCAAAGAGATTGGAAAACAGAAGAGAGTAAAATAGATCAATCGAGAGGAAAGGGATCTGAATGATAAGAGGTCCAGAAACAGAGAAAGCAGAGGGAAGATTATCAAAGAAATAACTAAAGAATTGTCCCTAGAGGTAGAAGATATGAATTTCCACATCCAAAGGGTCTCCCAAAGACACTATACAACGAATGAAAAAGGACACGCAGTGAGGAACAATCTGCTTAAATTCATTGTAAGAGCTGTAAAACTCTGACTTCTTTGTACGTATATAAATTTGACAAAAATTAAAATGTATACAAAGGAAAACAGGGAGGAAGGCAGAATCATGGTTCTTGTCTCTCCTCAGAGAAGCCAAAAGTAAAGGGGGAAACGGGATGCTGGGCTGGACAAAGTGTCTTAAGAAAATAAAGCCATCCAAGATAGATGGAGGAAGATGCTGGAGGCCTGGCCCCTTAGAGTTTGGAAGATGAGGTACCTATGGGCTCATGCTCCAGGAGTTGTCCGCAAGGTGAGCGATGGCACCTGGAGGTATGCAGGCAGGCAAGTAAAAGAGCAGGCAGGAAGCCAGCAAAGGGCACCCTCCCTTTTCGTTAGCTGACTGCGCTACAGTCGCACCCGAATTGGGGAGGTCCGTCGCCCTCACTAGGACTCAACGCTGTTCCTCGCACACTCGCACACGCCCCGGAGCCGCCCTGTGTCCCACCGTCCCGTATGGTTCGGGGACTCACCGTTGGGCTCGCACTGCAGGTGGTCGTCCCCCAGCAGGTAGCCGGGCGCGCAGCTGCAGCGGCGCCCGCCTCCCTCCTCCAGGCAGTAGTGCGCGCAGCCGCCGTTGTCCACCGAGCAGTTGGAGAAGCGCACCTCTGGGCAGACGAGGACACGAGGAAGGCGCGGAGGGGACGCGGTAGAGCCGCGCGCCAGCCCCTGCCGCTTGCCCGGGGGAGCCCCAACGCCCGCCTCCGCCCCACGCCACACCCCCTGCCCCCCGGCTGCTCTCCCAAGCTCAGCGCACTGCCGAGCCAGGTCCGCCCCTCACCATGCAGGCAGAAGCGGCCCTCCCAGCCCTGGCCGCAGTCACAGCGAAAGCCGCCGATGCCGTCGATGCATGTGCCGTGGCCGCAGCACGCACTGTCGCACGGGTGCTCCGGGGGCTGGACCTTGCACTGGTCGTCGTCTGCGACATGGGGTTTCGGAGTTGTCACCGGTGGCGCCAGCCTCCTCCTCATCCCCGCAGCCGCCCAGATACCTCAAGGAGGAGGGGCGGTGGGCACCGCAGCAAGGAGTCTAGAGAGCACTCACCAAGGTACTTGGACCAGAAGGCCAGCTGTGGAGAGAAGAGGCCTTGTCAGGGGCTGTCGGCACATGTGTGTACACGGGACCCCACGGGGCCCCTCCTGGGTCTGGCCCAGGTGGGGTCGGGCAACCTCTAAGGGGGCAGGAGAGGGAAGGTCTTCCAAAGAGGGGTCACCCCTGCTTTTCGCCAGCTGCTGGTGCAGCTGCACCCTGACTAAGGCCAGCTCCTCCTTGCCCCAGGTTGGCATCTCGGCCCCACATCTCATGAACAACACTCCTCCCCTAGCAGCTGGACGCCTGCTGCCTCAACTGTCTGCTACCACAGCAGCCTCTGCAATGCAAGGGACCCAAGTACCCCCACCTGGCTGCTCTACCTCCTTCTAGCCCTGCACTTCTCACTGGACCTCTCCTGCACTGATTTTCCCTATGCCAGTGTTCCCAAAGTTGAGCAAGTGCTAGGATCTCATCGGTGAGACACGGAGTGCTGGTTCAGAAGGTCTGGGGCAGCAGTCTGCTTTCTAACCTGCTGCTTCTGCTGCTAGTCTGAGATTTACTACTTGATGCCTACACTATCAATCCCACCCCCTGCAGCATTGGCTCTGCCCCGCTGGCCCAGAGACTTTGGGGTGAGGTGGGGGAGCCACAGGAGGAATGTGATGTGCTCGATTGCACCTGCAGAATATCTTTTTGGCGTCTGCTGAGAAGACAATTTGGGGAAAAGGGCAGCAGGGATCTAGTCAAGGAGGTGGCAGCTGAGGGCCAGAAGACCAGAGCTCCCCCTCAGTCTGGAAAACCCTGAACAGGAAGTGCATCCCTACAACATGAAGGGGACCCCCGGCGGTGGCTCAACTCCCAGGTCCTAGTAGCCCAGAGGTGAGCGCTTGGGGATGGAAGAAGTCTGAGCCTTGTATCAGAAACCTAGCTCTCTTATCAAGACATTTCCACCTTAGGGCCACCATCAAAGGGCTTGGGGGCCAAAGAGGACATAGACTGTTTCCTCAGATCCCTTGAGCAAGCAGATTTTTCCCCTTGAGAATATAAACTGAGGCACAGAATGAGTGTATGTGGACAGACACCAAGGGAGTCCAGTCATACACCCTGATCAGTAGGTTCATGGGTGGAAGCAGAGATGGTGGCCTTTTGGTTACAGAGAGAGAGAGAATTGGGGGTGGCGGGGGCAGAGGTGGCTACTAGCTGCAGGTGGAGGGTGGACTGAACTACCTACAGTGGGGTTGGGTGGGCACCTCAGCCTAAGGCTTCCCCAAACTCTCCTCTCCTGGAGTTTATCACAGAGCTCTGTTTCTTGCAGTGCCCAGACCAAGAGTATAGAGCCAGTATCAATTCATTCCACTCACCCAGTTCCAAGCTGGGAGAAAAGGGACCGGTACCCACTGCACCTCCAGATTCCCAAGAAGGCCTCAGTGGTCAGCCCTAGCCTACTCCAGCCAGCCCCAGCTGGCTACCAGCCCACCCCTCAGCCTCATCCTCTGGACCCAGCCAGGTGATCTTACTGTGTGATCCACATTTTTGAAAATCTCCTGGGCCTCCTCGAAGTCACACATCTCCTCCATGCACTCCCGCTCCAGGCTGCTGGGCCGGAGCTCCTCCAGGAAGGAGTTGGCACGTTTGTGGATCCGTAGCACCTGGTGGGCCTGTTCACTGCTGGAGAACACTGAGCCTGGTTTGGGGGGAGAGCGAGCTCACTCTGGTGAAAGGGCCTGAAGTGTGGGGGGGGGGGGCAAAGTGGGGCCAGCCCAGGGGGTAGTTATGATTCCAGGTCACAATTCTCTCCCCTCTCCTCTGCTTTCTTCCTCCACTAGAATAGGTGGCTCACCACTGGCCCATAGGAGACTTGACTGTTTGGACTTCCTTTTGAACCGCAACCTGACCTCTGTGTGACCTTGACCCAGTGTCTTTACATCTCTAAACCTTAGTTTATTCATCCAAAATGAGGATGTTTTACCGTATTAAACGAAACAGTCTAATAGTCTAATAGCTGGCACAAATGAGCACCAATGTCGCATACCATGTACTGTTGTTATCAAAGTTAAATCTGTCTCATGGTTCTCTGAATACATCTATGCAACCCTATCTTGACACTATCCTTTGCTTCTCTCTCCCCTCCCCTCCACGACCTTTCCACTCATCCAGCATTTCCCACATTCCTCCCCTTGGGTAGGCACACCTGGAAGATAGCAGACCTGTCACCCAGTGAGTATCGCCACATGTCTCCTGGGCTCTGAGAGGTGTCTATCCTGGGTACAGGGGGATAGCTGGGATGGAGGAATCAAGTCAAGGGAGTGTGGAAGAGAAGCTGGGAAGAGATGCAAGGGCCAGGAAAGGAAGATATGTCTGAGCTGAGTCTGACAGTTGAACCAAGTAGACCACAGGTGAGAGCTGGCAGGGAGGAGGAGAGGGAACCCCAGCAGAGAAGCAGCTCCAGATCAGGCTTAAATAGAAGGAATCGCCTGGTGTGGCTCTAGAACAGGTAGGGGCTGTAGAATAAACTGGGTAGCTCATTCTTTCTGCAGGCCTCCCCAGCATCCTGCCTCTTCCTGTTAGCTGCAGGAACCAGGGAAGGAGTTGGGGCAGGGTTTTAGGAGAACAGGCCATTTGGGGCTGTGTGGCTCTGGTGTGGCCTGGCCTGGGCCTGGGGCTTTCACAGTTGAGGGAGTAACAGGTAGAGCTGAAAGGTCCAGGAGACTCCGTGGCCCACTCCCCAGGGTGGAGGAGAATGTGACTCCCATGACCCAGGGTTCCCTGCCGTTATCACAGCATCTGCCCTCCAGCCAGGGAGGCTGCTGCTGTGTCCCAACAGCTAACTCAACCTGCCTCTCACCTCACCCTGAGGCTCTGAGGGGGTAGTGGAAGGTGTGAAGGCCCCCGGGGTCCTGGGGGGTGGGGGGTGGGGAGGAGGAGTGGCCTTACCAGGATTAACTGGTGTGCTGGAAATTCCCCAGATGGTCAGGAAGAGTAAGAGGCTTGCCAGCTGCCACATTCCGGAGTTGCTGACACCTGTCTGAGGAGAGTTTCTGAGCTTTCGGCAGCCCCACCAGCCCTGCTCTGCCTGCCACCCCCCAGACAGGAGCCAAATGAAAGGGCCTCCCATGTGTGCTGATTGTCAGGGCAAAAGCTAGGATTGGGGATCCCTGTCCACTAAGCAGACAGCCACCTGGCACTTCGTTCTCCTCCCTTTGGGGCTAAGGTCACACCACCTGTGCTGAGTCTGAAGGGAGAAGAGAGAAAATGAAAAGGGCATGGAGTCCCCGGTGAAGATCAAAGGGGACTTGGCAGAGAAGGGCCATGGCAAGTGTGCCCAGAAAGTTCATGTCCTCCCCATTCTGTGCTCAGTGTTGGAGCAGGGAGCAGTGCCTTTGCTGATCTACTGGGCAGGCCATGAGTAATAGCTAACATTTATTAGACATTCATGGTGTCTTTCAGGCAATTTGTACATGGTGCAGAGGGCAGGACACCAAATCAGACCACTTAGTGCAAATCCCAGCTCCAGGACAGTAACACTGGGGCAAGAGACCTAACTGCTTCATGCCTCATTTTTGTCATTTGTAAAATGGATAGAAAAATTGTACTTCTGCCTTATATGGTTATTGTGAGAATTAAATAAGTTAATCCACAAAAAGCTCTTAAAATACAGTTTGCACATAGCACATGCTCAGTAAACATTAACTATTATTATCTCAGTTAAGGCTCACAGCCACCTAAGATATAATAGGTTTGATATTGTCACCCTATTTCATGGAGGGGGAAATTGAGGCTCAGAGGTATGAAGTAGTTTATTAAAAACCCATAACTAGGAGGTGGCAGAGCTCAGACTCAAGCCCAGGCCTGTGTGGCTCCAGGCCTAGGAACCTTAACTCCTTCCCCAAACTACTGGGTACCCCACAAGACCACAGAGGTAGCCCTGCCAGCTCAAAGACAAGAGCCTTCCACTGCCTCCAAGACTGAGTGCGAAGGCCTGCCTGCCCCATCTGCACCCTCATCTGACCTCATTCCCCACCATCACTGACTCTGAAGCTGTTTCTGATATTCGTTTAAACCAGAGGCCCCAGATTTAGAGGTGAGGTAGAGAGGGAAGAATGGAGGGTCCCAGGCTCTAAGCTGCCTCCGGTGATGGCTCTGGGCCCTGGAGGTCCTCAGCCAACTCCCACTTGCCTCAAAGTCTGGAAAGAAGGCCCCTTGGAACTGCGGCACCCAGGCTGAAGGAATGCCAATCAGTGCCTTGGCCTGGCTGGTAGCAGAGCCCCAATTTCCCTTCGCCCCAAGCTCCAGCTAGTCTCTCAAACCCTGAAGGATCTAGCCCTCACCCCGGCTCAGCCCTCCTCTGGCCCACCTCACAGACCTGCCTGGAAGGGGACTTACTGGGGTGGGCCGTGGAGAAACTGCAAAGTCGCCCTCCTGCCTCCATGACAGCCTGGAACTCAAGTTAATCCATAACTGCAAATATTTGCTTGCTTGGCGCTCAGTGCTGAGGCCTCCCTCTTTACAGATAAACAAACAAGTTCCTAGCTCAGAATGTCTCGGGTTGCCCAAAGCCCACCTTGCCCCCACAATGGTGCCATCCAAGAGGAAGGGAGAGGAGGGATGGACACCATCAAAACTGCACACAGATGTGGTCTCTTTTTAGCCTCATAGTGGCTGGCCGAATGAGGGACACTGTTTGCATTTTTCAGATGGAACATTTCTACCCAGAGATATTGCAGTTTGCCCCAGATCAGCATAATTGGTAATGATTCCATATTTCACCAAATCTAGGATGCCATTATTATAATATATGCTCATTTTATGTGCCAGTATAAAAGAAAAGAAACACGGCCAGTTACATAGCGACATTTCTGCTTTCTGTGATGTAAAATGAAAAGAAATGCCTCTCAGGGTCGCTACCATATGGGTGCTGGACACTCTCTAGACCCTTAGCTCCAGTCACTCCTATATCTCCCCTGACAACTGCATATGGCTATTCCTATAACCTCTATTTTGCTTATGAGGACACTCAGAAACCTTTTGTTACTTGCCTAAATTCACTGAGCTGCTATGTGGCAAGCCTGAATTAGAACTCAAAACTTCCTGGCACCTCCTGGCCACCTTTGTGAGAAAAGTTAAGAAGATTCCAGAAAGGCTGAAGTCAGTTCGTGGCTGGGATGCTGGGAAGAAGGGCAGAAGTACAGGCTCCGATTGGGAGCTTTTACCTTGGCCCTGCAGTCTGTCAGTATTCACTAGGCATCTTCCTTTCTTGTACCTGCTGTCTGGAGATGCACCCTTACTCTGTACCCTTCTTGGAGGACTTGGCCGCTCTTCAGAGTGCCAGCTCCTGCATGGGTCATGTGACCCCAGGCTGCCGCTTCTGGTGACTGACTGCACAGGAAAGTCATTGGACCCAGATGTCAATCAGATTCCATACCCCAGGCCCCAAGAGTAAAGCCTCAGAGCCCTCATTCCACTGGGAGCATTGTACTCAGAAGGTTCTGAATCAAAGTCTGAGGAAGGTACAGACCTGCAGAGAGAGGCTGAGCAGGAGGCCACGGAGATCAGGAGAGTTTGAGGGAACGGCTCGCGCGGTGGCGGTGGCGGCGGCGGCGACGGCGGCGACGGCGGCGACGAGGACGACAACTCGGAGGCCCGGCATCCCGCACAAGTCACCTCTAATCTCCCTGGGTCTGGGGTGTGTTCTTACCTAGTGTTGGCCTTGACTCTTGTAATAGGTACTAGAACCCACCTTGAGCTACCTGTACTCACCAGAGTAGTTAGAGGTGAGCTGGTGTTATGGGCTAACAGAATGACTTCACTCTCCCGTCCATCCTCTCTGGCATGGAAGCCACACTGGTGGTGGGGGGTGGGGGGGGGGTGGGGGCGGCGTTCCCTGTTAAGAAGTTGAGACTGATGTCACAGCACAATGACACATGGATTCTTTTTATAAATCAGGTTTATTGAGATAAATTTACATATGATAAAATTCACTAGTTCTGTTTGTTTGACAAATGTATATAATGATGTAATCACCACCACAGTCATGATATCAGACATTTTTTATTACCCTCAAAACTTTCTCTGTGCCTCCCCGACCCCCGCCCGTCCCTGGCAACTACTGATCTGATTTCTGTTGCTTTTCCTAGAATGGCATATAAATGGAATCCTATAGGATATAGCCTTTGAACACTGGCTTCTTTCACTCAGCATAAAGCTTTAGAGATTCATCTATGTTGATGGGTGTATTAGCAGTTTATTTCTTTCCATTGCTGAGTAGTTTCCATTATATGGATGTACCACAATTTGCTATCCATTCACTGCTTCTTGGCTATTATTAAAGCTGCTAGAACATTCATTACAGGTCTTTGTGTGGGTATGCTTTCATTTCTCTTGGGCAAATTTATAGTGATGGGATTGCTGTTTACTTTTGTAAAAAAAAAAAAAAAGGAAGAAAAAGAAAAAAGAAAGAAAGAAACTGTTATACAAAGTGGCTGTACCATTTTGCATTCCCACCAATTGCTCTGCATCCTCTGCATCACTTGGTGTGGTCAGTTTTTTTGGTTTTGTTTTTCTTAATTTTTAGCTATTCTAATAGGTGCGTAGTAGTATCTCATTGTAGCTTTAATTTTCGTTTCCCTAATCACTCATGATGTTAAGCATCTTTTCATGTGCTTATTTGCCACTCAAATATCTTCACTGGTGATGTGTC
Organism: Pteropus vampyrus; assembly: GCF_000151845.1. Lineage (NCBI taxonomy): Eukaryota > Metazoa > Chordata > Mammalia > Chiroptera > Pteropodidae > Pteropus > Pteropus vampyrus. Next base: position 6,297,920 of record NW_011888868.1, on the reverse strand, counting down.
TATTTAAATCTTGGGCTATTTTTATTAATGAGTTTTGAGAATTTTTACATATTCTGGCAACGAGTCTTTGTCACATAAGTATTTGCAAAAATTTTCTCTCAGTCTATTTTTTGTGTTTTATGACTTAACAGTGTCTTTTGAGGAGCAAATGTTTTTAATTTTAATGAAGTCCAATTATCAGGAGTTTTTTTTATTGGTTTGTGTCTCTGTGTCCTACATAAGAAATCTTTGCCTTACCTGATGTCAAAAGGTTTTCTTTTATGTTTTCTTCTAGAAGATTTATGGTTTAAGCTTTTACATTTAGATCTCCAACTCATTTTGAATTTATTAAGTTTATGTATGGTATGAGACAGGGATTAATTCATTTTTTTTCTATATAGATATCTAGTTGTTTCAGCACCATTTGTTGCAAGCACATGTAGAACATGATTCTCACAAGCCCCCAGTGAGACAGGCAAGTACTTCTAAATTCATCAAGAGTTTTTTGGTCTCCCCAAAAGACACTGATTCTCAGTTGAAAATAGTGGCCGTTGGATCAGCTTGGACATACATGAATGGATGTATCGCTCATTGATTGTTCTATGAAACTAAGTAAAGTTACGTTTCTCATTCAGAGGCTGTAACTGAAATATCCTGTGGGAGAACAAAAGGCAAATTTTGATAAATATGCTGGCTCTTTACAGTGTAGAGCTGATTCTGCCACATTCTACCAATGATCACACTCTTTACAGTATGCCAAGCACTGAGCCAAATCATGATAATAAAAAATGTTCACCTGTCTCTTAAGTACTTTGACTTAAAAAATGGAGTTTCAAAAAAAATAATAAAATATTTAAAAATTTTTTTAAAATGGAGTTTCAAATTGTCTTTTTGATTTCTGTGAAGATTTTAATGAGACTTCAGAGAAAATAAACAAAGGAATGTTGATGCCATCCTGTCCACATACAAAGGAGACTTTGCTTATCTGCCTGCATATTTAGCAGACAGTGCAATGGGAAAGTTTTGCAGATTCCGTTCAGTCTATGAACTTTTACTGAAGAAAATGAAAAGATCTTGCCTACTAAATGTCCTGCACACCTTGTACACAGCATGGCTAACAGAGGGTGGTTTGCTTTCTGTAATACTGAGGCTTTCATAGCGAAATGTTTGGTTACTTCTCAGTTTCCTCTAAACATGCACTTAATGCCTTTAGAGTTATTTGACATTCTAGAAATGAAAGGAGATGGTCTCCTTTAGACATGTGCCTAGAAATGGCTGTCACTGTTGTCAGTCATAGAAGAGATGTTAAAAAGTTTGCCTGCTGTAAAGTCATATCTTCAAAGTGTGGGACAAGGAGAATGTCTTTCTCTAATTTGGAAATATACTGAGAATGAGAATGGAGAAAAGGATTGCAGTCAAACAAAAATTTTAAAAACTATTCCTTTAAAAGTGTTTGATGGTTATAGAAGAGGCCATAAGGGGCCTAAAATAAGATGAACTGACTGCACTTGAGTTGTTCAATGTTATGTGTAGACAGTGACAAAAACTCATGTAATGAAAAATGACTCAGTTTGGAAACAAAATGGCACCAGAAAAGGACAAAGAATTTAAACAGGACTTTCTCATTTCTTTACTAAATCAGGAACTTATTTGTAATCCAAGTTCAATTTCACAAGTTCAAATAATTCTGTGCCTTAAAACCATTGAGAGAAAGAGAGAGAGGTTTAACTTACGACATCTGGTGTACTTCAAAATATTTAAGTAAGAAGAATGGACATTTTAGACATGGATATCCTGTATGATTAATTTATAGACACAAAGGAGCAGACTGACAAAGAGCTGGTCTACCAAAACCAGCCCATAGCTACAAAGTGGATGGACGTTTTTGGAGAGCTGGAAACTAATCCATACAAGTCTAAAAACCTGCTGTTGTTAGTAGGATCCTAAATATTCCATGCTCAAATGATTTTGTTAAGAGGACCTTCAGCTTGATGCCATCACATTGGACTGAAAACAAGAATCAGTGTAATGTGGGCTTAATAATAGCAAGGCTGCAATCGAAGAATTTTACTTTTGGCCACATTCAGTTAATCACTACATTAAAAAAAGGGTTTCTTAAAAGTTGTAGGCAGGGAAACTGAAAGGTAAAAATATCCTCTATATCATAGAATAGAAATGTCATTGTTACTTTTTATTAAATATTGTTTATATCTGTTTAATTAGTCTTATTGTATTTACAGTCTCCTTTTAAAAAGTCTTACATATACTGTATGTGTATTTAAAAAAAAAAGACTTTATTTTTGTAGAGCAGTTTTAGGTTCACAGCAAAATGAGAGGAAGATACTGAGATTGCACATATACCCCTTGCCCTCACACATGCATAGCTTCCTCCATCATCAGCATCCTCCAACAGAATGATACATTTGTTACAACTTATGAATCTATATTGACACATGAAAATCACCCAAAGTCCATAGTTTACATTATGTTCACTCTTGATGTTTTACATTCAATAGGTTTGGGAAAATGTATAATGACATGTATCCATCATTATAGTATCATATAGAGTATTTTTACTGTCCTAAGAATCCTCTGTGCTTCACTTACTCATGCCCCCTGCCTCTAAGCTAACCCCTGGCAACTGCTGATCTTTTACTGTCTTCATAGTTCCATCTTTTCCAGAATGTCATACAGTTGGAATCATATAGCATGTAGCCTTTTTCATGTATGTATCTTAATACAAAATTTAAGTATCCAATAGAGTTGAAATAAATTGCTGTATTGGAGGACAGAAACATTATAAAACTATTTTTATATTTTTCTCATACATATTGTTTAGAGCTATTATTAATGCCCATCTTACTAATCCTATTGTTGTTTTGTTTAAATAATAACATTTATGTAACAAAAAGTAAACAACAGACTATATAATTTAAAATAAACACCTGTTTTCATATATGTGTAATTCTAATATATGTCAATGTAAGAAATATCCAAATCTGTAGAGAATTTTAATGAGTTTATTGGAGCCAAACTGATGACAATTGCCAAGAAGCAAAATCTCAAAGGACTGAGAAAATGCTCCAGAGAATGGCAGTTTTGCAGTTTATTATATACATGAGAATCAAAGGAGGAGGTGTAAGGAAGGTTATATGAAATTCATTGGTAGTAGATTAATTTAGCAGGAGAAAGCAAAGAGGGAAAATCCCTGGGACTGGATAAAAAGTAAAACGGAGGGACACACACTTCTTTTACATTGGTGGGTGCAGGAGAGTTAATAATTAACATTTACAGCACATAGAGATGGTATGCAGAGGACAAGATAACAATGAGGGGGTCGGTGGTCTCCTGCTCTGGTGCAGTGGGTTGAGCCTTGAAGGGAATCTGGAAAAGAAGGGATTACTCTGACATTCCAAGGGTCTGTTATCTTAGATGCAAAAAGACAATAGACAGACTTACTTAAGGTAAAGATTGACCTTTGTCAAGAAAGCTACAGGCCCAGGGTATGACTACCCACCATTGCCTGCTTTCAGTTAGGAATTTTTATGTTCAGACCATACTACGTGGTTATTTTTGGTCTCTGAGTTTGTAGGGCCCCTGAGCTTGTCAGGTTTAGTAAGTGGCTCCTTTTTCATCCATGTTTCAAACTATTTTCTTTTTCATATTTCTGTGTTAAAGTAACATATATGCACCCGTATGTGTACAACTATTTTTTTATATATATTATATTATGAGTTTTATATATTATATTACGGTACGCTTGTTTCCCAGATCGGATCTCTAAAGCTGGTCTCCCGAATACACTTCCCACCTGCCCCAGGGATGCAGAGTCCCTAAGACCCAGTCTGCCCTGGCTCAGTGCTGAGGACCGCAGACACTAAACAGGCCCACAGAGAGAAACAGAGCAGGGAGCCTGGGCAGAGCTTCCCCCAGGCCCCCAACACTGAGGAAGCCCTCTGGGAAGGCTTCTCCCAGGAAGCAAGCCTTGGCCGGACCAACAGGGCAAAGGAGGAAGGGTGAAGAGCGGCAGAGGAGTTGGAGCTCGGACAAGGGGGCGCATGGAGTAAGGCTGAGCCCGGCGCCCGGGCCCTCCTGGCAGGTGACTGGCCCAAATGCAGCTGTGCAGCCCAAGTCTCCCTCCCGAGCCCCGCGTCTTCTAGGCGCGGCCTCTAGCGAGGCGACCCGGCCCGCAGCGCCGGCTTAACAGCTCTGCGGAAGTCGGCACCGCGCAGGGCTGCTCTGGTGGCCGGGTGGGGCCCGCTCCGCTCCGCCGCGAGCACGGCGGTGGCCACGGCCCTCCCTCCACGACCAGCCCTGGACTCCAGCCCGTCCGCCTCCGCCCCCTGGCAGCGCGCCCCTAGCTGAGTCAGCGGTGAGTCAGCGCTCAGACCAGGCGCCCCGCCCCGTCGTGGCTGGAGTTAGGGACCTAGGACGCGGCGTGGGAGGCGAAGAGGGAGGGAGGAGAGCAGCACTGAGAGGAAGGCTGAGGAAGAAGCGGAGGGAGGGCGACTGCAAAAGCTATGGCCTGCAGGCCAGATCTGGCAGTTTTAAAGTTTTTGTTCAGAGCTAAGGAGGGTTTTTCCATTTTTTAATTGTTGAAAAATACCAAGATGTGAGTATTTTGTAACAAATGAAAATTATATAAAATTCAAATTCCAGTATCCACGGAAAGTTTTATTGGAACGGCAACACTCATTTGTTACCTGTTTCAATGTCTGCTTCCCAGGACAACGGCAGAGACTGCATGGCCCCCAAAGCCTAAAATGTTTCCTATCTGTACCTTCACGGAAGCTTTACTGCCAGCATTCCAGAGGATGCTCAGGCCCCAGCTGTTCAGGAGACTCCACATCCTGGGAGTGGGGGACTGCAGCCTGAGGGGGCTCTTATCCTGGGGAGCCACATTCCAGCCCTGCTAAGCTCCTCAAGGTTTGTCAGCTGGAAACCGGTGTCCCTGGGACTGCTCACTTGGGGGGATGAACTTGCTGGTCTCTGTGGCGGCAGCATCCCGCTGCAGCCTGGGGACCCAGGTTTGCCCCCACACCATCTCTGGGATCCCTAAACCGTGTGGTATGGCAGGGTACCCGTGGAGCCACATGCTCCCAGCTGAGTGGTGGTGTTCCTGGTTACCCATTAACTAACTCATCCTTTGACAAAGTTCAAGGGAAGTCAGGCCTGCACATTTATTGCCTGGTGGCTCCTAGGGACAGTGATGTGCCCCATCACCTGCAGCCTGGGGCAAACTCTCTTGGCATCCGTGTCCTGGCTTCATGCTAGTTGTGCCCTAACTCAGTGTTTTTCAAACTTAAAAAACAAAATAAAAACAAACCTCAACCCTCAGTAAGAAATACACTTTACATTGCAAGAAAGCACACAATGTACTCTTGCCATCATCTATTACGTTTCTTTAAAAAAAAAAAAAATAATGATCACGAAACACTTTATTTTGTGGCCTACTAATAGGTTGCAACCTGCAGTATGAAAAATGTGTTTGATGGTATCCTGTCTTCTCTTTCAATACAAAGCACAGCAGCAGTAAAGGGCCTCCTTTACCTGTTGGCAGAGGCTTCCTTCCTGCCTCTCAGTGTCCATGATACCCCTTGACTTCCTTTCCCATAAGACAGAGTCCCCAGCTTCCATGAGCAAAAATACACGTATGTGTTTGGTTATACTTGATGTGCATTGAATCTCGGTAACTGAGATTGGTGGTAGTGGTGGTGTGGTGCGGAGCAGGGAGGTAGTTAGGACTTCCTTTTCACTATACTTTGGTGCTGTTTGAATTTTGTGGCATATATATTACATTAAAACTTTTATTTAAAAACATTTTGTCTATGGCCATGCCACCCTGAACCAGCCTGATCCCATCTGATCTTGGAAGCTAAGCAGGGTCAGGCCTCGTTAGTACTTGGATGGGAGACCACCTAGGAAGACCAGGTGCTGTAGGCGTAAATAAAATAAAAAATAAGGGATTGTAAGCTGACAAGGTCCTTGCAATCTGTGAGGTCAACCAAGGGTTGCCTCACCTAAAAAAAAAAAAAATTTCAAGCTCACAAAAAGGTGTCAGAAGCAAATATAACAGTCTTGTAGCCACCACCAAGTTCATGCACACTCTGCCTTCCTTCCATCCACCCTCCCCTCCCACTCCCCATAGACATTTCCAACCAGCCTCAGCACTTCCCCCTGGAAGTGGATGAAGCCTCTGAATTCTTAACATTCTGGGCAGCCCTGACAATTGATTATGTCAAAACATGAGTTGAAAGTTCTTTGCCCTTTGGTAGACTCCCCTTCTCACACTGTCTACCAGCACCCAGTCTTATTTTGAAAATTTAGACTTAAAAAAAAGTTGCCAGTCTAACACTCAACTCAAATTCCCCTAACGTTAACATTCATAACCACATGTGGATAAAAAAGGGATTCTATGGAAAGTAACCTCATAGGGTGATCTGATCATAAATTCCTAACTGGGCAAGTCATGGCAGGTAGTTATGTCTCAGACCTAAAACTTTAGTAAAAGGCTTATTTATGCCTTAAGCAAGCCCTGTCCATTGTTTCTGTGCATCTAGGCCAACACACTTTTGAAATACCCCCATTCAGCCTCCTCCTAATACCTGACCACCCTTTCAGACTCCTGCTTCTAAAGTGTGCAAGAGGTAAGCCGATTCCTGCCTTGCTTTCTCCTTCATGTAATCTTCCTTACTTTCCTTCTTTAATCTGCAATGCATAAAAGAAATGCAAACTGTTATTCTCAGAAGCATTTATCTCAGTCTGTTGAGATCTTGCTTCTAGCTGTACTCTCTTTTTGGCTCAAATTTTTCTGAAAATTCTCTACAGGTTTGGATATTCTTACATCAACACACAGTGTAAGGATCAAAGTCAGGGAATTAACAATGGTATAATACTATTAACTCAACTACTGATCTTATTTGAATTTTGCCAAATGTCTCATTAACGACCTGTTTCTGGTCCAGAATCCCTTTCAGTATCATATATGGCATTTAGTTGTTATGTCACCTTTAACTCCTTCAATCTGAGATGGCTCCTTAGTCTTTCCTTGTCACTGAGACACTGCCAGTTATTTTGTAGGACAAATCTCACTTTGGGTTGTTTTGATGTTTTCTCATTGTTAGATTGAGGCTATGAATTTTTGGCAAGAATCCCACAGAAGTGATGTGCCCGTCTCAAGACACCATATCAGATGTTGTTGATGTGTCTGACTAATACTGGTCATGGTCACTTTTATCATTTGGTTAAAGCAGTGTCTCTCTGAGGTTTCTCCACTGTAAAGTTACTTTTTTACTTTTAAATTAATAAACAGCCTGTGAGGAGATGCTTTATGACTATGTCAATACCATTTCTCATATAATTTTCCCCACTAATTTTAGTATCTGTCGATGATTCTTGCTTGTAACAATTATTACTGTGGTTTTTACCAAATGGTGATTTTTCTATTTCCATTGTTCTTTCTATATTTATTAACTTAGGGCTTCTATTGTAAAAGAGAACTATCTCCTTCCCCATTTATTTATTCTATTAAATTCCATTTATATCTGTATGGACTCTTAGATATTTATTTCATTCTATGAGTTAAAATCCACCATTATTTATTTTTGCTCAAATTATACCAGATCTGGCTATTGAGAGCTCCTTTCATATGTGCCCTTTCACATGCCCCTATCATTCTTTGAGCACTTCCTCTCTGGCACAAGATGTTCCAGGCTCACTGGTACTTTCCCTGCCCCAGCCCTGGAATCAACCGTCCCTCTAGGAGCTTTGGTTTGTGTTATTGGAGAATGGTTTTTAGAAAGTAAGATCTAGGCATGAGTCAGATTTAACTTGGTTAAATGAAAATGCAGAACTTGCCTGGCCTTGGGGCAGCTTGGAAAGGAGAGGGGCAAACTGCAAGGTTGAGAGGAGGGGCAAGACAGATTCTGAGACTGAGAGAGAACCCCGAGCAAACCACAATAGGGAGGGCAGCTGGACCACTTATCCTTGGCTGAGACTACCTGTGGGAAGCATGTTCTTCATGCAAATTAAAGGATGGGTTCAGAGCAGCAGCACCCGTGGTCCATTGGGTGCCACACAGAACTTGCCTCTGGTGTGTGCACCTGGGGCCTGGAGTTGGGAGAGAGAGGACTATTATTTTCTCCCTCATGTCAGTACAGTATGATTTAAAAACAAAATAATAAAAAAAAACATACTATTTATTAGTTTAAAAATACTGATAAGGTCTACTTTTCTATTTTTTCTTTAACAATGTCTATATTTATTGTTCCCTTTTCTCAAAGTGAAGAACAATAGAGATGTAGATGGATTGTTGTGGTGGGGCTCAACCACAGTCTTTGTACAGGGATCCAGCTGCACTCCAGATCCAAATGATGACATCCTTGGGGCTCAGAGGGAGAGGGGCTTTCAAACTCTCCTGATTGTCACCCACAGTATAAAATATATTTTACAACATGATCTACCATACACACATTCGATTTAAAATTTCACAACACAATTTTCACTCTTATGTGTGACACATTCTATTTTCTATTCAGTGGAGGTTTTTATCCACTAGTTTGACTTCACAACATACTAATAAATGGATCAGGACCTGCAGTTTGAAAAATATCCCTCTGGGCCAACCTCTTATTGTGTAAACAGGGAAACTGAGACCCTAAGAAGGGAAGTGAGTGCTCAAAATGTTGTGGCTTTTCAGGACACATCCATTGATGACCTTTGAAGCAGTGCTACATTTTTATAGCTATTGGGAAGAAATAGTTCTGAATAATAAACAGTAGATATTTTAAAAGTTTCAAGAGCTGGATGAAATTAGGCTAAGGGTCTCGAACCAGAGATATTCTGCCCTTATTCAGTAGTTCCAAATTCCTAATGTTAAAAGCCTACATAAAGTAAATGTTTTATCTTTTACCTGTCCATTCATCCACTTAGCAAATACTCTACATGGTACCAGGCAGAAACAGGCATGCTAGATGAAGGTGGAGGGCCTTGGCCTCATGTGCTTTCAGTCTCCTTTGGAGGCAGATATACAAGCATCTACAGAGGACCTTGCAGTAGCAGGCGTATAGGGTGGGGGTGAGGGTACTGAGGAAAGCATGAGAGCTGTTGGTCTGGCAGGGTGGGAGTGTGACCCTACGAAAGCCATCTTCCTGACCCACAGTTTCTTCTCCTGTAAAATGGGGAAGATTAAGACCTGCCTCCTTGAGTCACAGCACTGGGTAGCACCCAGCACAGCCAGGCAGAATGAGTAGATGGAGAGGAAAAGGCATTCTTCAGTGGACCTGTTGGCCTGAGAGGACCCAATGAGCTCCCCAGATGGGGCTGGATGAGGATTTGGGGCCTAGAGAGCAGCGGGTGATGAGAATGACAAAGAAGGGCTGGGGATGCAGAGGCCCCATGATGGAGGTCTTGTCGCCCTGCCACACAACAGTTTTAACTTCACCTTAAGGGGACTGGGGGCCACTGAAGAGCTCTGACAAGAGGAGTGACATGGCCAGATTTGTATCCTTTAAACTGATTCAAACGAAGAATCCTGCAGTCATAAGGAAACTGGTAGCCCAAATCAGCGTTTGGAAGACACCCTGTGAGGTGACTCAGGTATAGAAAAGGGAAGCTAGAGTCTCCACTGAACAGATGACAGCATGAGCAGGCAGGCTGTCCCCCAACTTCCGTGCAGGAATCATCAATCTTTTCTAACTGGAAGACACAGCCCTGACATCAGAGAGAATTATCCAACCCTCTGTCTTCTGCGGAACAGGCCCTGGAGAATCGCACCAGGCTGAGCTGAAGCCTCTGAACCTCTCAGGTGGGCAAGGCATTTGAGCACATGAGGTGGGGTATAAGATGAAAAGTCATACAGGACTCTGTACCACACAGGCCTGAGTTTGAATCCTGCCTCTTCTACTTATAAATTAGGTGACTTTAGGAAAGTTAACTCTGCCCTGGACTACAGTTTCATTGTCATGTGGGGAAGCATGTGTGTGAACGACTTATGCATTTAAGGTCTATTGTAAGCCCCAGTAAGGAGTCACTCTTAATGTGATCTCATATTCTCCTTTTACAGACAAGGAGGCCAGGTCAGGGAGGTTGAGTTGCCCAAGGCTACATAGCTGGCAGACCAGGGAACCCAGTGGCGGTCTGACTGGGAAGCTAGTGCTGATCCATACTATGATTACACAGCAAGGAGAGCTCAGCTTCCTGCACCCAGCCTGAAACCACTGTGCCTGTTAGCCTAGTTCCAGGGGCTGGAGTGTGCAGCAATGAGTCACCCAATTCAATCCAACAAGGAGACCCCCTCCTCCCCAACTGAAGACAGGGTGAGACCTGGTTGCCAAGCAATAAGGCATAATATATATAAATACAATACAGTCTCTTGCTGTGACAGTGAGGCCTACTTCTTGCACTGCTGTCTCTTTCCTGCTTCTCCCCTCAGCCCTCAGCTTTCCATCTAGCTTCTGGGGCAGCAGGTTTACTCCTTCTTGGCTAAGAGCTTCTAGACCAGAATGAATGCAAACTGAGGAGCATAAACTCCTAGGGCTTCACGTGGAGCTCTGCCTGGACAATGTTTGGAATGAGGCTGCAGGGCAAAGTGGGAGGTGTGGAAGGAAGTGTGGATGTGGCAGACACGATGGACTTTTACTCTGCTGTCTGGGGAAGGGTGGTAGTGCCAGGGCAGGCCTTCCAGAGACAGAATCAGGAGGAGGCCCCTATGGATGGGAGTGCATATTCACTTCCCAAGGGCAGGAGGAACTTCTGCTACTCTGGCTGCTGAGTCTCCATGGCACCACTCCTCAGACCTGCACTTTTCTTACTATACCTCACATTACCCAGTTACTCAGTTTACCTGCAGAACATCTTGAGGTAGCTCCCGTGGGGGGACCTCTTGCTTGCATGAGCCCTGACCAAGTCAAAGACTGTGTGCATTATAACAACTGTTATTTTAGTACTCTTCTCGTGGTCAGGCACTGAACTTGAAGCTGCATTTATATCATCCCATTAATCCTCAAAATAACACTGTAATGTATTATTTTTTTTATCTGCTTCATTAGATTTAATTTATATACAATAAAATTCACTAATTTTAGGTGTACAATTTGATGAGTTTTGACAAAAGTACAGTCTTACAACCACCACCACAATGTTCATGACAGAACATTCCCTTCCCCCAAGAAGTTCCCACCTGCTGCTCTGCAGACAATCCTCTGCTCTTGGCCCCTGGCAAGCACTGACCACTATAGCCTTACCTTTTTTAGAATTTCATATAAATGGAATCATATAATATGTAATCTTTTATCTGGCTTCTTTCACTTAGCATACTGCTTTTCAAATTCATTCCTGTTATCACTGGTTTGTTCTTTTCTTTGCTAACCAGTTGATGAATATTTGGGTTGTTTCTAGTTTGGGGCTGTTATAAACATGTATGTTTTTGTGTGGACATATGTTTTCATTTCTCTTGAGGAAATACCTACAAGTGGAATTGCTAGTTCATTAAATACATGTTTTCTCTATCTTATAGATGAAAAGACTGAAGTTTGAAGAAGCAGCTTGTCTGAGCTCCCATAGCTTGGCAGAAATTCAAAGCCAGATGTGACCTCTATGCCAGGTGGCCACTTATAGGAGATGGGTATAGTATGAGTTGAAAGTACTTCTTTGGTGGGTAATTACTGCAATAATGTATACATGGGATGAATTCAGCCATATCCCAGTTGTAGCTTTTATAAGTAGACTGACACTGAGCACAAGGTGCTAAGCACAGCATGTATACAGGGGCATAGGTCACTCTGAGGGTAGTTCAGCAGGTGACTTCTGGAAGCCTAAGCAGCAGGGCAGTAGGGTTTTTGTTTCATTTTGTTAAGGTGGTGTTTGCCAGGTTTCTTCACTGTTAAGTTTCCATTTTCCCTTTGTAATTAGTAATTTGAGAAGAGAGACTTTAAAAGTAAGTATTCTGCTCCCTGCATCTAGCTTTTACCCACTGGTTTGACTATCCATTGTGAATTTCCTAACTCCACCATTCTTTTTACGTTTAATTGCTACTGTTTCCATTAGGGAGAGCTCTCTCCTCTTCCTCACTTATATCAGTATGCCTCATGGATTATTTTGAGATATCCATCACTATCATTGTTTTAATATGTACTGTGTGTCATTTGGCTAGAAGCAGTCTCCTTAAGCTGACTCCTGTGTCCTTTTAACATGCTCCCATGATTTGGAGAGCACTTCAAACTCTGTAGTGTAAGATATTCTGGGCTCTTGTACTTCTGCAGCAGCCCTGGTCCCTTTTAGTGGAGAATCGCATTCAGAAATCAAGATTGGGGTAGTAGATGTACTCCTCATTACTGAGATGTGTCCTGGCTTCTAGGCCCCATCAAGCTACAGGGTGTTAAGGCAGCATGTTAGGGGAAAGGCAGGGCCATGAGACAGGACTTGGGAGGGCTCACAAAATCCGGCTGACAACTATAGAGAACCTATAATAAGTGCTAGGTTCACTGGGTGGGGAGACTCAGGCCAGGCCAACTGAACAGTGCAGTTTCTCTGCTCAGAAACATCTCTACAAATTTCACAAATTCATATACCTTCTAGGAAAGTGATATCTTTCAGCTCTTCTTGCTTTGGTGTGAATTACTTCCAGGGCAGAGGACCTGAGAGGCTATTTCTCAAGGATGGTGATGGAGGGTCAAAGAGAGTAGGGGCAGGTGTGGCAGGGGAGTGTTGGTTTTAGGGGCTCCAGAGGGTAGATTATGTTTCCCATAGCAACAGAAAACTGCACGGATTTCTCCTGGCACAGATCCTGTGCTGTGTTCAAGGCTGATGGGTTGGCTGGCTCATGAGAGCCTGATCATCGAAGGGAACTCCAGGAATTAGAGATGGTGACTCATAATGTGGGGCCACAATCTCAGAGTTAGTCTCCCTGAAAATAACTGTGCCTTCCGGTTATGTCTGGGTGCCCTCCATTGTGAAGGGCCTGCTAGCTCTGCTGGGGCGGGGGCAGTGCTGAGTTTCCTGTGGGCAGCAGATGGGGACAAGTGTTATCTGCTTCCAATGGTTTCACATGGCTTGCCCTGCTGGTGTCCACAATAATCCTGGGGCAGCATGCCTTTTTCTGTCTTCCATACAAGGATGTTGAGGCGAGCTAGGCTGAGAAGAGCACGTACCAATCTCTGCCAACTCTAGTATTCTTGGTCCAGCCTGGCTAGAGCCACCTGTTTGAAGGCATGGGGAGTCCCATTCTCTGAGACTGGCCTGAGCAGTATGGAGGGGCTGAGGGGTCAGTAGCATTGCTCCTTCACAAGAGACTGAAGCATGTCCCACTCAGCTTCAGCCAGGCTGGCCTATGATGAAAAAAAGACACCAACCCTTGAGACTTAACTTGTAAGAACCAGCTGTGGAAGGCACTACATCACACCAGGTTGAGTGATAGGATGAGCCATAAGGATGAAAATGATTTAACTCTTCACTCCTCCTTGCTGGTATCAGCCCCTTGATGGTGTACTGAGAGGGTTTTGGGTCCTGCAAACCAGTTCTAGAGGGGCCTGGGAGGGCTAGGAGTGAAGGAAGCCAGTGATGTCGAGAAAGGCAAGGGTGAACCTGGAGTGGAGAGCCCCAGGTCCTAGGAGGGGCAGCTGAAGGGGCAAGACAGGGAGTGGATCCCTGGGGCCTTAAGCAATAGAGGAGGGACCCTGAGACTTCAGGCACTACAGAGGGCCAGACAGATGGACTCCTTTCAGAGTTGCTCCACTAGGTGTCTCAGGGGCCTTTTGACAGACACCCAACCTTTCTCTGCCACTTTACTCATATGCAAATGAGAGTAATAATTCTGCTGACCTACTTCTCAGGATGTTTGTGAAAAATCGTAAAACATGGTAAATTAAAGAGAGTGGAGAAGAGCAGAAAGAGAAGGAAAAAGAGAACAGGAAGAGATTAAGAAGATAATATAAACAGGAGAAAAAGAAGAAACAGATAATCCTCCTTTTGCTGTCAAGATACAGAAGTCAGAGGTGAGGAGCAGACCATCAAGGGAATGTTTCCATCAAGGGAGTGGTGAAAACAACCATGAGGCCTCAAGCAAACAGCCAATTTCTAAAAAAACAGGTTATTATTGTTAACAATTTGATGTTTTAAAAGCATATCTTTTACAAAAAGCCTTAGAATGCACTAACTTAGATAACTCATATGATTTAAGCACATTTCAATCCCTTTCCAAAATAGGAAGTTCTTGTGGTGACCCATAATATTCCTTTTGCATTGTATAATGAAAGTGAGCAAAATTAGCTGAAGCTGGGACAAACGCTAAGGGAAGGGAAAAGGGACAGTCGTGCCCTGTATGAGTTTCACTTCTCAGATTTAAGTTAGCATTGCTATCTCACGTGGTCATTCTCATTTTCCCTCAAACACAAAGGGCAAAAAGAAATCTGTCTCTATTGCATTCCCCAGCAGCCAAGAAGCTGTCATTATATCTGTTTTATGAACATCTTTCATTAAAAAATTAGAACGAAGTTAAAATTTTAAGTATACATACCAAATATTAAAATTTGTAAGTGAAAGGGAAAATAAAGTAAAACTACTTAATGCTGTGTAAGTGAAAAAGGTAGGACACAGAATTGTGTGTATAGCATGATCACAACTACCTAAAAATTCCCTGAAAATGTATCCAAAATAAAAACACCAGCACAACAGAGATTTATGCACACAGAAAAGACTGGGTGGAAAAAGAGAAGGGGTGGGAGGTTTTTTCCTTGTGTTTCCCACATTTTCTATTATTAAGATGTTTAATATAATGTAAAATATGTAACAAACATAAATATATTAGCTACTGATAAGAGAATTAGAGATGATCAAGATCATAGAAAATTCAAGATAATTCAAGAAATCTTGTCATTGGCCTCTTTCCACACTCAGAACACTTCTCAGACAATTCTAAACAGCAGAAATCCCAGAAATGACTTTTCTTTGGTTATGGAAACACTGTGGACTTTTTATCAGAAGATTTACCTTAGTATGTTTTGGTTTTTGAAACAGCAAAATAAGTTTCCACCCAACTGCCCTGGGGATGATGATAATGATGATGATGACGATGATAATAATAGACTTGCCAAAGATCATTTATATGGCACACTGTCTGCCTAAGTGTCTTGCTCTGGTTCTCTACTTCCTGACTCTCCATGTGCTTCTCAGGGTAGACACCATTGGCCACTATGCAACCATCCATCCCTTAGATCCCTTGTTACCTAACTTGTTTATGTCCAGACATGGTCTGACAATGTGCCCAGGGACGAATCTCATGTAGGCTCTACCCATTATGGGAATGCTGACTCCTTTGCAGGTACAGGCACATGCGCCAGCTCCAGCCAATGAGATGCTTTTAGGAGTAGGTTTAGCTACTGGTGACAGACATTTACTTCTCTCCCATGTGAAGTATGGAGCCCTGTGGTCCATACTGGGAAGGGGTTTCCGCTTCCAGATCCACTATTCCTGTGTGTAGCCCATTGTCCTCACTCTCCAAAATAGCCTGTAGGTATTTCAGGATAGAGAAAGGGATGAAGACAGAGGGGTAAAAGAGTAGTCGCTTGAGGAAGGGTCTCTCAGGAAGATTCCTGAATGGATACTTCCATAGATTTCTCTTTTGCCAGGACTTAGTCACATGGCCATATTTAGTTGTAAGGGATGCTGGGAAATGAACTATATGTGGCGGGGGGGGGCGGTGCGGAGCTATGTGCTCAGCTAAAATTTGATTACTATAGAAAACATGAACTTGGGGGCACCATTAACAGACTTTGCTGCAAAAACAAAAGGGGCAGTCTGCTGGGGGGATGACATCAGATTGTTCTTTTAAAAAGAGAATCCGGAGCATATCTAACCTCAGATCTTGGTTTCTAATGTCATTCTCCAATAAAAGGGCTCTTTGGAGAAATGGCTGATTCTAGGACTGGGGCAGGAAATATTCGAGATGAGTCGAGCACATCTAGTAGTGCAAGAATATCAGGAAGTGCTCAACAAAACAAAACAAAACACCCCACTATGATGGGGTATGCCAAAGGGTTTCAGGTACCAATAGAAAAATGTACCTATGGCCAAACCTGGAACAATTTGAGCAAAAGTATAAATAATGTAGTATTCGATTATAACCCAAAGTATAAAATAAATATCTGTGATTCCATATTAATTTAAATCAATGATTGCCTAATTTATGTGGACACTTTTCATTCTAGGAAGTGGCGCATAATTCTCCACTCTTTAGGTGTGAACAAAGGGACTTTTTTGTAAAGAGAACAGTATGGGAAGCGGGGAAGAAGTGGAGAAACCTGAGAAATGATATCTCAAACAGGCAATCAGGGTCAATCTCTACAGTCCTAAATCATGTCGATGGACTGTACTGCTGAATGGTACTTAACCTCTATTATCTGCATCCCCTAAACCCATAACCCTAGTCTAATCATGTGAAAAACAGCACACAAACCACAACTGAAGCATATTCTACCACATACTTGACTGTACTCCTCAGAACTGTCAAGGTCATCCAAAACAAGGGATGTTATAGCCAGAGAAGCCTAAGGAGAAATGATGACTCAATGTAATATGGTATCATGGATGAGATTTTGAAACAGAAAATGGACGTTAGGTGAAAACTAAGGGAATCTGAATAAACGATGGACTTTAGTTAATGATAGTGTATCAGTATTGGTTCCCTGTGACAAATGTACCATACTAATATGTTAATAATAGGTGTAAGGTATATGGGAACTCTGTACTACTGTCTCAATTTTTCTGTAAATCTAGAATTATTCTAAAATTAAGTTTGAGAGTGAGTGAAACACACACACACAGAATATGAATGAGAATGAATGAATCCTTCCCCTCTTTTCTGTGTGGGATGCCATAGTGTTTGGAGCTGAGGCAGCCATCTTCTGCCTGCAGATATGATAATTCACAACCCTAATCAACTCTGGACCTATGTATGTGAGAAAATAAACATCACTGTTTAACTTGTTTGGGGCCAGGTATCTTGTTCCTTGGAGCTGAATGCATCCCAAACGACACTCCTTATTTCAGTTTCATGGCCACTACGGTGGTTTAGGCCTTCATCTCTTAACCAAGCTTTTTAGCCTGCTCCAATACCCTTCCTTCCTAATCTGGTTGCTTCTCTGGCTTTACTCCCTGTCTATATCTCTCCTAACACTGAGGCCAGCAAGTCTTGCTATTCCCAGGACAGGGAATGTTCTCTCGCACTTCCAAGCTTGTGCACACTTAATTCCTCTGCCTGGAATGCCCACTCCTCCATCCTTATTATTCCAGCAAATAATTACCTCTGATTCAAGTTTCAGCTCACCACACGTGGTAGGCAGGATTCTCCTATGTCCCTGGATATCCTTGCCCACTAGTGGACACAGCCTGTGTAAATATAATGACTTGTACTCCTGTAATTACATTGTACAACACAGTTGACTTTTAAGACCAGATTATCTGGGTCTGAAATCACGAAAACTCTTTAAAAGCAGAGTTTTCTATGCTGGTAGCAAAAGAAAACTCTTTAAAAGCAGAGTTTTCTATGCTGGTAGGCCCGGCCAGTAGCTCCGTCGGTGGATATCGCTTCTCTGTCTGGGCCGAGGTCTCATCTGTTATCATGCAGAGTGGTGATGAAAACTAAGCAGAGAACCCCTGTACAACTTAGCAATATGTGAGGGGAATCTGATGTGCAAGAAATTCTGTTGCTGGTTTGAGGATGGTGGGCTGTAGAGGTCGACAGCAAGCCCTGGGGACAATGGAGACCTCAACCCTACAACCACAAGGGATGGAATTAGGCAACAAGAATAAGGCTGGAAGCAGATCCGTCCCAGGGCCTCCACCCGAGAACTTAGCCCAGCTGACATCCTGATTTCAGCCTTGTGATACCGAATAGAGAACCCGGTCATGATGCCATGCAAACTTCTGATCTATAGAATGGCGAGCTAACAAATAAGTGTTTTTTTAAGCCACTGAGTCTGTGGTAGTTTGTTATGCAGCAACAGAAAACACAGCATGCCTCTCTGAAGTCTTCCCTTTTCCCAGATATACCTGTGACATCTTCCTCTCTGCTGCTGTGGTACTTCATACACATCCCTACAGGACAAGTCACTAGGTATTATAATAATTCATTTACCAGTCTGCTCTCTTCACAAGATTCTGAGTTCCTGGGACATAATGGGGACTACTACTTTATCACTGCAATCCCAGGCACAGAGCAGGAAGGCAAAAAATATTTGTTGAATGAAAGTTCCATCAAGAAAAAAAAAAAAAAATCCCAAGATCATTAACTTGTAATCATGCATAAGAAACTAACCAATGATGCTGGAGTCTTAACGTCTAAACAAGAGGAAAGTCACCAATGTGAAAAGGGAATGAAGAGAAAAAAAAGAGAATAGTAATATACATGTAGGGTGTTTCTAAGGAACCAGTAGTAAATGAAGTCCCCAGGTGTGGTAGGTGAGGGAAGGAGTGAGAAGAGGCATGAGGAAAAATCCATCTTTAGATTACTTAGTAAACAAGTAATTATTGAATTCCTGCTATGTGAGTCAGGCCAGGAACTGTGGATAATGGAGTTAGAAGTCTGACATAAATCCTACCCTCAAAGTGATTTTTAAAAATTTATTTAGTTTCAAGTATACAGTACATTGGTTAGACATTTATATAGTTCATAAAACAATCCCAATTGCTCCCTCCCTCCCCTGGCCCTCCACCTAGCCATCATATTAATGCTAACTGCATTCCTTGTGCCGTGCTCCACATCCTTGGCAAAGTGATTTATTTAGCTCTGTTTCTGAGATCCTTCAATCTGCCCTTCTATGTGTTGGCTGCCTAATTCTCTGTAGAGCAGCTGAACCATTATTCATCAGCTCAGATAGTCATTTAGGCTTTCATTATGACACTTGTCAATGAATATCTGTTTCTGCGTCTTTCACACTTCTGCTAATGGGTCTGTAATAAAAATTACAGGATGGACGATCCAGTCTGACCTCGGCAGCTAAGCAGGGTTGGGCTTGGTTAGTACTTGATGGGAGACCACGGAGGAAGACCAGGTGCTGTAGGTGTAAAAAATAAAAAATAAGGGATTGCAAGCTGACAAGGTCCTTGCAATCTGTGAGGTCAGCCAAGGGTTGCCTTGCCTATAATTAATAAATAAATAAATAAATAAATAAATAAATAAATAAATAAATAAATAAATAAATAAACCCAGCTATTTTGACATTACATAGCACCCTCTCCCTCAGTCCCTGCCTTATAGACGCCAGCTCCAGCTCTTTGGACCCGCTCTGCCTGAGTTGTTGTAGCTGCTTACCACCCGGCACAGTGAGTGCCACTCCCATCGCTCTCATTTCAGCTGCTGGAGGGGAAATGTTGTCTGGAATAGGCAGGAAGGGGGTGGGATCCACAATGTATTGAGAAACCAAGTAGACGCTTAAGGAGAGAAAGAAGGCTACTGCAAGCTGTAAAGGGTATTTTAGGAAAGCAGATCTGGAGGAGGAAACGGTGCTTTTTGGATCAGAGAAGCATGCGGTGAAAATATGGAATGCAGCAGGTTAGTCGCATCACAGAGGGCTTACAACGCCAGAGCAATATTGGGGTTTTAGGCCTGGCCAGCAGCTCCGTCGGTGGATATCGCTTCTCTGTCTGGGCCGAGGTCTCATCTGTTATCATGCAGAGTGGTGATGAAAACTAAGCAGAGAACCCCTGTACAACTTAGAAAGTCGCTCTCCTGCGGGGTGGTTTACGGTTAGGTGACAAGCGGACAATAACTTTTAAAAGACTTTGAGATAAAATTCTGAAACGAGATGCCCAAAGTAAGGGGCAGATGGCTTTCGCCTGCGAACGACTTGCCCTGGACTAGAGTAGGTCGCAGCCTCTCGTTGCTCCACGGCTCCCCTCCAGACCCGCAGCCTACGCGCAGACGCTCTCGGGATTTGCTCCAAAGCCCGGGCACAGACAAATCCCGGACACAGGCAAATCCCGCGGACGCTGTGAGACCAACGTGCGCAAACGTGCACGCCGCGCTCTGCAGCAGGAGAGGCTGCTGGGAGCTGGGGGCGAAGCCAACCCGGGAATCCCGGCCCCGCCCCGCGGGCTGGGGAAAGGGGAGGGAGGGCTTAGCTGGGCACTGCGCAGGCGCAAGTACGCTACTGTTGGCCTCCGCTCGAGGTTCCGGGCAGAGCGCGCGCCCGCGGCGGGTTGCTTCGTCTGGAGGGCTGAACGGGTACGAGCGAACCGGCCGTGACGTACGCCGCGCTACGCCCGACGTCACGGGTCCCTGTGTAGTGGCGGCCGGACTGCCTCAGCGGCAGTGCCTGGTGAGGGTGGTGTGGTCGCTGGGTGCGGCATTCGGGGGTCGCGCGGCTCGCGCGGTGCCGGCGGCGGCGACGAGGACGACGACTCGGAGGCCCGGCATCCTCAGCCGAAGGATCGCCACTCCCACCTCTTCTCTGGCCTCTGGCGGCGCCTGGCCCACGGCTTCCTACTTTCCTGCCCAGCTTCCCGCGGGCCTCGGGGCCGCGGCAGAGAGAAGCACCGACGGGCGGCGAGCTGCTCCAGCCTCCCGAGACGGCCCGCGCGCCCACCACCCGGCCTGGGCTCCATGTGAAGGAGGGACGGGCCTGGCATCCCGGCCTGTACCCAACTCTTTGCGCGCCCCTTCGGCCCCCGGGGGCCCTCGGCCTCCCCCAACTGGGGGGCGCGGTGACAGGCTGAGCGGGGCGGAGGGGCGGGCTAGGAGGCCGGCGGTGACCCCTCCTCAGGCCTGCGGCTCCCCACGTCCACGCGGAGAGGCCGGTAGGTGCGTGTGCGCGTGCGTGTGTGTGTGTGTGTGCGCGCGCGCGCGGTGCCGGAAGCGGGGAGGGGGCTGCAGCCGGCCTGTGCGCAGCTCCTGGAACAGGGATTTCGCTAGGTGGTCGCCCTGTTCCCGGTGACCGGATCTCGAACCCCTTTGCATTCTGTCTTGAATCCTACGTATGAGCGAAGTAGACTGCTGGGTTATGTAGCTGTCAGACACGTACTCTGCAGGGATTTTAAAAGGAAGATTGCAGCTGGTCCCTGGGAGAAGCAGGAATGTTACATGCAGTAAGCGAATAAATGCTTGTCTTTGCACTCTACATTATGGTAATCTATTAATCAGGGTTGATTCTCCTTTCTCTCTTTATAGAACCTTTAGCTGGCACTTAACCACTTAACTGTGTGCCAGGTAGTTGTCAGGCATTGTCTCACATAATCTCAGCCCAATGAGATGGGTCTGTGGTTCCCATTTTACAGATGAACAGATTGAGGTTCAGGTCAAGGGACTTGCCCAAGGTCATGCAGCTGATAATCTGAGAAGCCTTCATTCGAATATGATGTCTTTTCTTTAGTTCTGCGTCTTGCAAAAATAAATATATGAGGAAAATGAGAATAGCTACAGAGTTTCTTCCTGAGAGTACATTCTAAATATATAGGTAGGTATAGTTCAGTTGTCCCTAGCATAGGTTGTTTGATGTGTTTTGCTGTGGTCTAGCCAGATCATTTTCTTGGCTTAAAAAAAAAAGTTATTACTTTTAAAAGATGGCTCTGGCACCTTTACCCTTTTTATAGTAGGACCGAACAGAAAACATTTCCCCTCTTACCAAAAAGAAGAAATATATTTGGTAAAACTGCATATTTTTGAAAAGTTACAAGTTTACTTGTGCAGTTTATTCTTGATGTATACAGGGAACTCGCAGTTGAGTTATTTGCTTGAGATTTCCTTATTGCAAAATTTGTTGCTAGATTATGTGGCAATGGCAACACAGTAATTTGTGCATTGTCTTATGCAATATTTCTGAGTTGAGTGTCAAAATCTAATGCATAGAATATTGTAGAAAGTTATAGTTTAATGGTAATTTTTTTTCTTTCACTTGTGTGTTGCCACTAATCAGGGTTTATAAACTAACAGAAAATTATTTTAACATTGGCCTGTACTATATCTTTGATTATGGTTAGTGAAAAAGAGCCTTTACATTTCTCTTTACAGAAGACAATGTTGATAAATTTCTTTGAGTAATTGAAGCTTCATGCATATTTGCAAATGTTTAAGAAATCTATTAATGCACAATTATAGTATTCTAATTTTTTCTAGTATATTATCAGGTTTAAAAAAATTTGTAGTAGAATGTAATGTCTGTAGAGAAAATATCAAATTATAGTGTTAACAAGTGGATGGTTCACAGATTGATTTGTTGTTTGGTTAAAATATAAACACATTGAGCCTTGTTGAATTATGTTGAATATGATACCATTAAAGATTGGTTATCTAGTCATGCTCTCCATGTGTCTGTTTTGTGAGAACTAGCTATTAAAGTCTTATCTCAAATAATTGGCTTATATTATAGACTCAATGTTTTAAGCCTTTGTTTTCAGGTAGAGCTTTCATTCTTGGTTAACCTTATTTCTACCAAAGGGGTGACCTATATTTAATAGATGCTGTATTAAAATGAAGTCATGTTTGGTTCTTGATAGTTCCCACAGCTTTGGTTTCAGGTTGTATTTTTTCCTTGTGAAAATTGGAGATCGCTAGGCTCCCCTCCCCCCTTTTTATTATGAAACAATTTTAAACATACAGAAAATTGGTAATAGTGAACATCCATATGAGGACCCTCTAGATTCAACATTTGTTGATATCTTGCCATAGTTGCTTTATTTATAAATATGTGTATATGATTTTTGGTGGAACCATTTGAAACTAAGCTGTAGACATCATGGCGCTTTACACCTAAATATGTCAGTATGCATCTCCAAAAAAGGACATTTTCTTACACAGCCAAAATACCGGTATTGTTAATTTTTTAGTTTATATTTTCTTATTGATAATTAGTTAATATTTTCTTATTGCTAATTCCTTAATATAACCTAATATCCATCCATATTTAAATCTCCCCATTTGTACTGAAAGGTCTTTTTTGGCTTTTTACACCCAATTCCACCAAACCAGGATCCCGTCAAATTTTATTCACTGCATTTGGTTGTTAAATTTATTTGAACTCTTCTAGAATAGCCTTACCTCCCCTTTTTAAAAAGACAATTTTTTCAAGTCGTTTTATAAAATGAGTCACACTCTCGATTTTTCCGATTTTTTTTTCATAGTATCATTTAGAGTGTTCTCCTGTTTCCTCTATATTAGCAAACTGTAAGCTAGGTTTAAAAGGTTGATTAGTTTCAAATTAAATATTTTTGGGCAAGAATAACTACTAAGTGATGCTGGTACTTCATATTGCTTCCCATCAGGAGACATATAGCGTCAAGTCCCATTATTTGTGATGCTGAGTTTGATTACTTGATTACAGAGGTTAAGGTAAGGTATAGTTTCCCCACTGCAGTTAGGATGTAATTTGTAGTCTGATAAATTAGCACTGTAGTGCTCGCCTGTTCTCCACTAACCTTTTACCTAATAGTTGTAGCATCAATTGCTGATCTTAGGCTGACTTTTGAATTTCAGTGTTAACAATCTTTTGTTGGTCTACAGATAGAAACAAAACCACAGGAGTTGTAAAATAACCTGTGCAGCTGTATGTATTAATCAGATTCTGATTTTGTGGATTCTTAAGATTTTTAATTATGAATTCAAGGTGTCTTCTGTTATGCATAAAAAGTAACCTGGTTTAACAAAAATGGAAAAAAGTCGATGCCTATTTTTTCTTGTACTCTAACTCAAGGAGTGTGTTTCTTTTAAGTTTTTTTTTTTTTTTAAGCCAATATTTGTTGCACAGGAATAGCCAGATACATAATAAAGGAAGGGTGGATTTACTAAAAAATATTTGGAGAAAACTATATTTTCCGGTGAAATAGCACTGGATTGAGAGTCAGAAGATCTAAATTGTTGTCCTAATTCTACCACTATGTGAAGTTCAAGAATTATGATTTTTTTAACTTCACTCTCTGTTTTCATCTCATAATAAGTTATTAAATATTATGAATTTCCGAGTTGTGTTGATTATATTAGAAGTGAACTTCATTTTAATCAAGCCAGATAGAAATATATATTAAATATATGTGATATAAAGTTGAATTTATTTTCTAACTAACTGACATTTGGTAGGTGATTGTTTTAAAGAAGCGTTCATAATAGGATTTATTTATTTAGTTATTTATTTTATTATAGGCAAGGCAACCCTTGGTTGACCTCATAGATTGCAAGGACCTTGTCAGCCTACAATCTCTTATTTTTTTAATTTTTTATTTTTCACGCCTACAGCACTTGGTCTTTCTAGTTGGTCTCCCATTCAAGTACTAACCAGGCCCGACCCTGCTTAGCTTCCGAGATCAGATGAGGATTTATTTCATTCTTTCATTAATAATATGATTTAATTTATGAAACAGTTTATGTGAAGTTTTTCTACACATCTCTTTTGTAAATCAGGGTGAACTGTATATGTAGAAATAAAAAACCTTTTTCTTCATCCTCAAATGCTGTGTGTTATATGTCTATATCTGTAAAACACACAGTTTTAAGAAAACATGTCTATATAACTTTGTCTTTTGTTTTGGATATCCCTGGGGTTTGTTGGGAGCAATGGTTGACTTTGTTTCTTATGCTGGTTAATCAAATAATTGCTTTGTAACATCTCTTGTATTGTTGCCTTTATCGTTACTTAACTCTTGGATTGTTTCTTAATTTCTTTTCATACTGTACTTTGTCTTCCCAGTTAACAGGAGGATAGAAATAGAATCTTCTTTGGAGTCCTTCTTGTAATTAGCACACTGCTTTTCTTATAATAAGTACTCCATTGTTTTGTTTGAGATTTATGGTACCATAAATTTAAAAAATGCTGTGTGATTTATGAACTTTGAAAGTTTTTTTCTAAAGATATTTTTTTCTCCCTCTTGTGCAATTAGTCATTTAGTGTGGATTTTAATAATTAATCATGACAAATTAAAAGAATAGTTTAAGGTGTGATTTTTATCAGTATTCTTTTGATAATTCCCAAATTAGCACCCCTGTTCACCACTACCTCAGGCAGAATGCTCCTAGAGCACTTTATATCTGGCTCTGCCATTGTACTTACACATTGCATTGTAATCAGCTCTGTGTCCTCCACTAGTAAGTTAGCTCTTCAAGGGCAGAGGCAGTGTTTTGTTGATTTTGCTGCCTCAGCACTTAGCACAGTGCTTGGAACCAAGTGTGTGTACAGAAGGGACCTCTCTTTACAGCATTCTAAGATTCTTAGAAGGCGATGCCTATCAAATCACTGATGACTTGCAAAAGTTTTGGATTTACCAGTTTTCTTTTGTTCTCTGTTGTGGTATTTATTTTATTTTATTAGCAAACTTAAAACTTTCTACTTTCTAGACACTGATTTAAATACTGCTTTAAAGATATTCATTTAATCCTTGTTAATCTTATGAATTAGTTACTATTTTTATTCTCATATTACAGATGAGGGAACTAAAGTATACAGACAGTAATTAACTTGCCCATGTTCACACTTGTTGTGTGTGATGGAGCTGGGACTTGATGCAGGCAGTCTGCTCCAGAATCTGTGCTCTGAACAATTGCACAATAATGTCTCTGCTTTATCAGAGCAACCAAAGGATTGGATTTACTTTACCAAAGTAATTTTATCATTCATGGAGTACCTACTCTGTACCAGGGTGGGGAGCATACTTCCAGAAAGCCTTGAAGATGAAGCAACAGTTGAACTAAATTAGGAAACCATATACATGAACTGATTGTGATTATAATGTTTATTGAAAAAATTTAAGTACAGAACAGATAAGGAAGAAAATAAAGGTAGTAAGTAGTTAAGAGTATGAACTTGGGAGACCATCTGGAATGTGACTTCCAGCTCTGTTGTTTAACCTCTTTTAGTCTCACTTTCCTTATCTGTAGATTAGAGATAATAGTACCTAAGTCACAGGTTTGTTATGTGATTTAAATGTGATAGTGTGTTTAGTATGTGCCTAGCATATAATAAATGTTCAAAAACATTATCAGTTATTGTAGAAACCTATAGTCCACACAGGTGTTAACCAAAATTAATTTTAGACTGTAATAAAGAATAAAACATTTATTCGAACAAAGGGAGCTGCAGTGCAGGAGACACAGATTCAGGTAGCAACTTAAATTGTGTTCTACCAAGACAAAGGGGAGGCCCCTTTTATAATGAAAGTTCCTGCTCAGATTCCCAGTTAGGTCTGACTTATGTAAATGAGGTACCAAATTGTACAGTTCTGATTAGATGGGACAGGTCTCAGTCTGTTGGTAGAAAGGTAAAACCAGGGTTTCCCTGTAGTGGTTGATTCAAACAGGCTTATAAACAAGTGGGGGAAGCTGTGAGTTCAGTCTGAGCTTCTTCCTGGTATAGAGTATGTGAGATGCCACTGTCAGCAAATGATCACTAGGCTCTTACTATTCATAAAATGTGGGCCTCCGGTTGAAGATGGAGAGTCCAATCTCAGCAGATAAATCCCTTCTTGGGGCTCGCATCAAATGAATCTTCTCAGGGTCCACATTTCTTTCTATAGAAACCTTTCGGCAAACAGTGTTGATGATCAATCAGGTTTGTTTGTCTTAGGTGCATATTGTCCCATGTCGATGTCGGAGTGGTTTGGCTTCCTGTTCCAGGTCCACCTAGTCCTTCGGTTGTACTCCTAAGTTTCGGCTATAGCCAGCTGAGCACCTAGAGCCATCTACCTTTAAAAGGTTCATGAGGTATCTGTTAAACCTGGAAGGTTTCTGAGGTAGATTTTGCCGTGAGGTGTTAAATTATTGAGGCTTTAGCAAGACCTTCCAGCATTGTCCTGTAAATCACTGGAATAAACAATATAAAAGGAGCTGAAAAGTAGATACAGGCATTAATTCTGCAAACATTGGGTAAATCAAGAGCAATTGGCAAAAGACAATCAGACTTATGAGTCTAGTTAGCCTATATCTTCTTGATCCAGATGTATGTTCAAGCAATTCATGTATAGTAGAAAAAGAGTTCAAATCATTCTAAATTAAAAGAGACAGTAAGTTGGTGTGTCATTGCTATTCATGCAATCATCACTTGAATCTTTATTTATAGGTTTTAGCCAGCTTATGTTACCGGAGAGCGGGAATCCTCTTCCGGCGCATTGTCCAGGTTCTTGAACAAAGAATTGAGCAAGATGCTGAAATACAGTAGAAAAGAAAAGTTTTATTAGAAGGGAAAGTACACTTCCAGACGTGGATGCAGGCCTGAGCAAGAGAAGCGTGGCTCAGAAGGCCTGGGTAACAAAGCCTTTGGGGTTTTTATTCCTTTTTGCTGTGGGTGGTTACTTTTCTTAGAGGAGTGGACATCCTTAATTGACAACTAAAATTGACAGGACTCAGTGATTTATCATTTTACTTTCTGTGCATGTTTGTTCCCAGAATTCAGTCTGTTATAATGATATTAATGAACTTCTAGGCATATGCATCATATTATAATAATGGTATAATGAGGCTCGGGTGAGTTGAAGGTCTTTGGCTTCTTCATTGCGCAGGTGCGAGTGACTGGCTTAAACTGGTACCTAATTCTCTGCCTCCTGGTTTCTTTGTGTGAGTTAAAACAATGCCTTCTGGTTTGCTTAATTGTGGGCGGATTAGGGCGGACCCCTTTTAGGATAGGATGACCTCAGTGTCTTTGCAGGCAGACCCGAAATCCCCTAACTTTCCTGCCTACTTCTTTTCTAAGAGTCATGAACCCCCTTATTATTACTATGGATGTTGAGGGATGGGAGGTCTCTTCTTCTGTATCTGCTTCCTGTTGAGAATGGCCGTAGTCCTTGCCTATAGGGGGTTTCATGGAGCTCTTTCCCTTTCTTCCTTAGTCAGGATGGGGTCTTGGGTTTCCTGCTGAAGTGCCACCTCAGTCCCTAGACAAGGAAAAGAAGATAAAAACTTATTATTTTAAACCATATATCTATTAATTTCTATTATTGATTTGCCTATTAAGTGAGTAAAGGGAAGCAGGCTTGGTTAATATATTTCTTAAAGAGTGAAAAAAGACTTTTGGTCTAAAGTTCCCTCCCCTCTCAGACTCTTAGAGGCCTGCTGGCTTAATACTATTTCTGCTAACAATGGGCTGATGACCCTTATCAATAGCTAGAGGATATGAGTCACCAGTTTGGGGCAATTGTCAGGATTTGAGGGAGAGGGCCTTTTTTCCAAAGAAAGGAGGGAAGAAAACAACTAGGTTTACTAAAAAGATTAACTCTGCAAGAGATGTCCCATTTCATTTCCTGCTAAAAGATTAAGAATTTTACAAATGATGGCCTGTCTCAGTTATATATAACATCAGCAGCTTGATAATGAGGTATTAAACAAATTAGAACGATGATGAGTAGAACAATTTGCAGTCTAGACCTTAAAATGGCCCCTAGCCCAGTTGGGCGCCAGCTGAAAATATCAGAAAATTTAAGCTCTAACCAACTAGTGGTACTCGTGGCATAAGTGGGATGCCCCTTAAGAGATTCTGTGGGTTTAAGATGCTTGGTTGTTTTTAACTACCTGGAAAGAGTTATTTAAGCAGGTACAGCAAGAGGTATTAGCTACAGCACAAACTCCTCCTTGGGCTGCAAGCAAATAATCTAAGGCAACTCTGTTGTGGAGAATGACTCGAGCCAGGGGGTCTAGAGATCTTTTTTGAGCTCTGATAGCTGAACTTAACTGTTCTGGTTAGGTTTTCACATCAGTATATCTAATTGAGCAGTGCCAAGGCCAGTACATGGGTCAACAGTTTTAAGGAATTGGTGGCTCCTGTAGTCTCAAAATTCTACCTCCTGTCATCTTGGAATGAACAAAATTCAGCTACAATTTGAGAAGAGTTAAAAGGAATGTGACTGAAGAGCTAAAAAATTAAGAGTTAAACAAAACAAAAAATGAAACAAACCAGTCTCACATGCTTTAAAAATTATACAACTGGATTCAAAAATTATACAACTGGATTTACTTGCTGTATACATAAACTAGTATTGGAATTAAAAAGTACGTTCACAGAAGCGCTAGAATCACTCAAATTTACAAAGAGACAATAATTTGTTTATCATGTAACTAGCAGTGAAATTTATAATGGCTAATAGAACAAAATCCTTATGAACATAGCACTAATGTGTGGCAGGTTATACCAATTAAGGAAACAGCTCAAATTTACAAGGGTAAAGACCCCATACTTTTAGAGGTGGAAAGGGAACAATTAAATTTCTCTTTGATTTTTTACCCATTCTCATGAATCTGATATTAGTTTCATTGCAGTGTTTAGGCTAAGGTAGGTTCTCTAAAGGATCCAATGAATTGTATTTTCTAGGTTCCAGAATGTTGCTGGTTTATATGATAATCCTGTATACCAGATGCCTTGTCTCTGGTTGAAACATTTTCTGGATTAATGATTGAGAAGATCAACTGCCAGTGAAGATACTTTTCCCTAATTGTCAGATAACAGTTTGATCTTTTCTATCAAGTTAAAATTTCTTAATAAATAGTACTAGGTCTCATTTCTTTCCTGTATCCTCTATAGTACCTACTAAAGTATAGGGACCTAAGTACCATTTGGTGGGTGACACCTGGAAAAAGATTTTTTCTTTCTACCTCAAAACACCAGTCCATCAATCACGCACACACTTTAATTCCAATAATGTGATGTACAGGATCATTAACTTTTAAAATTACATTAAATGTTATCTATACCAATGTGATGTACAGGATCATTAACTTTTAAAATTACGTTAAATGTTATCTATACCAATAGGTTTTTTAAAATGTTAGACTTATTCTCTCTGATATCAATTAAACTGCATTTCAGATTTAAACACTCATGACATAGAAGACAAGGAACTCACAAAGTAATCTTTAAAATATTGAACTCTATTCAACAGTTAGCCTCAAGAGTGAAGTAAGAAAAGTTACAGCCCTAAGCTGGCTGACTGACTACTGTTGAGATATTACTCCTATCTGAAGGAAATTTTCTTATATTTGAAATTACTCCTTTTCTTTTTAGTTTAAGATTTTGGAAAAAAGTACACATTCTAAAATTTTCATAAAGGTCACATACAACAGTTTTTCTTATCCATCAATTTTATCTTACCTTGTTGCTCTAAATCACTTTGAAATTCAGGTTCTTTCCACTTGAATAACTGATCAAATATCAGTGTAAGGGTTAAAATTCCTTCTAGGAAGATAAAAGGCAAGATTCACATTTAAAATGATTTACCTTTCATCAACTAACAGTGCTTCATTTTATCAGGACATAAAAATTTGGCTTCATTGATTGGTCAGAAACAAAAGAAAATGCATGTGGGTCCAAAACAGCTCCTAGTACAAGGGAAATTCGAGGATAAGTTCTTGACAGTAAGTCAGAGGGTCTCCGTTAAGGCAGGTTAATTCGTTCTCTGATTTAGTCTTATAGGTTTTCTGGTAATGATTTCAAAAGAAGACAATCAACATTTACCAAAGGGTGTAGATCTTAGGTTAAGCAATACAAGGGAAGGGCTTTGGCCAAAGCAGATTAAAAGATTCAGCAAGTTTTGCCAGTTGAGTTTTGATGGTCTCATTGGTTCTACAAAGCCCGAGGACTGGGGCTGATAAGTGCAATGGAAGTGCAATATCAGACAAATTTTGCATACTTGGTATAGAATTCGTCTTGTAAAGTGGATCCTCTGATTGCTTTGGGGCTCGTGTGGGGATTTTTTCAAGCAGAGAAACTCCTTTCTTGAGTTTCTGTAGCCTTTGGACATAGGAATGCTTTTACCCCAGTGATACAAATCATCATTGGTACATTTTTATCCTGAAAAGGGGGTGATTGGATTAAAATCCACTTTCTCAACCTCAAGTAAGGCTAATTAGTTTCATTTTCCCCTTTTGTAAAGAGAGATTCCTGTACTTATTTATCCGTTTAATCGTGGTAACCATTAAAGACTTTACAAGCAATTACAGAAATTTAAACAGAAGCAAAATTTAACTCTTAAAAATTAAGATTTGAGTCTACAGCCTTGCTACCCTGAACCAGCCTGATCCTGTCTGATCTCGGGAACTAAGCAGGGTCTGGCCTGGTTAGTACTTGGATGGGAGACCACCCAGGAAGACCAGGTGCTGTAGGCATAAAAAAATTAAAAAAACAAGGGATTGTGAGCTGACAAGGTCCTTGCAATCTGTGAGGTCAACCAAGGGTTGCCTCGCCTAAATAAATGGACAAATAAATAAATAAATAAATATTTGGTTTATCTAAGTAATTGAAGACCTGTTGATGGAGAGCACAGGAAATAATTTTAATGAATCATAAAGTCTTCCATAATTTCTTATTAAGAGCATACCAATAGTACAGGAAAACTTTGTCCTTTTAACAGAGAGAAAGAACCAAACTAATTTTGCATCAGCTTGCTTTTGATTAAATTCATTTAATTAAATTTATGTTAATCATATTGAGCTTGACTACTCAGGATTTCTTTTTCACAAACCTACAGCTTTCCTTGTCTCTTCTTACTCATTCAGAAATAACCAATTTAATTTAGGACAAACCATTTTCTTTTAATTCCTTCAAAAATGCATTTCCATGCCTTATATCTTTTATTGAAAACATATTATTTCCTTCCCTGTTAATTAGAATTCCTCACCTTTAGAAACCTTAATTTCTAATGACAACTAAAAGGTAAGCAATTAAGTTTCATAATTTTTAGAAATGTATGCTTCCTCAAAAATGCACAAAACATTTTCATGAGCAGAGCCAAATCCAGATAATTTCACCTCATTATAATCGCTAAGTCAAAAAGTTTTGATAAATACTTGGGCAAATCTGTATGATTTCTTTATTTGTGTTATGTACACTTTTCAGTGAGGTGACAATAAACAGTACATTTTAAATGATACGGTAGGTGTGTTCACTTTTCTGGTACTAGGAGTGGTAGTATGGGAGAGTTTAACATACTTCGTCAGAGAATTGACGAAACATTTCTTGAATAGAATGAGTGTTAGGAATTTTCCACGTGATTTTAAATCATTCCAAACAGACTTCGAGCAGTACCCCCCAAATCTCAGTGGCCTAAGACAACAAAGGTTGATTTTTTTTGTTGTTCATTATTTATGTTCATTGAAGGTCAGTTGGGGGACTTCTGCTCAGTATTGTCATTCTTACTTTGGGTCCTGCTTTGGAACCTCACTTGGGAGCAGCCATTATCTGGAACATTACTGGTTGCCAGGTGTAAAGAGAAAAACACTATACTTTCTTTTATATTGCACTCAGTACCTATCACACTTTGGGTCACTAAATACGTATGTGTGTGTGGTTTTCCACACACCAAGCAATTCTGTGATACTAGCTGGGTGTGCTGTGGTTTAACTTAATTCTGAAACCATCTACCTGGAGATAGTGTCAGATCCCACAGGTAAAGGGCTCACTTCTACAGGACTTCTGTCCCTTTCAGACCCAGTTGCCAGGCCAGGTAACTTACCTATGCATCTGACCGACTGGCGATAAATTGGAGGTTCCCATCACCCCCTTCTTGGATTTGATTAATTTGCTAGAACGGCTCATAGAATTCAGGAAACTTTACTTACTAGATTACCAGTTTATTATAGAAGGATATAACTCAGGAACAGCCAGATGGGAAGAGGTGCATAGGACTCGGTATGGGGAAGGTGGGGCTGAGGGTGGGGTTGAGGGTTGAGGGAGAGCTTTCATGCTCTCCTTGAGTGTGCACTTCCAGGTGTCTGCCAGCCCAGAAGGTCTCCTTTTGGGTTAAAAACCCCCGTTAAAATGGAAGATTTATTACCTAGGCACGATTGATTGAAATAATTGGCCATTGGCAGTTGAACTTAATTTCCTGCCTTTCTCTCCTTCCCATAGGCCAGGGTTCCAACCCCTGTTGGTTCCCCTGGCAACCAGCCTCCACCTTTAGGTGCTTTTCAAAAGTCATCTCATTAACAGAAACTCAGATGTGGCTTATTGGGATTTGTTTTGAATTTCAAAAGACACCTACGTGTGTTCTTATCACTTAGGAAATTCCAAAGGTTTTAGGAGCTCTGTTCCAGAAAAGGGGATGGAGACCAAATAAATATTTTTATAAATCACAATATCATACTAGGATAGAGGGAAAATATAGAATGTGTCAAAACATGCTGTGGCTTTTAAAGCTTTTAAGTGGAAGAAACTTTCACTACTTTCACCCACGTGTATTGGTCAAAAGAAGTCTAATAGTAGCTTTTTAAATAGTAATTGTAGTAATGAGGGAGGCTGAGAAGGGTGTATTTTGAAAGGGGAGGGGGGAAGTGGAGGGAAGAGAGAAGATGGATGGAGATAAGATAAAGTAGAACGTACACTTATATTTGAGAATGTTGTAGTCTATAGCTGTATAAAAGACGTAAACATATAGAGTAGTTAGGAAGCTATTGTATGAGGTAACATCTTTTAAGAAAGAAGACTCTTTGCCGTGATCAATGGTGAGACAGCAAGTGCTGTCATTCCAGTGTAGTTAAGGTTAGGTGGTAATATATATGAAATGCCTACCACACTGACAGTCTAGAGGAGATAATTACTTTCCACTTCTGTCATTTACAGAGGGAAAGATGACCAGGTGAGGGGGATAGGGAATGTTTAAGCTGGGCCATTAAAAGATGGTTTGGACAAGTAGGAAAAAGGGAGGAAGCATTTCAGACAGCAGAAATAAAAGATGGGTATCAACAAGGCATGTAGCCCTTCATTAGCACCGCTCAATACCTGTTGACTCCTACTTTTTGCTTTTGGTAATCTGTTTGTAATTTCTAGAGACTATCTATGTTTGCTCCTGCTTGCGTCAGTTGCCTACCTCTGGACCATCAGTCATTTATGGAAAAGGGTGTGGGATGACACTGTACTAATTTGGTGACACTTAGTAAATCACGTGGGAGGTAGTGGTGGTAGGAAGGACAAGTTTCCAGAAGGCCACATGGGTGAATAACTTAAATCATTCCCTTTGTTATAGTTATTCAGTATTATAATTCTACCTTATTTTTTTCATTTCCCAAAGTAAGCATTTTTTCTTGTTTTATACAGTTAATACTTGCTTAGGTTTACCATGTTTACCAATTTCTTGCTAGCTTTTGTTTTCCTGGAAACACTTTCCTTCTTTTTGAAATATGTCTTTTAGAGGTTCCTCAGCTAAGTGTCTATTCATGATAAATAATGATTTTTGTTTGTTAGAAATCTTTAGTTCTTATTCTTGAATATTTTAGTTATGTGTGAAGATCTAGATTGGTGGTTATTTTTCTCTCAGTGTTTTGAAGATATTATTCCATTCCGTTTTCTGCCATATAATCAGACATAAAAGGCTATATGAATATTTTATAAATGATATTTTTTTTATTGTGCAGTTTGAGAATATATAATTGGCTTTTGAGTGGAAGTTATTAGTTTTTTTTCTTACTATTTTAATTTTAAAATTCACTGAATAGTTATTGAAAATCTTAGGAATGTCAAAAGGAAGCAGTATTATAAGCTTTAAGAAATTCGTAATCTAGTTTTAGTTATTCGTGTGCAAATTGGGACATATGGTTTGCCCTACATATGTGCAAAATAATTATGTATCTTGAGCGAGATAATGACATAAATTGCACATTGAAAGTATGTTATTTGGTAAATTTTGACATGTATATACCTGTGAAATCATCACCTTTATCAAGATTGTAAACATGCCTCAAAAAGCTTCTTCATTCCCTTTTGTAATCCCATCACTATCTTGTCTCTAGTAACAAATGTGTCCATTTTCTCTAGGCAACCAATGATCTGCTTTTTGTTAGTATGAATTAACTTCACCTGTATAAACATTGAATTTCCAGTTTGAGGCCCTTACACAAAACTGCTATGAACATTTGTGTACAACTATTTGTATGGACATATGCATTTATTTTTCTTGAGTAAATACCTAGGAGTGAAATGGGTGGATCATAAGAAATTGCCAACTGTTTTCTAAAGTGGTTATACCATTTGACATTCTTAGCAGCAGTATGAATATTTTAGTTTTATAACATCCTTGCCAACATTCAGATGGCCATTTTTTGAATCTCATTGTGGGTGTTTGTTTTTTGTTCTTTCCGAAGGCAAAAAGTAGGGAATTTTACTTTATTTTTTTTTGAACAGTATTAGGTTTACAGAAACATTGAACGTATTCCATCCCCTCGTTTCTTCTGTTAACGCATCACATTAATGTGATACATTTGCTACAATCGATGAGCTTATATTGATATATAATTAGTAACTATAACTCAATTAACAGTTTACATTAGGATTCACTCTTTGTGTTATGGGTCTTGACAAATGTATAATGACAGGTATCTACCAGTATTATAGTATCATACAGACTAGTTTCATTGCCCTGAAAATCTCCTGTGGACCACCTATTAATCCCTCCCTCCCATGAATCCCAGGCAGCCACTGATGATTTTACTGCCTCCATAGTTTTGCCTTTTCCAGAGTGTCATATACTTGTAATTATACAGTATGTAGCCTTTTCAGATTGGCTTCTTTTACTTAGCAATATGTATTTAAGGTTCTCCCCTGTCATTTTTTTTTGGTGTCTTGATAGCTGATTATTTTTTATCACTGAGTGACATTCCATTGTCTAGATGTCCCACAGTTCGTTTACCCATTCACCTATTGAAAAGGACATCTTAGTTGCTTCCAAGTTGTGGCAATTATGAATAAAGCTGCTATAAACATATATGTGCAGGTTTTTGTGTGAATGTAGTTTTCAACTCATGGTAACAAGTTAACATTTGGGTAAATGCCAAGGAACATGATAGCTGCTTTGGATGGTAAGAGTATGTTTAGTTTTCTAAGAAACTGCCAGAATGTTTTGTGAAGTGATTGTACCATTTGACATTCTCAACAGCAGTATGTGAGCATTTTAGTTACATCGCATCCTTTTTGACACTTAAGATGGCCAGTCTTTTGGAATCTCATTATGGTTTCGATTTGCATTTCCATAATGACTAATGATGTTGAGTATCTTTCATGTGTTCATTTACCATCTGTAAATCTTTTTTGGAGCGTGTTTGAATCTTCTGCCCTTTTCTTTCTTTCTTTATTTTTTTAATTATTATTGGGTTGTAACAGTATTTTACACATTCTAGGTACAAACCCTTTGTTGATCATATGTTATGTACCTATTTTCTCCTAGTCTGTGGCTTGCATTTTCATTTTCTTTATAATATGTTTTGAAGAACAGAAGTTACTAATTTTGTTGAAGTTGGATACTCTTTTTTCTTTTAAAGTTTGTACTGTCACTCTTCAAAAGACACTAAGAAAATGAAATCTTTGCCAAACTCAAGGTCACTAACTTTTTTTTACTAGTAATTTTATAGTTTTAATTCTTATATTTAGATCTATGATGCATTCTGAGTTAATTTTTGTATGTTACGAAGTAAGGTATCTAATTGTTTCTGCCACTATCTATAGGAAATATTTTTCTTTCCCCATAACTCTAGCACTTTGTCATTGAGCTATAATTCACATACCATATAATTCATGCATTTGAAGTATACAATTCAGTGGTTTTTAGTAATATTTACAGTTATGTAACCATCATTGCAATCAGTTTTAGAACATTTTTATTATGCCAAAAAGATACTTTGTACTCTGGCCATCACTCCGCAGTCCTTTCATCTCCTTCCCGATCCTCCCATCTTCCCACCATGGGCAACCTCTAGTTTACTTCCTGGCTCTGTAGATTTGCCTATTCTGGACATTTCATGTAAATGAAATCATATAATATGTGGTCTTTTATGACTGGTTTCTTTCACTTAGCATAATGTTTTCAAGGTTCATCCACGTTACTACATTTCTTTTTATGGCTGAATAATATTCCATTTTCTGGACATACCACATTCGTTCATTCATCAGTTGATGGACATTGGGTTATTTCCACTTTTGGCTATTATGAAAAATGCTGCTATGAACATTTGTGTACAAATTTTTGTGTGACATGATTTCATTTCTCTTGGGTAGTAGAATTGCTTCATCATATAGTAACTCTGTTTAACCTTGTGCAGAACAGCCAGACTGTTTTCCAAAGCTGACAACACCATTTTACATTACTGCCAGAAATGTGTAAAAGTTCTAATTTCTTCACATACTGTCAACACTTGTTTTTTATTATAACCATGCTAGTGTATGTGAAGTGGTATCATTGTGTTTTTAATTTACATTTCTCTGAAGACTGATGATATCGAACATTTTTTCATGTGCTTATTGGCTATATTTGTATCTTTTTTAGAGAAATACCTATTCATATCCTTGGCACATTAAAAAAAATGGGTTGTCTTTTTATTATTGAGTTGTAGGAGTTCTGATGTATAGCTGATATACAGATCTGTATCTATATCCATATATGAATGTATACATACCACATTTGCTTTATCTGTTCATTCATTGTTGGGCACTTAGGTTGCTTCCATGTCTTGGCTATTGTAAATAATGCTTCATTGAACATGGAGGTGCGTATATCTTTTTGAGTTAGTGTTTTCATTTCCTTTTGGACTAATCCCTAGAAGTGGAATTGCTGGATCATATGATACTTCTATTTTTAATTTTTTAAGGAGCCCTCTCTACTGTTCAACATAGTGGCTACACCAGTTTACATTGCCATCAGTGATGGGCAAGGGTTCTCTTTCTCTACATCCTTGCCAACACTTGTCATTTCTTGTCTTTTTTATAAGTCATTCTAACAGGGGTGAGGTGATATCTCATTGTAGTTTTTTCTATTTATTGATTCATCTATTTATAATGTCTCTGGACACATAGATTTCTTTTATATTCAGTGGGTTGTAATCTATTATTTTAATGTTCAACTTGTTCCATATTTGGCTAATGAGAGCTCTTTCACACTGGTTACTGTGTCCTTTTGACATGTCCCATGATTTCTTGTATACATTCTTTCTGGCACAGTAGGATGTTTCAGGCTCATCTTGCAAGTTGCCAGATTCATACTTGGAAATAACCCGTATTTTCAAGGAGTCCTGGTTCCTTTGAGTGGAAATTGGTATTTAGAAACCAACAATTTGCAGTTGTACTCATTGTGAGTAGGTTGTCACTGTTCCCAGGTCTCAGTAGCCAAAGCTATAAAACGTGTATAGGTACATATGTGTATGTGT
This sequence comes from Pteropus vampyrus, assembly GCF_000151845.1. Classification (NCBI taxonomy): domain Eukaryota; kingdom Metazoa; phylum Chordata; class Mammalia; order Chiroptera; family Pteropodidae; genus Pteropus; species Pteropus vampyrus. The sequence goes on along the minus strand of NW_011888868.1, from coordinate 6,259,861 downwards.
ACGTGTACATACAAACATATGCACATCTATATATCTTTTATCTGTACATATTAAAAAAACATGATTTCATAATACCTTCAATCCCAGTCCAACACCACAGGGGTTATTCTTGCTCTACCCCTTTTCTATATTTGTAAGAGCTCAAAAGGGCATTAGATGGGGCATATGTTGGGGGCGGTGGTACAACAGCAACCTAGCATGGTACTATAATTTTTCCTCTATCCACTCCTTTATCTTTGTTTTGCATAGTTGCGTTGGAGATTTTCCTGTTGCCTTTCTAATATTACTTTCTAGATTGCTTCTATTGTGGTCAGAACATTTATATGATTTCAGTTCTTTTAGATGTGTTGAGATTTGGTTTGTGGCCTAGGATATGGCCCAGGTCAGTCCTGGTGAATGTTCCTTGGGTGCTTGAAAAGAATGTGTATTCTGCTGTTGTTACTGGGTGGAATGTTTTATGTGTATGAATGAGCTTTATACAGTATAATATACATGTGTTTTTCAAGGAGCTTAAGAGCAAAAAGAAAACATTTTAATGATGTTTTAAACTTGTTCTCATATTTACCATTTTCAGTGTTCTTCACTTTGTCTTTATTTACAATTGGATTTAATTTACTGTCTCTGATGTCAATTCTCAGTCCAAAGAACTCCCTTTAGTATTTCTTATAAGGCAGTTCTTGCAGCTAATTCTCTCAGCCTTTATCTAGGAATGTCTTTATTTTACTTCTATTTTGAATTATAGTCTTGCTGACTATGTGATTCTTGCTTGACATTTTTGTTTTTGTTTTATTTTTTTCATTTAATGTCATTCCCCCTTGTTCTGCCTCTATTATTTGTGATAGTAGTTAAATATTAATTGTATTATTCCCCTCTGCAAGATGAGTCATTTTTCTCTTTCCGCTTTTAAGATTATCTTTGGCTTTCTGCAGTGTGACTATGATGTGCCTGGTGCAGATCTCAATGTTTATCGTGTTTAGGATTTATTGAACTTCTTGAATCTGTAGATTGATGTTTTCATGAAATTTGGAAAGTTTTCAGCCATTGTTTCTTCAAATATATTTTCTGCCCCCTTTTTTCTTCTCTTCTGGGCCACATTAAAATATGTTGGCCTGTTTACTGTCTCACAGGTCTCTGAGACCTTGTTCATTTTCCTTCAGTCTTTTTTTCTCTATTCTTTCTCTATTCTTAAGATTGCATAATTTTTAGTGATTTTTTTTTTTAGTTTAATTATTTCTTCTGCCATCTCAAATTTACTGTTGAGTTCATCACAGCTTACATTTGGATATTGTACTTTTCAATGCTAGAATTTCCATTTTAGTTCTTTTTTTTATATAGGCATCCCTTGTTTTATTGCACTTCACTTTATTGCACTTCACAGGTGTTTTTTTTTTTATTTTTTTTTATTTTTTTATTTTTACAAGTTGAAGGCAAGACCCTCCACCAGCAAAAAGATTACAACTAGCTTTATTGTGATACTGCAGTGATATGGAACCCAACCCGCAATATCTCCAAAGTATATCGGTAGTTTTTGTTTCTCGGTTGAGGTTTCCTATTTGTGGACTCATTTTCATCAGCTTTTTCTTTAATGCTTTTATAGATTTATAATAGCTGCTTTAAATCTTTGATAATTCCAACACCTGGTCCCAACCAGTTTTTATTGACTGCTTTCTTCTTTTTTTTAATCTTGAGTATGGGTCACACTTAACTCTTTCTTTGCATGGAATTTTTTTATTTCTTTTGAGAACTAGACAGCTAATTCTAGTTCTCAAAAAAAAAAAAATTAAAAAAAAAACAACTTCTACTTATTCTGTGGAATATATTATTCCCCATGTTTTTTGGCTGCTACTGTGCTTGCTTAGTTATTTTTGTTTGTTTCTGTTTGTATTTTTTTAGTCCAGTTTCCTAAGGGTTGCCCTGTGACCTCAGAACTTAGTGGTCAGTCAATGATTGGGAAGAGGTTATATGTACTCAGATACCTCAAGCCTCTAAGGGTTCGACTATCTTCTGGTGGATGTGTATGAATTAGCACAAATTCAAGGCAGTTTTTAAGTATGGTTCAATTTTTACTTTGTACCTGGGCCCTCATGGGTCTCCTCTTCACATGCCCATAGTTTCCTAGTGAGCCAGGGATTTGTAGTGTCCCTTTAGCACTTCTATGGCTCTCTCATTTTCAAGATTTCCCCATTAAATCTTTAGCTGGCCTGCCTCTCCCCCCAACTGAGACACCGTCCTTCTCCTAGTAGAGCTACTGGTTATCCTCATTCGTTTTTACCCTGTTATTGTCCTTTTATTAGTAGTGTCATTCAGTCTGGGTTTTCGTCTTTCACTCTAAATCAAGTCAGTCCATTTAGCAACTGGATTTCAAGGCCAGCTCTGCTTATACAGACCAAGCTGGGCTAGTGATGAGACCAACCCCAGCCAAGAATTCCACAGACTCCTACTGCCTTACCTGATGTTCTGGTAGTTTTCCATGAATAAATACTTGTCAACTTGTTGTTTATATTTTGGCAATTTCCAAATCCCTGAAATAGTTATTTATGATAATTTGTTCAGTTTTGTAGAGGAGAGGATTTGCTGACCTATTTATTCTACAATAGTAGAAGTCTATCCAGCAAGTTCTTTTTATTCTGTCTTCAAAATATACCTTGAATTCATCTTTTTTTCCATCTCCTCTGCTGCCACAATATTCCAAACACTTTAATACACCATTATTTCCTTTTGGACTTTAAGTAAACTTATAACTAGATTTTGCTTCTCCTATTACCCTCTTACAGTTCTTTTTTTTTCTTTAAATACATTTTTTTTTTTTTTTTTGCTTAGAAAAGTTTTAGATTTAAAGAAAACTTACATAGTACAGGTAGTTCTCTGTACTCTGCTTTTTCTCTGTTATGAACATCTTACATTATAATGAGATGTGTGTCACAACTAGTGAATCAGTATTGATGCTTCATTATCACCTAAACTCTATATTTTACTTGGATTTCATTGTCCTTTTTCCTTTTCTGGATTCCATCCAGGAATCTACATTACATTTAATTTTCATATCCCTTTAATTCCTCTGGATTGTGGGAGTTTTGCAAACATTCCTCGTTTCTCATGACCTTGACAGTTTTGAGGAATACTGATCAAGTATTTAATAGGCTGTCTCTTAGATTTTATTTTGGCACATATTTTTCACATGTTACTTGGCTTATAAGTTTTTAGAGGAAGACCGCAAAGGTAAAGTGCCATTTGTCACATTTCATGAGATCATTTCAGGGGTTGAGTATTAACATGACTTATCATTGTTGCTGTTGACCTTGGTCACTTGGCTGAGGTGTGGTGTTTCTTATATTTCTTCACTGTAAGGTTACTCCTCCCCCCTTTTATAAATAAAAACACTGTAAGCATTCTTTTTTGTTCACCTGTTTTATTCAACATATACTTTTAACTTTAAGCATTCTTTGCTCAACATGAGTAAATTCGTGCTTTGTTACATAACTATAGTAATGCAGGTGATAACTAGATAACAATCAGTGTTTAAATTTGTAATGTATTCATCCCTTCTACAATTGGTACATAACCATTGTGTATCAATTTTTGGCTGTTATGTTCACAATTTATTATTTGATTTATTTAAAAACATATATCTATCTCTGCTTGAAATATCAGCTGGCTTTCCATATATATGAAATGCAAACTTCTTTAGGAATTTTCTTAATTGCATCCCCTGCGTACCTTTTCAGTTGATCTCTTGCCACTCTGCCTTCGCTTTGTAAAGTAGTAACCATACCGTCCTTCCTACAGTTCCTGGAACATGCTGAGGTTTTGGGGCATTTATATGTACTGGTCTTTAACTTTGAGAGTTTCCCTTCAACTCTTCTTATGGTTTGTACTTTCTTAGTTTTTAGAGAGCTTTCCAATTTACTCATTCACTGAGTTTGTTTTCTTTATTGATACTTTGTAGTTACTTTTATATCTTCTTCGTTAAAGTGTAAGCCCTAAGAATATAGGGGCTTTATTTTGTTTGCTACTATATGGCACACAGTAGGCAGACACTTAATAATTTTTTTTTTTTAGAAGTTAGTGAATGGTAGCTCTTAAAGCTCATAAAATGGAGCTATTAACAACATAAGTAGATCATTTAAGATACCAAATGACATATTACATATAAAAGTAAGTGGGCATCCATGTCTTGCTCCTAACCTGATAAGGAAAAGCTTTCAATCTTTCACCATTGATTATGATGTTGGGTGTAGGCGTTTTTAAAGGGCTGTAATATGTTTATGAAATTTCTTTCTATTAGTTTGTTGAGTGTTTTTATTATGAAAAGGTGTTGAATTAATCCTACTTGGTTGTGGTATATAGTCCTTTTTTAAAAGATTTTTTATTTTATATTAGTTCAGTATACAGTTCAATGGTTAGACATTTATATAATTTACAAAGTGGTCCCCCCTAATTACTTCAGCATCCACCTCACACTACACACAGCCATTACAATATTATTGCCTATATTCTCTGTGGTGTTTTCTGCACTTTGTAACTACTAATTTGTACTTCTTCATCCCTTTACTTTTTCCATCCATTCCCCCCAACCCCCAACAATCGCTAGTTTGTTCTTTGTGAGTCTTGTTTTCATTTAGCTCATTTCTTTTGTTCTGCATATTTTTCTTTCTCTGTCTGACTTATTTCACTCATAATACCTTCTAGGTCCTCCCTGTCATTGTCTACATTTATTTCCTTTTAAATGTGGTGTTAGTTCTTTGGGGAGATGTAATCTAGGCTTGGTACTTTTCTTAAGGTAAGGCATTTGTGGTAGGCAGGGTTCTTAGCTGGTCCCCAATATCCCTTCTCCTCCTCATCCTCTTCATGCTGCTGCTCCTTGTGGGGCTGTGGCGATTATGGGACATTAATCCCAGGATCATGTTAGATAGTCCTTTTTTAATATGCTGCTTAGTTTGGTTTGCTAGTACTTTATTGAGGATTTTTGTATCAATATTGTTAAAAGATCATTGGTCTGTAGTTTACTTGTAATGTCTTTGTCTGGCTTTGGTATCAGGGTAGTATTGGCCTCGTCTAATCAGTTAGGATATGTTCATTACTCTACAGTTTTTTGGAAGAGTTTCTTTAAAGATGTTTGATAGAATACACCAGTGAAACGATCTGGTCCTGGGCTTTTATTGTTGGAAAGTTTTTGATTATTGATTTAATATCCCTACTCATTATAGATATGTTGAGATTTTCTATTTCCTCATTATTTAGTCTTTGCAGGTTTTATGTTTCTAGATATGTGTCCATTTCATTTAGTTCAGACAGTTTGTTCACGGACAGTTGTTTACACTACTCTCATATGATTTTTTAAAAAATTTCTAACATGTTCTCTTTCATTTCTGATTTTAGTTATTTAAATCTTTCCTTTTTTCTTTGTCTAGGTAAAGGTTTGTCAATTTTGTTCTTTTTGAAGAACCAGCTCTTGGTTTTAATGGTTTTCTTTATTTTATCACTGCTCTAATCTTTATTATTTCATATTTTCTGCTAGCTCTGAGGTTAGTTTGTTCTTCTAGTTCCTTAAGTTGTAGAGTTAGGTTGATTTGAAATCTTTTTTCTTTACTATAAGCATTTACAGCTATAAATTTATCTCATTGCTTTTGCTGTATCTCATAAGTTTTGGTATGTTGTGTTTTCATTTTTATTTCAAGAATTTTCTAAGTTCCTTTGTAATTTCTTATTTGTCTCGTTGGTTAAGAATTTGCTGTTTAATTTCCACATATTTGTGAATTTTCTAGTTTTCCGTCTGCTATTGATTTCTAGTTTCGTTACATTGCAATTAGAAAAGATACTTGGCTGATTTCAACCTTATTGAGACCTTTTTTTTATGGCCTAACATATGGGCTATCCTGGAGAATGTTGCATTTGGACTTGAGAAGAATATGTATTCTGCCGGTTTTTGGGGCGTGGAGTGTTCTTATATGTCTTTTAGGTTCAATGGGTATATAGGGTTATTCACGTCTACTTCCTTTTCAATCTGTGTGGTTGTTCTGTCCATTATTGAAAGGGGGGAGGTATTGAGTCTCTTATTGTCATTATGTAGGTATGTTTATTTCTCTCTTTAATTTTGTTAGTGTTTGCTTCATAAATTTTGGAGCTTTGATGTTTGGTATATGTGTTTATAATTGTTATATCTTCGTCAGTTTATCTTTTGGTAATATTTAATATCCTTTGTCACTTGTAGCAGTTTTTGACTTACAGTCTATTTTTGCTGATGTTAGTATAGTGACTCCAGCTCTTCTCTGGTTGCTAGATATATGAAGTACCTTTTTCTGTCCTTTTACTTTCAACCTATTCTGTCCTTAGATCTAAAATATGTCTTGTTGACAGCAGATAGTAGGATTATGCTTTTTAAATCCCTTCTGCTAATCTGTGCCTGTTGATTGGAATGTTTAGTCCATTGACATTTAAAGTAATTACTGATTGAGAAGGACTTTTGCTATTTTATTTGTTTTCTGTATGTCTTATATTTTTTGTCTCTCTTTTTCTCCATTATTGCCTTTCTTTGTGTTCAGTTCATTTTTTTGTAGTGACACAGTTTGATTTGTTTCTCATGTCCTTTTATGTATGTTCTATATTTTCTTTGTGGTTAACATTCTAAATTACAAGTTTGTTTTGAATTGAAACCAGTTTAACTTCAATCACATAAAAAAACACTGCTATACCAGTCTGTCCCCTCTGTTTGTTACCAGTGTCACAAATTACATTTTTATACATTGTGTATCCATTAATGTAGATTTATAATTATTTTTGTGCATTTTTCTTTCATATCCTATAGAGAATTAGTTACAAACCAGTATTACACTAATGCTGATTTTTATGTTTGCCCATGTATTTACCTTTACTCGAGAGCTTTATATCTTCATATATCTTAGAATTTATATCTAATGTTCTTTCATTTCAATCTGAAGAACTCCCTTCAGCATTTCTTGTAGGGCATTTCTAATGTTAGTGAACTCGCTCAACTTTTGGGAGATATAGAATTCTTGGTTGGCAGATTTTTTCTTTTAGCACTTTTAATGTGTTATCTCAGTGCCTTGTTCCTCTAAGGTTTCTGCTGATAATCTTTTTGAGGATCTCCTATGTATAATGAGTCACTTTTCTCTGGCTGCTTTAAAAATTCTCTGTCTTTCAGCAGTTTGATTATATTGTATCTTGATGTGGCTCAGTTTGCGTTTGTCCTACTTGGAATTTATGGAAGTTTTTGGTCATTATTTATTTAGATAATCTCTCTGCCCCTTTTACTTTCTCTTCTCATTCTTGGACTCCTGTAATGCTTATATTGGTTTGTTTGATGGTGTCTGTAAGGTCCTTAGACTCTGTTCATTTCATTATGTTTTCTTTCTCTTCCTCATCCTTGATAATTTCAAATGTCTTACCTTCAAATTTGCTGATTTGTCTTTTTGTTCAAATCTGTTGTTGATCCCCTTTAGTGTGTTTTTTCAGCTCCAGAATTACTATTTTGGTTCCTTTTTAAAATGTCTTTTTGTCAGTAATCTCATTTTGTTTATGTATTGATTTCCTTATTTGTTTTTTTCTTTGCCTTTGTTGTCTTTTAACTCGTTAAACATTTAGCACAGCTGTGAATGAAATGTTTTATATTGGATGGTCAGGGAAGTTTTGGAGATCTGGGTAGCCATTTAAAGACTTGGGGGAATATTGTTAGATGTAGAGAAAGCAAGTTGCAGAGGTCCTAGATGGGTATTGTGAATTGAACTAAATCAGATTGGTCATACATAATTAATGTGTTCTTTAGGTAGATAAAAGTAGCTACCAGTAGATAAAGTTAAGTGAAAATCAGCTGCTTTCTTGTAACCTATTAGTTTAATGAAAGTAAATCTTAGACCAAAGTCTGCCAAATACAGTAGACATTTATTTTGTCAACATTTATTAGCAAGCAAGTTCAAAAATAATAAGTGCCACTTGTTTTGTAAACATAACTACTCAGCTTTCTGTCCTTTTAAGTACTTCAACCATACTTTGCGTGAAAGGTTCACTTGATATATAGATGCAGCAAAGTCTAGAGGCAGGAGTTAGTTAATCTTATACGTGGCAGCAAATAATCAAAATCTTCAAAATTAGTGACTGGCTTCAGACACTGTCTTTAAGAATATAGGCCTTTATACCTTCTTTATGCAAGGTCAGAGGAGTGTTCCTCTGGTAGTTTAGACAGTCCATATATTTGAACCACACCAATATCATGAATGAAAATTCATTTCCAGTATCTTTTATGCCAGTTAATAACCTTGAAAACACACACTCACATTTTATCATTCATTATGCAAATAGCAAAGGCTCTTATGTTGAGATTAATGGGAATAAAGCTAGCAAAAACAGTAATAATTGGAATGTAGCCTTTCTGAATAAATAATAACTTCATATTCCAGTTTTATCAGTTGACATCATAATGACCATTGTAGCCTTGTTTCCATCTAGTACAAGATCCAGTCCAGGGTCAGGATCTATGTCTCTTTACTCTCCTTGAATCCGCAACATTTCCATAACCTTTCTTTGACTTTTAGCTCATTGACATTTTTGAAAATGCCATCTCCTTTTTTGTTTTAAACATAATGGTTTAAAACTGTCTGAAGTTTTAAACTGTCTGACAGTTACAGTCATTCTATAACTGTCTGAAGTTCCTTTGTAATTATATTTATGTCATGCATTCTCAGAAAACTGCTTAATTGATATTGTGTCCTTTTCAGAATATCACACCTAGAGACACAGGATGTCCATCTGTCCTTTATATGTGGTATAAATTTTGGTCATTTCATTAAAGAGTGTCTAAATTCTTCACTGTATACTTACTGCCTGCATTAAAATTTGAGTAAAAATACCATAAAGCATAGGGATGAGAAAGACCATAATGAATATATATACAACAAAGATTTTGTATCTAAAGTTTAAAAATGTGCAGAAGGCTTAAGCAATCACTTAACAAAAGAGGATATTAAAATGACTGGTAAACCAGTGAAATAGCATTCATCATTTTTAATCATCAGGGAAATGTAAATTAAAACTATAGTGAGATATATACAACCAACAGAATGACTGATAGGGTTGATGAGGATGTGGAAGAACTGGAACTCTGTTACATTGCTGGTGGGGGTATGTAAATTGACACAGCCACTTTGAAAAAATGTTTGGCCGTATCTGCTAAAGCTAGCTATGTGTATCTAGAGATCTAGCAATTTTTTCCTGGGTGCATATCCCAAAGAAATACGTGTTTATGATTACCAAAAGACATGTTGAAGGATGTTCATTAGAAACTTTATTTGTAATAGCCCATACTTGGAAACCAACTTTATGCCCATCAGTAGTAGAATGGGTAAATTAATTGAGGAATAGTCATACAGGCATACCTCAGAGTTTGGCACCTGAGCTCTTGAACATTTAGGTAATCTCTCTCATATCTTTCCCCAAAGGAAGATGGAAATAGGTATTTTAGTTCCCAAGGTTTCCCTGTATATGAATGCGTGCGTGCGCGCATGTGTGGTGAGTAGTAGTGGCTAGGTTCACGCTTCAAGGAAAAAAGCAGAGAGCTCCAGGTATCAGTAAAGCAAGTCAGGACAGTGTATGTGCTCTCTGGTGAGTGGAATGCTGACAGAATAAGTAGATACTGGCAATAAATTTAAAAGTATGATTTACATGTGTAGCAGTTGGACTAGTTTACACATAGACAATGGACAAAAAGCATTATTTGTGGATAAGACCTTTCAGATACAGATGTGATTCACCTTTGTTTAGTTTTTTTCCTATTTGTTGTACACTTAACTTTATGATCGTTTTTCATGATTTGCCAATTTTAGCCTCATAATATTGGTAAAATTACCATGGCTATTTACATAAATGCAGTGTTGAACTGATTTCCATTAGATTCATGTTTCTTTGATTTAGCTGTTGTGGTTTGGGGAATTTATATCGCTTTTCCAGAAAGATATTATTGATTTGTTAAATTGGAAAATATTTTCGTTTTCACACTGCTTTATTTTGAGGTCAGTCAAGATTTTGTCTTAAACATATTAAGTTAAAAACGCTGAGAAATTCAACTTGAAACTTTAAATTTGTAGAAGGAGAATGTACTGAATAAAATCTCCTTAACCACTTAGTAACATTCTCTATGTGTGTGTGTATGTTAGGAGAATTTCTCATGCTACCCGTTTTCTCAAAAGCTGAGCTGGAGTGACATATACAGTATTTTAGAAAGTTAACTTGAGTGAGAAATAAGAAATGGGTATTCAGGTTCTAAATTTGCCCAGCTTTATGACCTTGAGTAAATTATATTATGTTTTTGGCCTTCAGAGTTCTTATTTTTAAAATAGGATGCTTAGAGTAGGTCTTTGTTTTGCAACTGTTTAAAAATTAGCTCTGTACTTGCCTTGATTAAAAAGCCCTAAAAACTGAGGTAGCATAACACAGAGAGCATTTTCATGTTTTATGTTATATTCCATGTATTAATATATTTAAATTACTTTCTTTGATTATTATTATGAAGTGTCAAATAACATTTGACATTTCATAATAATAATATGACTAAAAAGAAATTAAAACAGTTATGGTGAATTTGTTTTTTCAAACTATATTTTATGTCATCCCCCAGGTAAGAATTACTAGAATATGTAACATTTGACATTTCATAATAATAATATGACTAAAAAGAAATTAAAACAGTTATGGTGAATTTGTTTTTTCAAACTATATTTTATGTCATCCCCCAGGTAAGAATTACTAGAATATGTCAGTTGATTGCAAAGTGGCAGGATGAAAGAAGAATATACACTATGGTGTAAAAATTTGAATTAGTTGTTAATATTTGAAAGCGAGGAGGTCTCACATTAAAATTTGGAGCTTTTTGAAAAAATCAGCATATCTGATAATAACAGAGCCTGAATTCCCGTAGCAATTCCTGTTGCTCCTCTAGATGGCAATTGATCTCTAATTATTCACAGTATCTGTCACTTCTACTATCTCTTCCCTTCTTTCCTCCTTCCCTCCTCCCTCCCTCTCTTTTTTACTTCCGAGATGTAATTCATATACCATGAAATTCACCTTTTAAAGTATACAATTCAGTAGTTTAATATATTCGGAAAGTTATAGTACTGTTACCATTATCTAATTCCAGAACATTTCATCACCCCTTTTCATACCTGTTTTCAGTCATTCCTTATTTCCCATACCATAGCCATAGTAAACCACTAATCTACTCCCTCCCTGTCTGTATATTTGCCTATTCTAGATATTTCATATAAATGTAGTTGTACATTATGTGGCCTTTGTGTCTGGCTTACTTCACCTAGCATAATGTTTGCAAGATTTATCCATATTAGAGCATTCCTTTTAATGAGTGCTGTATTGTTTGGATATATATTACTTGTTGTTTATCCATTCACCAATTGATGGACATTTGAGTTTCTACTTTTTAGCTCTTACAGATAATGCTGCTTCCAATGTTGATGTACACATTTGTGTATGGTTATATGTTTTCAGTTATCTTGGGTATATACCTGGGAATGGAAGTAGTGATTCATATAGTTTCAGTTTCTCTACATCTTTGCCAACACTTGTCATTGTCATTTTGACTGTAACCATCCTAGTGGGTGTGAAGTGGTATATCCTTGTGGTTTTTGTTTTTCCCTGATAACTGATGATATTAAGCATCTTAACAAGTGCTTATTGTCCATTTTTATATCTTTAGAGAAATGCCTATTGAAATCTTTTGCCCATTTTATAATTAGGTTAGTTGTTATTGTTGGGTTGTAATATTTCTTCATGTATACTAGACCCTTATCAGATACATGATTTACAAATATTTTCTCCCATTCTGTAGGTTGCCTTTTCACTATCTATGTTTAATTCTAATGAAGCCCAGTTTATTTTTTCATTTGTTGTCTGTGCTTTTGGTGTCACATTTAAGAAATTATTGCCTAATCCAAGGTCACGAAGATTTATACCTCAGTTCTCTTCTAAGAGTTTTATAGATTGTTTTGCCATTTAGATCTGATCCATTTTAAAGTAGTTTTTACATATTGTGTGAGGCAGGGGTCCAACTTCATACTTTGGCATATGGATATCCAGTTGTCCAGCACCGTTTATTGAAGACTTCTTTCCCCGTTGTCTTGGCACCCTTGTGAAAAATCATTTGACTATAGATGTTTGGGTTAATTTCTAGACTCTCATGTTATTCCACCAGTCTCCATCCTTATGTCAGTGTCCCCATTGTTTTGATTGCTGCAGCTTTGTAATAAGTTTTGAAATCAGGAAGTGTGAGTCCTCCAACTTTCTCCGCCCACCATATCATTTTAAGTATTTAGGACCCCTCGCAGGTCATTATGAACTAAGGATCAGCTTTTCCATTTCTGCAAAAAAAAAAAAAAAAAAAAAGCCATTGGAATTTTGATAAGATTATATTGAATCTATAGATCACTTTGAGAGTATTGCCATCTTCAAAATATTGTCTATCAGGGAAAGATAAATACCATATGATTTCACTTATTTGCAGAATCTAAGGAACAAAAAGAACAAACTAATCAAAAACAGATTCACAAATATAGTGGACAATTTGGTGATGGGCAGAGGGGAGGGGGTTTGGGGAGCTGGGAGAATGGGGTGAAGGGCTAAAGAAGTATGAATTAGTAGTTGATAGATGGTCACGGGGATGGGGAGCATGGCATAGAGAATGCAGTTAGCATTAATATGATGGCTAGGTGGAGGACCAGGGGAGAGAGGGAGCAATTGGGGGGATCATTTTATGAATTATATAGATGTTTAACCAATGTACTATACACTTAAAACTAATTAAAATAAGTAAATTAAAAAAATAAATAATATAGAAAACAGCTCAATGAAATTAAAATAAATATATATAAAATATATATATAATCTATCAATCCATGAAATGGGATGTCTTCCCATTTATTTAGGTTTGTTTCAAAATAGGAGTGGCAAGAGTGGCAGTCCTTTTCTTGTTCCTGATCTTAGGGGGCATGTATCCAGTCTTTCACCTTTATGTATGATGTTAGCTTATACAGTGGGTGGCTGTCCTTTATCAACTTGAGGAGATTCCCTTCTGTTCACAGTCTTTTGAGTATTATAGACAGTTGGATTATGGCACATGCATTTTTTGTGTCTTTCGAGATGATCACGTTTTTTGTGCTTTACCAGTGTAGTTTATTACACTGATTTTTGTATGCTGAACTTACTTTGCTTTTGTGGGATATACAATTCCCTTTTTATGTTTTGGATTAGATTTGCTAATATTTTATTGAAGATTTTTGTATCTTCACAAGGGTATCAAATGTAGTTTTTCTATTCTTACAATGTCTCTTTCAGTTATCAGAGTAGTACTGGCTTCAGTATTCCCTCTTTTCAAAAAAGAATTGGTAGTGGTAGTTCTTAAATGTTTGAAACCATCTAGTTGGAGACTTATTTGTGGAAAAATTTTCATTTCTAATTTACTATCTTCATTTTTTATGGTTCCATTTAGAATTTTAAATTGTTCTTGAGTTAATTTTGGTAGTTTGTTTCTTTCTAGTAATTTGTCTATTTCATTTAGGTGATCTAATTTGTTGGCAGTTGACAGACATAGCATTGTTCATAGCATTCTCTTACATTATTTCTGTAAGATTGATAGTAATGCTCCTTCTTTCATTCCTGAGTTATTTGTGTCTTCCCTCGTTTTTTCTTAGCTAGTCTAGCTAAAAGTTTGTTGATTTTATTGATCTTTCCAAAGAATCAATTTTTTGTTTAATTAAAATTTTCTATTGTGTTTTTATTTTATGGTTTATTTATTTCCACTGTAATCGTTATTGTTTCTTTCCTTCAGTTTGCTTTAGGTTTGGGTTTAAAATGCTCTTCTTTTTCCAGTGTCTTAAGGTAGAGGTTAGGTTATTAATTTGAGATCTTTTTTGTTATTTAATATAAATATTTACAGTTATAAATTTCTCTGTAAGTTATACTTTAGATGCATCCACTAAGTTTCAGTATGTTTTGTTTTTATTTTTAATTATCTCCAAGTATTTTCTAATTTTCTTCATGACTTCTTTTTTGACCCATTGGTTATTTAGGAGTGTGTTTTTTAATTTTCATGTATTTGTGAACTCTTCAAATATCCTTCTGTTATTGTTTTCTGATTTTATTACATTGTTGTCAAGGAACATACTTCATATGACTTCAGTCCATTTATACCTAATGCGATTAGTTTTATTGCCTTAACATATATGGTCTGTCTTGGAATATTGTTTTACTTGCATTTGAGAAGAATGTGTCTTCTGCTGTTTTGAGTTTGAGGGTTCTATAGTTGTTTATTAAGTTTAGTAGTTTTAATGTTAGTCAGATCTTCTGTTTTTCATTGATTTTTCTGTGACTTGTATTCATTATTGCAAATAGAGCATTGAAATCTTCAACCATTATTTTCGAATTGTATACTTCTTTTGTCATTTTTTTCATGTATTTTGAGAGTCTCGTTATGTGCATACATGTTTATAATTACTAAATCTTGTTGATGAGTTGGCATTTTTTTATTATAAATATCCTTTTTATACTATATTCTGTTTTGTCAACTATTAGTTTGGCCACTCCAGTTATCTTTTGGCTACTGTTTGCATGGTATATCTTTCCATCCTTTTACTTTCAACCTACTTTATCTTTGAATCTAAAGTGTACCTGTTATAGGTAGCATAAAGTTGGATTATGTTTTTTAATCTAGTTTGCTAATCTCTGCCTTTTAACTTGTTTGTTAATTTCACTTATAGTTAATATAATTACACATAAGATAGGGTTACATCTTCCAATTTATATATTTTTATGTGCGATTTTTTCCCCCCTTATTCCTTCATTACTGCTTTCTTTTGTGTTAAAGTGATATTTTCTAGTGTGCTATTTTAATTCTCTTGTTTGCTGTTTTTTTTTGTTTTTGTTTTTGTTTTTTAATTTATTATTTAGTGGTTGACCTGGGGATTAAAATTAACATCTCAACTTAAAATAATGTAGTTTGGGTTAATACTAATTTAATTACAGTGGTATAAACATTTTTATATAATTCCATCTCTCCCCTTTGTCCTGTTATTGTTATACAAATTATATCTTTATATATTGTATGCCCAACAACACACTTAGAATTATTGCTTTATGCAGTTTTTTTAAAACTTGTGTATTAGTTTCTGGTTGCTACTTGTGTAGAGAAGAGTTAACCTAGCAGGCCTCACTGCTTATCCTTAGAATGAATTAATTATGAGGTCCACCCTTGGCTGGCATCTGAGAACTTGGATTCCAAGAGAATTCCCACCTGTCTAACTGATAACAATGGTTAACTATGCCTAAGATGCTTACAAACAATATAGTTTATGCTGAACATCTGTTTTTCTTCTGAGGATCTGGAATTTTGGTATGTACTAGGCAGAGGATGCCTGTATGATCAGCCCCTAATCAAAACCTTGGATACCGAGTCTTTAATGGTCTTTCCTGGTTGTTGACATGTCATGTTTGTTGTCATGGCTAACCTCTGAGGAAATTAAGTGTGTCATATGATTCTATTAAAAAGGGAGCCTTAGGAGTTTGCCTTGGCTACTTTTGGACTTCGCCCCACGTACCTTCTCTCTGTTGATTTTTGCTTTGTATCCTTTTGTCATAATAAATAATAGCTGTTGGTTTGACTGAGTTACTGAGTCCTGTGAGTCCTCTAGCATGTCATTGAAATTTGGGTGGTCTTGAATACTCCCTACATACTGCTGTAACAGATTCCCACAAATTTGCTGGCTTAAAACAACATAAGTTTATTATCTTACCATTTTGGAAGTAAAGAGTCTAAAATGAGCCTCACTGGGCTAAAATCAAGGTGTCAGCATTGCTATGTTTCTTCTGGAGGTTCTAAGGGAGAATCCATTTTCTCGCCTTTTCCACTGTCTAGAAGCTTCCTGCATTCATTAACTCATGGTCACTCCTCCATTCCATCTGCAAAGCTAGCAATGTCTGATCAAACCTTTCTTATACAGCATCGTTCTGAAACTTTCCTGTTTGTACCTTTTATTTTTAAGGACCCTTCTGATCATGTGGGGTCCAAACAAATAAGCCATCTTAAATTTAACATCATATCTGCAAAATCCCTTTTGTCATGTGAAGTAATATATTTGCAGAGGTTCTAGGAATTGAGACATAGGCATCTTTGAGGTGACCATTTTTGTACCTACCACAGTCAGGAGAGATAAAGAGCTAGAAACAAAATATATCTATCCTGTCTTTTACCTTTACTTAAGTAATTATCCTTACTGGTGCTCTTTCTGCCTGTGGGTTGGATTTACTGTCTAATGTCCTTTCATTTCAGTCTGAACGACTCCTTTTATATATCATGTAGGACGGTTGTGATGAATTTTCTGTGCTTATTTAGGAATATCTTAATATTGTCTTCAGTTTTACTGGATGGTTTTGCTAGATACAGAATAATTGGTTGACAGTCTTTTTCTTGCAGCACTTTGAATATGTCATTCTCCTGCCTTCTGGTCCCCTAGGTTACCAATGATAAATCAGTCGAGCATCTCTTATACATGATAATTTCCTTCTCTCTTGCTGCTCTTAAGATTCTTTATCTTTCAACAGTTTGATTATGATGTATCTAGGTGTGGATCACTTTGATTTTATCCTGCTTGGAGTTGGTTGAGCTTCTGGGATGTGCCTATTGTTTTTCATCAAATTCGGGAAGTTTTTGGCCATTTTTGTTTAATAATATTTTTTATTTTCAACTATGGTTGGTATACAGTAGTTTCAGGTGTACAACATGGTGATTAGACATCTGTATAACACAAAGTGATCACTCCAATAAATTTAGTGCCCCCCTCCCATCTGGTAACCTTCAAAATGTTCTCTGTATCTATGAGTTTGTTTCTGTTTTTTTGTTGTTGTTGTTTATTTTGTTCTTTAGATTCCACATATACTTGAAATTATATGGCATTTGTCTTTCTCTGTCTGATTTACTCCACTCAGCACAATACCATCTAGGTCAATCATTAAATATCTTTTTTCATTCCTTTACTTTCCATCTGTGTGTGTCTTTTAATCTGAAGTGAGCCTCTTATGGCAGCCTATGTAAGGGTCTTGTTTTCTTATCCATTCAGCCACCCTATCTTTTGATTGGAGCATTTCATTCTTTTTCATTTGAAGTACTTGTTGATAGATATGTAGTTACTGCCATTCTTTATTCATATTTTTGACATATATTTTTTTCTTCTTAAAGAAGTCCCTCCAACATTTCCTGTATGTTGGCTTAGCTTTTTTTTTGGCGGTGCGGGGGAAGCTCTTTATCTATCCTTCGATTCTAAATGATAGCTTTGCTGGGTAGAGACCTTGGTTGTAGGTCCTAGGTTTTCGTCACTTTGAATATTTTGTGCCAAACCCTTCTGGTCATTATTTCTTAAACTGTTCTTTCCGCCCCCTTCTTTTTCTCCTTTCCTTCTGAGACTCCTCTTATATGTTTGTTGGTGTGCTCGATGGTTTGTTAATTGTACTTTCCAACTCCAAAATTTCTATCTGGTTCCTTTTTATAATTTTTGTTTCTTTACTGATGTTCTGTTTGGTGAGACATCATTCTTACACATTCTTTAGTTTCTTAGACATGGATGGCATCTTTAGTTCTTTGAACATACTTAAAATTGCTGATTTAATATCTTTGTTTAGTCCAACACTTGGGCTTTCTGAGAATCAGTTTCTTTTGATTTCTTTTTCCATATTGTCTTTGTATGTCTCATAATTTCTTCTTGAAAACTGGATATTTTAAATATTATAATGTTCCATTTTTGAGAATCAGATTTCCCTCTCTCCCCAGTGTTTTTGTTTATCGTTCTTATTTATTTAGTGACTTTTCAGAACTAATTTTTTAAAATCTGTATTCTTTGTTTTGTGTAGTCACTGAAGACTGCTCAGTTGTCAGCTAATGATTAGATAGAGATTTCCTTAGATGCCTGGAACTAATAAGTCTCACACTCTTTTTTGAGAGGTTCTCTCTGTGTGTATTGGCTCTGGCCTTGGACATTCTTCTAGGCATTTACAACTCTACCTTAGTCTTCACTTACTGCAGCACAGTGCCTCAAGGTTAGCCAAAGGTGAAAGCCTACGGCTTTCTTAGGCCTTTCTTGAATATTCAACAGCTCTGGATATTTTGTGACTTCTGGATTCTCAGGAATCTTTTGGAGTTTTTCAAAGGTTTCTATTGACATCTCATTCCTCAGCTTTTCTTTAAAAAAATTTTTTGTTAAACTATTGTTTTCTCTTCCTCAGACAGTTGAGATAATGCAATAATTGCCTGATTGGTTTCAGCAAAAATCCCAAGCTCTTTGCACTGGAAAAGCTTTGATCAGGTTAAAGACAACTTGTCAAGTGGGGTCTACCATCCAACCACTAGCTCAGACAAATAATGACAATTTTGGGAGAATTGGACTTTGAAGACATTCTAGCCTCATTCTGCCCTTTATGATGGGTTCTAGGTTATTCATTTTCATGGTGACTGTTGGCTGTTGATTTATATTGTTATTTTGGAGCTTGGAGTAAGGAGTAGGGAGATAGGAATAGAGAAGGTTGGAAAACCACAACACTCTCTCTTTTTATTGAGATTCTTAAATACTGCCCAGATTGCTTCAAGCCTTGGTTAATTGTGGAGTTCTGAAAAAGTTGATTCTATTTTTTCTTTTATGGAAGGGAGAACTTTTGTTGGTCTTTACTGTTTTTTGTTGACATCCTCCCTTTTGTCTTTAAACATGACCCTTTTTATTCATCTTTATATCTGCCATTGCCCTGTAGGAATTTAAGTTTGTTAGATTATCTATCTGTTAAAGTTTTTGACTCTCAAAAATTGTTTTTTTTTTTTCTAGCTTAGACAGGAGCCTGAAAAATATGGATTTAAATTTAGTATAAAATAATAATGATTTTTAGGTCATTCTCAGTAATCGAGTATCTGGGAGAAATAAAGCACCTCTTCCCAGCAAAATGTGTAAAGTATTAATATCATACATTTCTTAGTAGTGTTTTTAACTGATATTTTGTGTGTGTTTGTGTGTTGGGTGCCTCTTCTATTTCTTATTATTAATGCGTTTGTCTTTTTACCTCTTAGGGCAGTAAAGAATGCTGATGGGAGAACTATTTCCCTGATTTTCAGATTGTTGAGCTGGTTGCCATGATGGGTGAGTTCAAACTAAAGAAATT
Organism: Pteropus vampyrus; assembly: GCF_000151845.1. NCBI lineage: Eukaryota > Metazoa > Chordata > Mammalia > Chiroptera > Pteropodidae > Pteropus > Pteropus vampyrus. Next base: position 6,240,649 of record NW_011888868.1, on the reverse strand, counting down.
TTTAAATCTATAATTAAAGAATGAAATGACGGAGAAAATTTTTTCTCTGCATGTATGATAACCTTTTTTCATAAAGAAATTTTATGTTGTAGATTTAATGTAACTTTTTATATTTACTTAATACATTTTTAGATAAAGCCTTCTTGTATTCGTACAGTTTTGGAATGATCATTTTATGCAGGACATAGAAGGGCCATCCCAAATAAAATGTTAAGATGGATTGTGATTTTCTTACAGTCTAATGGCCAGAAGGAATACTTGATAAATGAACCTGACTTTTAAAGATTAAATAAATCCTTAGGAATTAATTGTTATAATTACCCAACAATGTAATAATATAGACAAAAGAAAATAGCAGCAAAAAATAGTATGTTGTAAAATGTTATAACAATAGAACAGCAAATCATTGGCACTCAGGGAGGATATGTTTTATAACTCTTGTGAATATCCTGTGGTAAGGAAAGGAAGACTAAAGGATGGAATTGGATCATAAGTGTTCAGTTTATGTATTGGGTTTTCTTTTTTATATCCTTTTTTCTGTTTTTTCTTTTCTCCTTGGGGTTGACAGTTCCAATTTGAGACAGTGATTGAACAGAGAAACACTAGAAAGAAATGGAGCAAACGGCCCACCCTATCCTAAATAGGGAAAAATGGACTGAGAAGTAGTTGGAAGCTAAGTTTTTAAACTTATACTGATAGTGGTATCTTAACTCTGATGTATACTTGCCCATGTTTGTCTTAGTCACACTTTCCCTACTCCTTCCTTAACAAATGTATTATCCACTCTTATATGTATATATATGACATTATAGGCCAAAGGACTTAAATCTGACCATGTTCTTTAGTGGAAGGGGTAGCACACTTTCAGTGTGTTTTACTTTGTGGCAAGTGTGTAGGCCAGAGCTCCACTTTCACTTTCTCTTTGTAACCATGAATGCAGTGCCATCATGTGGTCCAAATTCTCCACTCTTGTCAGCTTCACCTCCAGTAAATTGGATATCGTTTTATTGAACTTCTATCAACTTTTCATTTTGGTTGCTCTTACTTGCAATCTGGGCCATGTTTATTTCTACCGTACTTCTCAAATACTTCACTATAGTAAGCAACAACACAAAGAACGTCCATTGCTTAAAAACACATACAAAAGTAGTCACAGAAAACCATGAATATTTTAAAGTGTGAATCACAGATATTTGAATTTTTGCCTGAGGATGTCCTCCTGTAATTATTTTTCAAGTATAATGAATAAGCATATAAGATATCTAATTAAACATGCCTAATAAAGGATTTTATTTGAAATTATTTCCCAAACATTTTTCATTTTTGTATTCAACTAACTGTCCTTTCAGCATGTGTCAGAAACACACTGCTGCTTCTGTGTGACTGTTTGTCAGACTCTAGAATCCTTTGGGCATCCTTACTGCCTATTGGATCAACTCATCCTTATAACATTGATAACCTGTCTAATCTACCTAGTACTTATGACCGCCACAGAGATTCATAATAGAGTAAAACGGTCCTAAGAATTGTTAGAGGTAGTGCTCATTGTGTGAATATCTCAGCTTGCCACTTGGCTTGATCTTTTGTGAGTTTGTTAGTTTATAACTTGTCAGTCTCCTCAAAGTATGTTTCCTAGTGGGTATCTACCATATGATTCTTCTTCAAACCAGAGGAAGAAGGAACTCAATTAGTTTGCCCTTTATTAGTATGTCATCTCTCTAAGAAGTTACTTATATTCCAGTGGCCCTCTTTACTTTTGTGTATCTACAATAGATAGAAAATGGTACTCATTTTTTTTAAACAATGAAATTAGTATATAAGTGTGATAAGAGATTTGAGCCAAAACCTTCTGGGCATTTTTTATTTATTTTGGTATTGTGATATTAAATGTGTAAAAATGCCTCAATTCAAGTATTTAAATTTTTTCTAATTAAGAAAATAATTAAAACATAGATATGTTTAAGTGTTAGAGTTCCCCTTTCTCCAATTAAGGATCTTACCTTTCTCAGAAAGGTTTCATCAGGTAATTTTATTCCACTTTAGATGATTCTCAGCTTATTCTTTTCCTAAAGGAGATTTATTTTTATCAGTTAATGACATTGTCTGGCATGGACCCATGGACAGTACATATATTGTGATTATAATATACCCAGCTGGCTCAGTTACTGGCGAAGCTAATGTTATGATGAAATTTTTATTTTACAGAGGATACTTTGTGAAGGATTATACTTTTCCTCTTGTCAGTCCTTACCATCTATATGGATCACAGGACCCTCTTTCTTCTCCTGAGACTTTGTCCTTTCCTCTTCTGCTTGGTGGCCAAAATAGGTCTCATCTGCTTTGTGGTGCTCTGCTCTGGATGCTATGAGCATAATGCTGGCCAGGGAAGCAGAGGACATGAGGGACAGAAGCAGGCTCCTGGGGCTCAACTTTCTTCCTCTGCATCACCCTGGGCTTAGGGGGTTCTGGACAGCACCCCACCAGTGAGAGTTTGAGATACCTACAGAGCTGCAAGCCTCATCCCTTGGCCCCTAGGCCTTGCACGGTATCATCCTTGGTGCCATCTTTCCCAGCCATGCTGGCAGTCTGGGCCCACCCAATCCCTTTCAGGTTGAGGGTTGGGATCCCAAGCAACACAAACCACTCTTCCCACCACTCCTTGCCCCAAAGGGACTTGACTTTCTTTCTGGACTGTTTGTATTGAAACATAGTAGTATCAAATAAAGCCCCTACATGGCCCTGTTCCCCTGTTGGTCTGAGTGAAAATAATAATAATAATACATTAGAGAAGTCAGGTGTTTGTGTTTGAAAGATTGATGAAGCCATTGAATTGCCATATTCTTTTTAATGATTTTTTTCATACCAGATAAAGCATGGTTTAATTATTACTACTCTGGAACATAATTTATTACTCACCAAAATGGTTACATTTTAAAATATAAACTGTAAAGTCCCTCATTTCCTTTACTAATGTTGATTATTATTAGTGGAATTGATTTATTAGTGAAAATCAATTGTCCCTGAAGTTTTCCAGAGAGCATATAATTGGCATCACTAGGAGGCTCATGCTTATAGTCTTAGAAAGAAATCTTTGATAATATTTGGAAAGGATGAAAGCTTATGGTTAATGATTCCTTCACTCAGTTTATGAGTTCAGTATTTTTTTCTTAGGAATGAATTTTTCTTGTATTGTTAGCTTTTGAATAGTTGCTGTCCAAGATCATTAAATAGTCTTAAATGTTTGTAGTCCTGTTGAACATTATGGGGCAGAAGGTCAAGAAAAACAGTTCTAAAAACCAGTGGGCCATTATCCACAGATAAAGCTTTTTTGTTGTTTCTTTCTTGAAGTACTGATGAAAGAAGAACTCTAAAAGGAATTCTGTACTTTGAACATAAATGCTAAGTAATGATGGTATTTATAGAAAGTTATTTATCCCCCCTACTTTTTAAAAGATTTTAGGTATCTTGTTGATATTTTGCTTAGGAGTCATAGAAAAGAATTTGTCATAACAAGGCTGTTTTGACCCATATCCTAGGCTCTTACGTCATTAGAAGCAGAATGACTTTATCATGCCTGTAACTCTGTGTTGGACACCTAGTATGATGCTAATGCTTGAGTCTTGTGCTATTTTGTTATTTGTCTTCAGTTTTTAAATAATTAAAATTTTATTTCACCAAAATAACAAGTGTAGGCATTGAAAATGTTCTAGATGGATTTTGCATTAAATTTCATCATAAATTTTGTGTTTTATGTCTATAATAAATACATATTAAAATTATATTTCTATTTATATGTAATTTAAAACATATCTAGATGATCAACAAGCTTTGAACTCAATCATGCAAGATTTGGCTGTTCTTCATAAGGCCAGCCGACCAGCATTATCCTTACAGGAAACCAGAAAAACAAAATCTTTGTCACCAAAAAAGCAGGTATTTATTTTAGTGTTTTAATAAATACATATTGTTGTTCTATGATTTATTTTCCTTGAATATCCTGATCTTATTGAGAGTTTGTTTAAAGTACTTAGGGTTTACACTTTTGAATCAAATATTTTGTTTGTTATACATTTTTTCCGTAAGAGTCTGTTTTTTAAAAAAATAGTTGAGTTTCATTTGATACGGTAACTGCTAATATTTTATCCATTCTTAAAGTACTTAAAATAAGCACTTTTTAAATTTAAAATAATCTGTATATACACAAATGTGGATCATTTTGATTGTTATAGGTAAAATTAGTTTTGGATGTTCAACACAAAAGTGGAAATATAGTGTTTTATATTTCCCTCTAACACTATTAGCAAATGTGTCATACTCATGATGCTGTCGCTAATAGATCTTAGTGACCTTTCTTTCCTGTTGAGCCCAGATTCAGCAACATAATTCTCAACTCAGCTCTTTGGCAGATGCTATCAATTGAAGTTGATGCTGAGAATGAAACCTCTTTCTCTCTCTCTTCTATTATAAATGAATGACTAAGGAAAAATGATTTAAGAATTCTAGAAATTTTATCTGATCTCTGAATGATTTATCATTTCATTACAGAATGATGTACGAGTCAAATTTGAACACAGAGGAGAAAAAAGGTAAGGAAAAACACATTACACTTCAGTTTATTGATTTAATTAAATGTGTGTCCTACTTAAAGCTATGAGAGGTTCTTTCTATATTTTAATGAAGGTTCATGGCTTACCATTTGAGAATGTAATAGTCCTTGGTAATGTGTAATATGTATTTAGACTTAAGAGAATTTGTCAAAATTCAGGCTAAACATTAGAAATGATGAATATTTTTACATTGCAATATTAGGAAACAAATAAGATCATTTTATAATGCAGCCTTTAAATATTACCATTTCCTTTTATTTTACTCAGTGAAAATTAAATATAATTTTTCTTTTCATAATTATATCATTGTTTCACCTACTGTACAGAATTTATGTATGTGGATTTAACATTCACAATTTTGATTATTCTCAAGAGACTGCAATCATATGACACATATTAGTAACATTGAGGAAAGTGGGTTGGAATGGTGGCTGTAAATCGTTTAGCAGAGGTGTAAGCCTAACCTTCCACTGGATATCTGTATCTCAGTACAGTGCTGGAGGTGGGTGGTTGTGGTTAAAAATAGCATTGCTAACAAGGCCCAATAGAAGTTGGAGAACATGAGATTTCATTTCTGTTATTTGTGTTTCATTGAATTAATTTAATGAAATATGTCTATTTTAAGGACTTAAAAAGGCTCAGAAATCATATCACCTGAGATGTAAAAATGTTTTACCAGAGATGTTAAAAAAAAAAAGGGATATACCAGATATACAAGTGCTGTAAAATCTGCTTTTTACCTATTTTCAGTTCTTATATGGATATTCTCAGTTTTGTTTTTCATTCATGGAGTGCTGTTTATTGAGTTCTTACTGTCTTCTGGGCCATGAAGGGTTAGAGTGAGTGAAACAGCTTACAGTCTAGTAATAGGCTCCAAGCTTCAGTGCAAGCTCCCCAGGCAGCACAGGCCAATCTTTTGCAATATATGAATAAAATATGAGAATTAAAATGTTTTAATCATTCAAAACTATTTATGTTGGGGGTATGCTTACCTGTTACATATTAGCTCAGAAAATGTTGAGTTGATAGGGTACAGAAATCAAAATTTGAATACCCAAAGAATGACTTTATTCTTTTTAACAGTTTTGTTGCATTCCATTGTATGTATGTCTCATAGTTAAGTTTTATTACTTTCCTCAGTGAACATTTTACACTGCTTTTTAATGTTCACATAACAGTTTCATTGCAAATTATAAACTGCAGAACATTTTGAGAATTTCCTTTTTATAATTTTTACTAAGATAGAAGAAACTTTAGAGTTTTTGAACTTTGTGTTGAGAATTAGTACACTTGATCAAAAATGAGCCATTTTTGTGTAGTGTTCAAGTAAAGTCAAAGTTTACATTTTTATTTTTAATTTCTCACCCCAGAGATAACTGTTATAAGTATGTTATTTAATTATGCCCAAGAAAATAAAATATTTTAAAATTCTGTCTATATAGAATCCTTCAGTTCCCCAGACCAGTTAAACTGGAAGATCTGAGGTCTAAAGCTAAAACTGCCTTTGGACAATCTATGGATCTACATTATACCAACAATGAGGTAAATATGTTAAGTTTAACTTCAAGTAGTTCTTGTTTTGGAAAGTAGTATGTTCATTTCAGAGATTGTTTTAGGACTGTTGTGCTTTTATTTAGGAATTGATGAGGATTAAAGTACATTAGAGGGATAAAATAGCACAATTAAATTTGTGAATTTTAACTGACTGAAATGGAATTTTTCCATTGTTGAAAATATTAAAAGGTGCTACTGTGAGAATAATTGAATGAGAATCGATTAAAAAAGGAAATGTATGTATTACTTAAAAGTTTGCTGCTTATTTATGTTTTATTTTTACTCTGTGTACTTTACTGGTAAACTGTCTTTTCTCATGCTCTATATTTGGCTACAGAGACTGAGCTTTGGTAGCGAGACAGTTTAGTTTAAACGTATAGGATTATTTTCATGTTGGTTAAGACATGGTGAGATCATTATGTTTATGTTTGAGAGTCAGTACATGATCTTGAGGGTTCACTGTGGCATTGGGGAGCTCTGTGTCTGGGGAAGCTCCTTTTGAACTTTGGTAAAATTTGCATTGGATTAGATGACCTCTGAGGTTTTCTTCATGTCCTATGAGATCTCAATATCTTGAGATCTTAAAATTTTGAGGGACAATTTAGTTAACTGGTTAATTTGTTATTGTACCCACCCCCACCCCACCCCCCAAAAAAAATACTTGTTGAATTTGCCAGGCATAATGCTATGATTTAGGAATTGCAGCCCCTCATGGAGTTATAGACTTGTAGTAGAAGCAGACAATTAATAAATGAATTGTTTAAATTTATGAAATTCTTTGAAGGAAATACATAAAGTATTACGATAAAAGAATAAAGGCAAGGTATCGTAGTTAAATGGTACTAAGAAAGAATTAACTGAGGTGCTAATATTTCATTATGGAGACTTGAAGTATGAAAAGCCAGCCTTGCAAAGAGTTTGAGGAGAAGAACGTTCCTGGTAGAGAAAGCAGCCTGAGAGCAGTGCAGAGGTCCTGAGATGGCTAAGACATATGTGTTTCAGGAATAGGAAAGTGCCACTGGGACTGGAGTGATGGTGGAAAGCTTAGTAAAAATTAATTTTAGAAAATGTGAAATTGCTTTGCAAATGTAAAAAAGCATTATGTGAATAAAAATATTTGAAAATATTATAATTTCAAATGAATAATCATTAAAGCAGAGGAATATGCTAATGTAGCTTTATCTAAAGAAAACCACTTAAAGCTGAAAACAAAATATTTTGACAAAAAAATCCACATCCAAACAACTAACATCCTCGAACAAAGTGATGAGTACTATCCTGTCGTAATACCTTAAAATTTTATTTTTCAAATACTTTTTGGCTTTTCAGTTAGCCATGAACACCTCTTGTGCCTGACCCTATCTTGACACTTATTTCTGTTGGTTCTGGCTTGATTTCCAACTGTTAGCCCCTGAAACTCTGATGGCTTTTCAGGGGGCATGGCTAGAAGATTGGCCTAGGCTGAAGTACATTTTGGGGTGTGGGGGTAAGATGTGAGATGAGGCTCAAGGATGGAGTGGGAAGTGGTGACGGATAGACTCCACTTGGCCACAGCAGTAACTTGTTGGATAATATACTCTTTATGGGCCTTCTTCTCTTCTCTGTCTTCCCCATCCCCCTACCAGTGTTTCCTAGTGTCTTTTTCCATATAAACAGGCTTGAATTTGAATCTTTATCTCATGTTACATTTCTAGGGGCACCCAGATACATCTTTGTTTTTGTTTGGTTTAAAATTGTATCACAGAAAACTTGTAAATGTCCAGATACAGTAAGACTATAATATTATCTTGATCTACCAGCCTAGTAGGTCTGTCAAGAAAAATGATGTTAGTTTGACATTATTTGTTTACAGTGTACCTGTTCTAGTGCCTAGAATTACTGTTTCTTTGCTGAGTTTGCCCAATTTGTTTTTATAATTTTCGTAGGGTTTTCTTGAGGACTGACATTAAGTTAATTGATCTATAGTTCTCATTTTTCTAAAAATAGGAAAATTTCTCCATTTTCTGCTTCTTTTTCTCATGCTTTCTGAAGAATTTCTGGGAGTGGTTCTGCCATTATATCTGGACGGCCTCTTGGCAGGAATGTGGTAGGGGAGGCATTAGGGTGAGATTAGGTTGTGTGAAGTTTCTTGCAACTCAGAGATTCTGTGAGTATCTGTGATTCTCTGAATTAACCATGTCCTTATTCACATTATGACCCACTCAGTGCATGCCCTTAAACATTGAGAGTATGAGCTACAAATTTATAAGGGGTATTAGTTTTTTGGACCTACGGACAAGCAAAAATCTCATTTATACTGCTTATTATTACAATTCTATAAATAGTTTCTAGTATAATATAAATTTCTCTTTTCTAAAAAAAAACAAAAAAACAAAAAAACATTATTCTGTAAACTTTAAGTTTTCCAGAACCCAAACAACCATGAAATTCACACTGGGATTGGTTGGATTTATTGGTTGGGCTCCTGTTTCTCTAATAAAGTGTCAGGTGTGTATGTGTCTGTGTGTATGTTGCCATGGGGGATAGAAGTGGGGTTGTGCAAAGTAAGTGGATTTTTTATAATCTACCCATTTTAGATGATGGGTAGAGAAGGAAAACCTTTTTATGGACTATTTTCATGTTTCACTATGTAAAGTCAGGAAGATAATTCACTTCTTTCAAATTTAGGTTCTGTTTAGTAGGTTTTTAAACTAAAATTTTAATTTCCTTTTCAGAAAAGATTTATATTAACATTTAATGGATTTATCAATAAGCTAGAAGGAAATCAATTTCAGAAATGAGGCTAAAATGAATTCATCAAGTAGGAAAACATTGTATAATTTATTTAGTATAATTTAGACAAGCTGGGACTTATTGACTCGTAGTTCTCATTTTAAAATTTGTAATAGGTGACCTTAGAACATGTGAGGGATCGTATCAAAACCATAGGCAGTAGTCCAAGCTGTCACTCCAGATTTCATGTTAGCAAACTGAAGAAGAGCAAAATCATTTACATTAATACAGTGATTTAAACTAGTGTCTTTTCCTCCCAAAGCAACAGTACCTTGGAGCAGTAAATATTCCGATTATAAATATATATGTAATAAAAATAAATATTACGGTTTTCTCCTCGAAATATTAGTAAAACAATCCTCATCATTGCTTTAAAATGTTTTCTAGTGCTTAAAATATAATGAAAAAAAAATGTTAAAGATAGGAGCAAGATGTACCAATATGGTTCATAATTGATAGGCTAATGAAAAGAGTTTAAGTAGATCAGGCTTGTTCCATGATACCAGTTAAAAATCTTTTTTTATTAGAAAAAATTCTCATAGAGAAAAATAAGGTCTGATTAGCTGATAAGTTGTATAGTATAAAATTAGTTACACAGAAATTGGAAATATAATTTCAGGTATAGAGTAAACATTAGTAGATTGTATGATGGAATTCACATTAGTCCTGCTTTATACATGAGTCCTCACTTAACATTGTCCACAAGTTCTGCAACTTTATAAGCAAAACAACTTACCGTGAAACCAATTTTACCATAGGCTGATATAGAGTTAAGTTACTACCTACCACATCAGAAACTGCTGTATTTGTGTCTGGCAGGCTTTCTTAAAACATTGAATTTTTTTCATAAAGAAATCTGCAGAGAATCAGTGCACACCATGTCAGCTGTGGGTTTGGGTACAAATGAAGTTTTCACTCTATGATAGTTATTAAACAATATTTGTCAAGTGTTTGCTCTTTGCTATTCTCCGTGTTAATTGTTGATGTGTGTGTGGAGGAGGTGGAGTTGGGGGAGTGGGTCCTTGATTTCAAGGAATTTATACTGTAGAAGACCCAAAACTAACTAGGCTTTTACATTTGAATGGCTTATACACTGTGTTGATTAGAGCAGGCTAACAAGTGTGGGATATGTTCACTTGCTTTTATTCTCTCCTTCTTTCAATGAAATCGAATGTGCTTTGAAGATTATTGACAGAGTCATCCTAAGCTACTAACCTTACACTTTTTACAAAAGAAAAAAGTATTTTGATACTGTTAAATTACATGAATCATGTTTGTTCTCGGGCCTGCCAGGTGCTTTTTTGTCCTTCATAATAGTGGTCCCCAACCTTTTTGGCACCAGGGACCGGTGCTCCTGTGAAATCTAATGCCTGATGATCTGAGGTGGAGCTGAGGCAGGCAGTGATGCTAGCTCTGGGGAGCAGCTGCAAATACAAATGAAGCTTCGCTCGCTTGCTGACCGCTCACCTCCTGCTATGTGGCCTGGTTCTTACAGGCCATGGACCTGTACCGGTCCGCGGCCCAGGTGTTGGGGATTCATGCTTTATAATATCTGGTCTATGAGAGGACTAATGAAAGCAGATTTCCACATTCAGGATTCACTGTGGGATTGCTGACTCATTTAGCTTATTTGTGTTAGAGTGTAGTGGTCAAGTCACCAGGGTCAGGCATATGAGTTCCCCTCCATTGTAGCTGTCACAGATGCTCATTGTATTTGGCATGTTGATAGGCACACCTCATGAGAATGCAAATCAAGTCAGTGGTTACTATTGAAGAAAACACTAAAAGTTTCATCAATTCAGATGAAAGATAGTACCTTTTATTTTTCTATAGTTTTTGTGTGTACTTAATGTTATTTGGAGGTGAATACTATAAATTAAGTTTAGCAATATTATGGAAATATCCTAGAAAATTAATCTCTAAATGTGTTTTCTAGAAGAATTTAATGATTAATAAAGCAAAAAAAACCTGTTCACATTTATTCTATGATTTTAGTGATGGTAGGATAGGAAGTGCAAAACAGTCTAGATACATATATATGCATTCAGAATTTCATTATGCTGATCAATCAAAGAGCAAAGTATTTTGAGATTTATAATTCCATAGTAATGGAGATGCTCCCTGAAGGACTTGACCTGGCGAGATGGCTGCATGACTCTTATGTTCCTTTTCGTTTAGTTGGTAATTCCATTAACTACCCAGGATGACTTGGACAAAGCTGTGGAACTGCTGGATCGTAGTATTCATATGAAGAGCCTCAAGATATTACTTGTAATAAATGGAAGTATACAGGTATGTTGTGGGATTTTTTTTTCCGAACAAGAATTATAGGATTTATGCCTGTAAAAGTCAATATATGAAAGTAAGTTTAATATTCTGTACATATGAAACTAATAGAAACTTGGGAAGAATTATGTTAAAATAAAATTTCAAAGAGCAGACTTGATAAGACCCACAAACAATATAGATTATCTAGATTGTTTTTGGTAGGGGAGAGGATTCTGTTTACAGCCTTGAAGGGGAAGAATAGCATTAATCATCCTTTTTCCTTTGTAGGCTACTAATTTAGAACCATTGCCATCACTAGAAGATTTAGATAACACAGTATTTGGAGCAGAGAGGAAAAAACGGCTCTCTATAATAGGTAAGAAAGCTAGTGTCTGAATCATGAAATGGGTGATTTCTCAGTTTCTTCTCCATCCTTTTATGTAACACCTAAACATAACCCTGATGAATAGCACCCTGTCTCCTTACTCTAATTTATCTCATGTCCTAGTATTTGTCTTTGAAAAATTATGTCAGGTATTACAGGATTAGCAGTCTCCAACTTAAATATTTTATTTCTTTATATACCCCCAAGGTATTTTAATGTTTAACAAATTTAAATTACTCAAATTTTGACTGTACAAATAAACTGGAGGGAAAAATTAAAAGAAATATTTTAATATATTAAAATTAATGGAAGGACTAAGTTCAGAAACCTTTCTCTAAATTTTTGTTAATGCCAAGACTGCTATCAAAATAAAGATTGCTTAAAGTTTCCAGATAATGCTTTATTATTATTTTGTTAGTATCCAATTTTTATTTGCCATTAATAATGTGTTGTTACAAGTAAGCTTTTGGTGTAAAGAGAAATGCATCCTGTATGCTGTTTTTTTTTTTAAAGGAGGCTTAGAGGGGCATGAAGTGGGCAGAGGTGCTCTAACTCCCCAGTTTTGTGTATCTTTTTCAATTTGTATAAAACAGTGATAATGTGCATTTTTATATAAGAGCATTGCATTGCTCAAAAACCACTGGCATAAATGTTTTTACAAATAGGACAGTGAATGTGGTCAGTAAAGATAGCATGAAAACATACTTGAGTGATGGATTCAAAGGGGAAAAGTAGAAGAGGACACAAAACATGAAAAGGGAGGAAGCAGGAGAATGGGACAAAATAAGAGATGTAATTGGGAATCTAAGATGTAAACAGAAGAGGATTGTTAATAATGAAATAAACTAGAAGGTTTGCTTTTCAAACTAGAAGGCATGACTATTATTAATTATACATTTCTTTTTTACCTTTTCTTATCACATTGTAGTACATAGTACCTTTAACATAAAAAAATTGCCAATTCATTGTAGTTACATTGTGCAGAACAAGCTAAATACACTAGTTAAACTGACTATTTTAAATTCATTTCGAATTAAAATTGTACTGAATGCCTCACTCTTGTTCTGCTGATAAATATTCTTGTTGTTTGACTTCACTGCTGGCATAAGAAGAAACTGGAAATTATAAAATATAAAATTACTGGTCTTTTTTTGTCACCTCTTTAAACTTGGAATGGTTTTGATAGATATAACCGTTATCTTTTTTCCTTATTTACTGACAGTTATTTCCTTTGGTGATTTTCATAAAAGATAGCTAGAGGAAAAACTGCTTTGGGATGGAAGTGTATACTGGTGTGGAGGTCTTAACCAAGAGTGCTCTGGCATACCCGTTACTAACAAAGGTTAAGAAAAATGAGTTATCAACAAGAAGATGAAGAGATTTTCATAGCTATTTTAATTCCCTATCTCCTTCCAGTAATGAGTATATTGGTCGTTTTTTGTTGTTGTTGTTGTTGTTTTTATAAACAAGGGTATATGGAAGGAATCAAAATATGATCATAGTTGTGAGCATATGATCACAAGATCACAAAAATATGATAAAAAATGTACTCATAGGTGTTACAAAGCCTAAGTCAATTTCTGGCTGAAAGTTGAGCCCCCTAATCATTTTAGAGTCAAGTGTAGGAAATTACCTCTTTTATGCACATCTGTTGGTAATCCCTTTGTATCTCATTATTAACAAATGCTGGCTTATACTTAAAATGACTCCTTAACATAAGGCAAAAACCTTTTTTGCTTTAAATCTGACTGGAACTTTTAATGCTCACATAACTTCCCTCTATCTTTTTTTATATAATTTCAAAAAATTAGTAGAAAAGGGGAGAAACTATGTTAATAAGCATAGTGTTATTTCTGTAGAACCAGGTAAAAATAAGTGGATTATTGTCTAATAAGAAATGTAGTGATTAATTAGATGAACTATATTAGATTCTCTGATTTTCTAAACATGGCTTGCCACACAAAAGTCTAATTTTAAGTACCCGAGAATAAAATCTGGGCCTCCAAGTGGAAAACACACTAATATGGACTAAATGATTAAGAAGTCATCTCACTTAGGTTTCTAAAGATTAAAGAGCAGGAATGGAAAGAACATAGAGCCAAATGTAGATAGCATATGTTTATTATGAATAATTTTAGTATCACAATACCCTTGCAAAGGAAGGATTTAGTACCGTATTTATAGGTGTGGAAACAGGTTCATGGAGATTGGATAACTTTCCCAAAGACATACAGCTGATAAATAACTGCAACTGGGATTCAAACTTAGGTCTAACTCTGAAGCCTATATTCTTTACACTACATCATGATGCCTTCCATAAATTATGTTAAGAGGTAACATATCTGGGTACACGTGACCTCTGGAAGTTCAGAAGCAGTGGCATTTATCTTAAAATCTTTATTGTATTATCAACCCTATAATGCAGTCAGAAGACTATACTACCTAATAAGTTACAAATGAATATTACAGTGAAGTTAATAATTATAGAAAGTTATAAAAACATTTGAAGCTTTGTAGACTTGAATGTTCTGACAAGTTTTAATAAAAACTGAGTTTCAGTTGCTAAAATTTTTGTACTATAGTCCAGAAATTCTGTGTGTATATTTAATTAAAACAAAAATTGGTTCTTGCTGATATTTATAAAATCATATATTTTCTCTTTTGAGGTCCCACTGGTAGAGATCGAAGCTCCCCTCCCCCAGGATACATTCCAGATGAATTACACCAGGTTGCCCGGAATGGGTCATTCACCAGTATCAATAGTGAAGGAGAGTTCATTCCAGAGAGCATGGACCAAGTAAGCAAAAGTTGGATATGGTTTTTTATTTCATTAAACGGAATGTTGTCAAGGTCAGTGTGGTTTGGCAGGGGTGTGTGTGTGTGTGTTACCTCTTCTCTGCCCCTGTACCTTCCGTCTTAAGTGAACAAAATAGTAAAAAATGCAGGAAATTACCCACTAATTTACATGTTCTTGTGTTTATTCATGTATATAGAAAACTAGAAAGCTGGAAAGCCGAAAAGACTGATTTTCTTATATTGCTCATCCATAAATGAATAAATGCATGTGTTTGTAATCCCGGGATTAATATTCAGATCCTAAAATTAACATTTGAAAGATACATTAAAACTACAAATATTTAACTTCGTGAAGGCGAGGTTTGTCAGCTTTCTAAAACATTTTAAAAGGTTTTTAAAAGTTTTTTAGTATTGAAGTTTTTCCATGAAGTTGCTGCTGTTTCCTTAACATTGCATTGGCTGCTTATATTATTGCAATTTTCATTTCTAATAATGTAGCAGTCACAGCATCATGAGTCTCAATTTAGGTGGGACCTTTGTTCGGTTTTCAGTGAGTAAAATTATGTGAAATCATTTAGCTGATAGTCCATAGAGAAAGTCTATTTTTCTCTCAAGAAATTTTGAAATCATAGCCCACCTATAAGGGACAACTACATTTTAAACATTTAAAAATGAGTAACTGGGTAGTGACTGCTTTTGAATATGGGGTTTCTTTTTTAGGTCCTGAAAGTGTTCTGAGATTGTGGTAAGAGTTGCACAACTCTCAGTATACTAAAAACCATTGAATTTTACACTTTAAATGGGTGAATTTTATGTTACATGAATTCTATCAACAAAGCTGTTAAAAAAAACTAACTTCTGGTTATATCACATCAAATCATAGTGGAACTCTATATTTTTCTAGATGCTGGACCCGTTATCTTTAAGCAGCCCTGAAAATTCTGGCTCAGGAAGTTGTCCATCACTCGATAGTCCTTTGGATGGGTAATGTTGATTTTAGTTTTGTTTTTTAATATATTTGTGGGTAAATATGCATATATATATGTATGATAGTATGTTATCAACTCCTTTGTGCTACGTTCAGAGAATGTAATTGATACTTGTCTATACTTAACGGCAAATGAATTTTCTTAGTTTGGATAAACCCCTTAACCTCATGGGGCTCAATATCATTATTAAAGCAATATCTGATTATAATTGCCAAAATTTTGTATTTAAAGCTAAATGCAAACTGAGAATTTATGTAAGTTTACTTTTAAAACTGTGTGTGCAAAACTGCTATCAAATTTTTTATTAATATGTTTGGTTTTGGAGATTTCTTGAGTTATTTTACCTGTTCAGGATTATGTACATTTGGCACCCATTTATAAATAACTTACATTTTTGGTAATTGTGGCCCAGTATGTTGGTTGTGATTTAAAATTTAAGTACTTTTGTTTTGTGAAATAGCTGTTTAGGAATATAAGGCAGGTCAGATTGCAACTGTGAATATTTTGTTATAGGTGTTCCCTCTCTCCTGGTCTCAGTTGGGACAGTAGCACACAAAGTCACCCTGTTGCACAGAGTCAATGTCTTTATTAAAGTCTTTATCTGCTTATTCTCCTTTAGGATTGCTTTATGAAAGCAAATTGAAAATGAAAGCAAATTGTGAAAATATAACTAATACTGCATGGGAATATACATTTAATTTTCTGTTACCCGTGTACATGAAACCTTTGTCTTTGCCCATGTCTACCTCAAGACAGACATTTAAAACATTTAATAAATTCAAGGAAATAGAAATGTGAATGAAATCTATATACTTGATGAGTTGGAAATTGTCTGTTTTTTTTTTTTAGGCAAGGCACCCCTTGGTTGACCTCACAGATTGCAAGGATCTTGTCAGCTTACAATCTCTTATTTTTTATGCCTACAGCACCTGGTCTTCCTAGGTGGTCTCTCATCCAAGTAATAACCATGCTTGACCCTGCTTAGCTTCCAAGATCAGATGGGATCAGGCTGGTTCAGGGTGGCATGGTCGTAGACGGAAATTATCTCCTTTCTGTAGATGTCGAAACAGTCTTAGAAAGGTGATTTGCCAAGGTTGCAACAGCCAGTTAAGTGGCAGGGCTAGGATTGAAGCACAAGGATTTCCAAACATCCCTAATTTCCAAGTGTGTCATTCTTACCACTGTTCTCTGTGGGCCAATTTTAATATTGCATAAAGATTTATTAATGTCTTATTTACAAATGTCTTAATTTAATGTGACATTTTCTGCTTTTAGAGAAAGCTATCCAAAATCACGAATGCCTAGGGCACAGAGCTACCCAGATAATCATCAGGAATTTTCAGGTTAGATTTATCTACATTCTAAATGTTTAAATATTTATGCTATTGAATAATGTTTTAGATGGTAAGGAGAGGGGAATTATTTTTTAATCAAATAAAAATGTGTAAATGTGTTTCTCATCATTAGAAATATTTGACTTATTAACGTACAAATTTCTTATGTGTATTAATAGACTGTGATAACCCTATCTTTGAGAAATTTGGAAAAGGAGGAACATATCCAAGAAGGTATCATGTTTCATATCATCATCAAGAGTATAATGATGGTAAGTTGCTGGAAATTAGATCACAAAACAGTTCGTGGAAATTCTCAAAAATAATCAATAAAAATAATATTTCCTTATTTAAATAATACTATTAAAAATAAATTTGTTCCCAAATCACTTAGTTTTCTGCCTAAAAATTTTTTTAAACAAATTTAATTATAACTAAAACTCTAATATCTTAACTTTATGCCAATTTACCTCATAGTATTTATCTTTCCCTGAGAAGAAAAGGAGTCATTAATAAATTATATTAATTAGAAAGTTACTCTTTAATGAAATTCATACTTGTATTTTCTTTTTAAGGAAAAACATTGCAACCTATAAACTTTACAATTTTTGTTTTATATTTTAAATTATTATTGGAAGTGAGAATAAAATCTTTTTTTTTCTTTTTTCATCCAAAAGTAAAGGAGTTCTATTCTATGATTTTACGAATGTGTGTGCATATGTTTTAACATGAGATTATTTGAATTTGTATTCAGATGCTGTTCATTTTTTCCCTACTTTCATATTTGCTTTTACCTTTTGTCTTCCTTGTATTTTCATTCATGATTCACTTTCACAAGGATATTTTTTTGAACTCTTCAAAGAAAACCACTACTCCTAGGTTTAAAACATATAATCAAATAATCATTGATATTTTGGTTTCTTAGCCTAGTCACAGGAGAAATTTCTGTTCCTTACATTACAAGTTTTAAATACATTCAATTATAACATATTAAAAGTTTTGAGGTAATTATATTTTCGTTTTGTAGGTCGTAAAACTTTTCCAAGAGCTAGAAGGACCCAGGGGACCAGCTTCCGGTCTCCTGTGAGTTTTAGTCCTACTGATCACTCCTTAAGCACTAGTAGTGGAAGCAGTATCTTTACCCCAGAGTATGATGATAGTCGAATAAGAAGAAGGGGAAGTGACATAGACAATCCTACTTTGACTGTAATGGACATCAGCCCACCCAGCCGCTGTAAGTAATAAAAATTGGCATAGCGAAACGTATAACAGAAACTCTACAGAATTTTATAGTATTAAAAGGAATAAATGCTAAGCCAGTCCTCAGAGTGAGACCAGCTTCTCAAAAGAGGTAAAAATGATATTTCTAAAGGTGGTTGGAATATCAGGTATAAGCGTGGTATTACTGCTAATTGCATTTGATGATTCTGTCCTTTGCTTTTATTAGGAAAATTGTTACCAATTAGTCATCCATTAATTCATTTCACATGTCCTTGTTGAGTTCCTGCACTGAGATTTCAAATGCAACCTGAGATGTAATCTAATAGGGAGAATGATGTGTGGAGGAATAATATAGTATAGCATTTAATCTAGATCTTAAATGTGAGTAGGAATTTACCAATTCAGGAGGTGGCATGTGCTAGAGGCCATGGCATGTTCTTAAAGTGGAGAATAGTTCTTTTTGGGCTGAAGTGGAGGATATCTTACTTGAAAGAGTGGGAATAGGTCTAGAATGGTAACTGAGGCTTGATTGTGAAATATTTGGACTTTGTCATGTAAGCAGTGCATACAAAGATTCATGCTCAAAGATGGCAGCAGTATTTGCATACTCCAAATTCCTCTCTTGTGCTAGTGTTGTCATATTTTACTTTAATATCTATTGCTGCTATTTTCACTTTAGACAGGTATCTTTTAAAGTGATTAAAAAATAAGAGAAGGATGTCTTTTATATGTACCTTTAGTTTACTTCTGTAGATCTTTATGTAGATCCAAGAATCTGTCAGGTATCAAATTCCTTCTGCCTGATTAATTACTTTAACCTTTCTTGTACTACAACTCTACTTGCAATAAATTCCTTCAGCTTTTGTTTGAAAAAGGTCTTTATTTTTTATTTTTGAAAGATTTTTTTTCTGGGTGTAGAATTCAGGGCAGTTTTTTTTTCTTTCAGCACTTTAAATCTATTTTTCCATTGTCTACTGGCTTATATACTTTCTGAGAAGTGTGCTATAATTCTTATCTTTGTTCTTGTCTGTAGTTTGATTTTTCCCCTCTGTGGCTGCTTTCAAGATTTTCTTGTGTTAGAATGAGAGTGAGGCTCTTTCCAACTTCCTACATCATAGGCAGATGGAAATCTAATTATATATGTGGCTGCAATAAAGATTACAAATAGTGCATCTTATATCAATGGCATCAAATTGAGTAAAAGATAGTATTACATTCATAACTTCGGAAAACAGTAATTTCACTGGAAAAAAAATGAGTTATGGGATTATGAACCTTGTTTGGGTTTAGAATTCTTAGAAAATTGACAGAAAAATTTTCAAAGATGATCATTATGAACTTGGAGGATCATGAGTTTTCCTTATATCCAGGCATATGCAATCACTAATGCAGTATACTCGTTTATTCCTTAACCATTTTTGTGCCACCTGGCTATTCCTTTTTAAGAAAATGTTCTTTTTTAGCACCTCGTGCTCCAACCAACTGGAGATTGGGCAAACTGCTAGGCCAGGGAGCCTTTGGCAGAGTCTACCTCTGTTATGATGTCGATACAGGAAGAGAGCTGGCTGTTAAGCAAGTTCAGTTTGACCCTGATAGCCCTGAGACCAGTAAGGTAAGAATTACTGCACAAACAGTGCATAATCACTGCACACAAAAAAAGCTTGTTTACCAAAATAAAATACACAATAGAATTTTTATTTTTCCTTACTATAAATTTTTCGCAAAACAAATAGATGAGACATGTTTATATACTTCGTACTGTGGATTTTTCTCTTCTAATACCCAGTTATTTTCCTAATCTGATTTAGTGTTGTTTTAGCTACCTTCCAGGACTGTTATAAAAGTTATTGTTTAAAGACTTTAAAACGTTTATTCCTTAGGAAGTAAAAATTTTGTAATGATATCACCTCGATAGTCTATGAAGCTTGAATTTTTTTGCTTTTACTAACAGTGCTTTTGTATTTGGACAAAAGATTTAACAGTGAATTCTGTCTTTTAGGAAGTAAATGCACTTGAGTGTGAAATTCAGTTGTTGAAAAACTTGCTGCATGAACGAATTGTTCAATATTATGGCTGTTTGAGGGATTCCCAGGAAAAAACACTTTCTATATTTATGGAATATATGCCAGGGGTAAGTTAGTACATCCTTTGTAAATAGACTTACTCTATTTAAAGTCTTAGTTGAGGAAAGAAAAACAATAAAACTGATCATAAAATGTAACACCTAGTTAAGGACTTTTTGGAAGAGTTTTAAATTAGAGCTTAATATAATTTTATTTTCTGTTTTCATCTATCTTTGTATTTTTTAATTCATTTTTTAAAAAAATGCTAAAATATACTAAAATAGGTTATAGACCTCATAGCAGTCCATACTCAGATTTCCCTAAATGCCTTGAATATATCCGTAATAGTTGGTTTATCCAAACCAGGATCCAGTCTAGGACCACACATTACATTCACCTGTCTAGGACAATTTTTACATTTCACAAATAGACCAGGCTAGTTGTTCTGTTGACAGTTTGAGTTCATAGATTTCTCTAATTGTATCCTCATGATGTTATATAATTTGTTCTTTTATCTCCTTATTTCCTGTAAAATCCAGGTTAAATCTAAAGTCTAAATTAGACTCAAATTCAACATTTTTTATTAGAATACATCTTAGATGATGCTGTGTACTTCATGTTGTATCCCATTAGGAGATATACAATTTCTGGTTGTTACATTGTTAGTGATGCTCAGATGACTGCCAGAGTAAGGTATTTGACGTCTTGATTCCTCCATTGTAAAGTTTTGTTTTTTCCTGAAGACCAAAAAATAATATGAACTGTAGCAGTGGCATATAGGAATATCCAGTTCCTTTTCAACCATTCACATTATGTTTTTAACACAGATCGATAATCATTGCCTGAATCAGTAATTTCATTAGAAGGTGCAAACTCTGTCATTCCTTCTATGTTATGTTTAGTATCTGTAGAGTGCGTTCTAATACTAATGATTTTCAAGATGGTATATTTACTTACTTAAAAATACATGCATTCCCATAATTTAATATTCCCATAATTTAATTTAATGTTAGAAAAAAGGTTTTTGATTTATGGCTTTTTAAGGGAGTTGTTTATCAGATTTATATGTAGAATGTACAAGGTTCCAGTTTAAGCTTATGGATCGGTAAAACTGTGGATGAGCATCTAATAGTAATGGTCTTAACTATCCTGTCTCACAGTAAACTTTGTTTCTCTTCCTCTGGAATTATTAACTGTTTATAGTGACAATTCTTACTCATATTGCTACATTTTATTTTCAAAGATTCTATTGGCATTGTAAATTAGTTTTTTAGAAAATCCCCTTTTGAAAACACATTGGTGAGATGTAGTAAAGGCTATAAAAATATTGAAGCCTTTTGGACTGGTAATCTCACAGAAATTTATTCTGCAGAAGTACTCCTAAAGAAGGAAAAAGCTGCATACATTATTTTAGTATTATCTGTGATGTGAAAAAAAGGAAATTAATTGCACACAGAAGTAAATTGTGATATTGTCTAAGAGAATATATGTTAAAAATTAAAATTGTGAAGGCTTCGTTAGAGGAAGTACTTATAAGAGAAAATAATATAAAATACTTTTAAATAATTATTTTGATGTTTAATAAGTGTTTGTATTTGGACAAGGACTGAAGACACTTAGAAAATGAAAATGTGTTTTGTTGGGATTTGATTGATTTTTCTCTTATTCAGATTTCCATTACTGTTTATGCAATAAATATTTAAATTAAAATAGAAAATAATTATACATAAGTGTGAATAGAAACTCAGATTGTTGAAGATAAGATTAAAATGGTTAATTGGTTACAACTGGTTTATATCACAAATGAAGCTGGGTGTAATCTTTACACATTTAGCAATCTTAAGACTAAACCAGGACTATTCAGGAAGAAGTGTTATGTCTGTGTTTCTCATTAACTGCACTTGGTTTTGTAAGGGCAGCTATCACTTCAAAGTATAAATTGTCATTCCTTGAATTTGAAAATCAAGTTACCTAATTAATAATAGTTCATTGACAATATAGTGAAGTGTACATATGGTAATAAGCACATGGCATATGTGGGCTGGATATATATGTTCCTAGACTTTCCTGAATCTCCAAGTTTGTTAATGATGCTATATAATTTCTCTCATTAAATTTAGTACAGTGGACCCCTTAGTACCCTAGATTCAGGCTTCATCAAAATTTTCATTCTTTTCTTCAGTCTTCTCATATATAGCATTCCATTCCTTAGTTTATCTGGAACGACTTTCAGACTAGAACCATAACTTTATTTTATTTTGGACTAGCAGTTGATTTCTTTGTTAGGTTTACACACACACATGCACACACACTATTTTTAGGTGCACAATGCTTTCCAAACCATTTCAGTCGTTCACACCAAAGAAGATAACATTTTATGGTACATAGAGATGAACAGACTATACCAATGGATCTGTTAGTGCGATAGGCTACTGGCTCAGCTGCCTGAGAGCTTAGAGGATCCATAAGTCCACCGCTCATTTGCAGCCTATAAGTATTTGGGGCATATTGTTTGGAAAGCTCATTTCTAGCTCTGTTATTTTGTGTATAAGTAGAGGCACAATAAGTAGACTGAACAAACAAGCCACATTGAATAATAGGTGAGGGTGGTTGGCTGGATTCATTCATTGCCTAAGGCTTGCCACCTGTGTTTGCAAGTTTGGGCCAGCAGAATTGCATCTTGCTATCCCTTCAGTGATTGTTCATGAATAGTGGAAACAGCAAATGGTTAAACCCATGAGATCCAAGGATCTACTTTTATGTGACAAAGTACATAATTTACTAAAATTCAAGGAAAGGCAGAAACATTTGAATATATTCTCTGTTTTAAAAAAAGATTTTGTTCCTCAGGAAGCATTTATTTCCATCTTTCAGAGTGATTGATTATTCATATTTGCACACTGGAATCAATAGGGAAGCTTTTGCAAAATTCAGGCGCCTATGCCTCACCTCAGACTGATTCAGCATTCTCAGAGCTGGCACCTCATCCTGCCTTAAAAACACTTAAGAAAATTTGAAATTCCCTCTTTATGTATTTTTGTCTTTTGACCTAGAACGTTTAGTATATAAAGGAAAAAATTTTAAATCTCATGTATATTCTCATTTTCTAATCATACCCATCCTTCCTCTTGAGAAGTAAATTAATTAGCAGATGTAAATAAAACACTATTCTAAAAACAAGAAGAAAAAAATAAATAAAACTAAAGTAGGACATATGTAGAAGAGCAAGTAGGAAAAACAAAGATATATTCAGGGCAAAATAAAGGGATATAAAAGTACTGGAGAATTTTTAAAAACACAGTCACAAGAAATAGGTGATAGAATCAACATAGTTATAGAAACAGGAGTATTGGTCAAAAAACAGTTTTAAAGGCTTCCTCCAGCTGTGACTCTACTCTTACACACTTCTAGTCAGGGAATATAGTAGAGATGGCATATAATGTCCTTACTAAGAATTCCTGTGCTCTCCAACTAAAGTGTCCCACTCTTGAACTAGGGTTCTTTTAAAAATAAAAGTTTAATAGTGGTTTTTATTTTAAATCGTACCATAGTTTTCTTTTGTTTACTTTTAGGGCTCAATTAAGGACCAATTAAAAGCATATGGAGCTCTTACTGAGAATGTGACTAGGAAATACACTCGTCAGATTCTAGAGGGTGTCCATTATTTGCACAGTAATATGATTGTTCATAGAGATATCAAAGGTAAGTAATGAGATGTTTTTTAAGTACACAGTTCTTTTTTTATGAATATGAATGAAATAAGTGATATGGTTAAGGAATTTAACATTTAAATTACATCTATCTTTAAAATACCATAGAAAAACAATCTTGCTTTCTCACCAACTCAGTGTTCCAAGTAGTCCTGATGCTCAGGTCTCTACCACTGTGGAGTTCCCCTGTGGGTGTTCACAGAAGCAATGAAGTTCAAGTGAGACCATGTTTTCATACATAGAGCATAGGCATTAGAATATAGTGGTTAAGAAAAGGGGCTCTAACACCAGATTTCCTGATTCAAATTTGGGCTTTATCCATCACTAACAGTGTTACTTTGGACAAGACACATTATCTCTCTATGCCTCAGTTCATCATATTTAAGGAGAGTGAAAGGAGTACCTAACTCATAAGATTCTTGTAAGGATTAAATGAGTTAATGCTAAAACAGTTCCTTGTACCTAGAAAGCATTCAAAAGTTAGCTGTGATGATGACATACTTTACGTTGAGATCATATTCAATTAAAGCCATTGGAATGGATGTCATTACCTAGGGAGAGAATAAGAAGTCTCTCAAAGAAGAGAGCCTTAACACTGAACTTTGATGAACTTTAACTCAGTTAAGCTCACTTTTTAAAACTCGTCTGTTTTCAGGGGTCAGGTAGGGTAAAGTAAATGCGTGAAGTGAGACAAAAGCAAGTGGTGGAGGTGTGTAAATTTGGAGAGTATTTAAAACTTTGTATTGTAGAATATACCTGGAGATTTGATTCTATAAAAACTGAAGTTTGGTTTTGTAAATACTGGGTTGTGATCCCCAGAGTCATTCCAATCAATCGATAAGAATGATAAATATACAGATATATATCTATATCTATATATAGATAGATAGATAGATAGATAGATAGATAGATAGATAATTAAAAGTTTATTTTTGATTGGTCTTTCTGGGGACTCTTAAGAGCTGTCAGGTGTTAACTTCCTTCCTATGGTGAGCCACACCCTGAATATGGCCATATTCTGGTTAAAGAGAACATTCCTAACCAGTTTCTGGTGATAGTAGAATCTGCTCCAGAATACCTGAGCCAGATCACATGTACTATAATGGGGTTTGCTAGTGAGTCTGAGAGAATGAGGACATGGCTCATGATCTAAAAGAAATAGGAGCCTCTCATTTCAAGATCTACCCAGCTTAGGCAGATCTTAATGGTCAAGTACAAAAGATGATAGTTTAAAGAACCATGTAGGGAAAATATTTAAATGTGAATTACTCTGTTAGGAATGATCTCTTTTCAAACCAGTTTCTGGTTAGCACTCTTAATGAGACAAGGTAAAGGAACTGAATGGAGCTACTCCCCAAGTATACCCTCTTCTAACCTTGTCAGGAAGAGTGATGGGCCATACAGTAAAATGAGGAGGTTGGAAATGAGCTGCATTAATATTAAAGTATGACCTAGAAGAAACATATGATTAACAGTGGTTATTTCCAAATGTCAGAATGAGTGGTAATCATTTAGCATATTTTTTATTTTTTCTTTATTTCCCAAATTTTTATAATGAGCAAGTTTTAAATTGAGAAGGAAAAAGAGAGATAGTTGATTACTTTTAAGTTTAAAATCCATGAGTTCATCATGAAAACTTAGGATAAAAACTAATTGATCATTGTAGCTTGGGAACCAACTCCTTATTTCATAATAGAGTTCCTTTATTCTGTTTTTTTTTTTTTTTTTTTTTTTATGAACTATAGCATTGAGGACCTAATAGTGGATGAAAGGAAACTTATCTTTATAGAAGTATTTTGGCTAACAAATGAAGAAGGAATGATAGAAGAGTACTACTTTGTAACCCTTAATGAATTAATAGGTATAAGTTAACAGCTGCCGACATCACTAAAACAGAGACTGTCTAGCATTGCATACTTCCTTCCTATCCTTAAAATATATCGTCAGGTATGAAATGGTTTTGTTAAACAAACGAACAACCTGAGTCTGATCGAGCTTCTAGATTCAGGTACCAAATTTTAGAATTATAGAACATATATCAGACAGATAAATATGACCTCTAGGGATGGAATCAGCATAGATCATAGATCTAGATCATAAGATAGCTACAAGCAAATAACTTAGATTCTTCATAAATTGTAAAGGAAGAAGATTAGAGAGAACTTTGTTTAGGAAAGACTTAAAAGATACATTGAGTCTCAGTGTATGGACCTTATTTCGATTCTGATTTTTTTTTTTTTTAAACTAAAAAACACTGAGTATATATTAACATTATTAAGGAATTGTTGTCCATCCTCTTAGGTGTAAAAAGGTTCCTTATCTTTTAAAGAACTATCGATCATGATGTTTTGAATTTGCTTCAGATAATATGAGAAGGGAAGAGAGAGTAGCTGGCAGTATGGTTGGGGAAATATTACCCAGATGGTTGTTGGGGTTGGGTGATGGGTACGTATACTATTCTACCTGCTTTTGTGTATGTTTGAAAAATATTCTTAATTAGCTTACTTTTAAGCTATCCAAAATAAGTTAAAAAATTTGAAAACTATATTGGGAACCTGGCTACACATTTTCTCAGCCCTTTGTATGGATGGGCATTGGTTCAGCATTGGTGATTACTCCCTAGAGGTAACTTTCCCTGTCTGTGACCTGCCTGGACCGTTCCTTCCCAGTTTGTAGCCAGTAAAATCTGGCTTGTTTGTTGTCTTTTCCCTGGTTGAATGTTTTAGAGATAGTGGCATTTTTTTTGACAGAGTCCTTCTTAAGTATTGGATGTGGGAGATGTTAAATGGTGTAAGGGTAGATAGTGCTGTTTTACAGGATCACTGGTACTGTGTCTCACTTAGGCTTATGGCATGCAGAGAATGGACCTTGTGTCCTCCCCTGGAGAAAGGCTTTGGAGAGCCATCATTGACTAGGCTGGGGAGTTTGCTGGGACAACAGAAAGACAAGTACTGAAGCTTAACGGTGGGGATGGACAGTCTACATTCTCTCCACTTTATAATGTAGCTTTTCTCCACTATTCACTCTCTTTCTTAGAGGCCTTTGAAAAGGATAGGGGTTGGGAGGTAAAGGGGCAATGGATAAGAGGACAAATAGGATTTTTAGAAAATATAACATATGGTTAAGGTTACAGAAGACTTAAATATAAGAACTGAAGTAAAGTTTAAAAATTAAAATTTAAGTTAAAATAAATTGCTTATTTAAAAACAGGTATTTTATATGAGAGACCAGAAATAATTTATATGAGACAGAAACAAGACTTATGATCCCAGAAAAAACAATTGAGTTTAAAAAATGATAATGTGGAAAATAGAGAATAAAAAAAATGAACCTCGTATCTAGATCTAGGTTTCTGATATCATTCTCTATTAAAATGAACTTTTGAGTTCCTTTTAGGGCTCCTTGGAGAAGTGGCTGATTTTAAGGACCGGTGCAGGAAATATACAGGTTGAGCATCTATCTAATAGTGTCTGAAAGTAAGAAAACGCTAAAAACAAAACCCTAAATCAACATCAAACAAGAACACAATAATCTGGGATTACAAAGGGACACAGGAGCCCATAGAAAGAGTTCCTAATGGCCAAAGCTGGACCAACTTGTGCAAGAAAAAAAAAAGTCATATTGGTTTATAACCCAAGGTATAAAATAAATATCCATGTATTCATGCTGATATAAATGAATGATCTAACAAGTAAGTGAGAGAGACAAATCTACCATGCAGCATAATTCCAAATAATTTTTGTGTCTGCTCAGCATGGAGCATAATTTTTGTGTCTGCTCAGCATGGACTGCACATAGTGACCTTCTCCCAAAGAGTGCAATATGCAAAGGGGAGAAAGAGTAACTTCACAGTAGAGAATTCAACAGCCCTTAAGCCAGGCAATCAAGGTCGGTTTATAATAAATAAAATTAAAAGTTTATTATAAAAGTAAATGAAATTTTGAAACAGAAAGCTCAAACTTGCTTAGAAGAGATTTAAAATGTATAGCAACTGAGAAGTAGAATTACTATAAAGCAAACCGCAGTGTTGAGAAAAACTAAAATGACTGGTGCCCCTTTTTCAAAGGTAATTAAGCTCAAATTGCAAAAAAGATTTAGCCACAGATCTCAAGGGAACTGGTAATAAGATATGCAACCATTATCCCCACACAGTTGGTTTGAGTGTCTTGAGCTGATAGTAGATAAAAGCAGCAAGTGTATGCCAATGGATTGAGGGTTTTTGCAAGCCAGATTCACGATTGATTCCCTCTCTGTTTTACATTTCACTTGTGAACTGGTTTCTAACTTAACTATTTGAAGAACAGAATCATTAAATGCCTTACTTTTATTATTTGATGTCCTTTAAATAAAAGTTTATCTTTACTATCAACCTTTAGAATAATCAGAATTATGATCCCAAATGGCTTTACACACCAATGACACATTCAAGGACACGTAAATAATTATTGACTAAATCAGTACTTAACCTAAATGATAAAAAAACAGTGCTTTTCTTAGCTACTTTATATGGTCGATCATGGAGTGTGAGAGCTTTTCTGGAAAAAATTCCAATGCTAAACTTTATTTTCTCAGCTGGAACATTGTAAAGAAAAGGAATGGGGTGCAATGAAAGGGAACTTATATTATTATATTAAGTAGTGCCTTCCATACAGTAAGCATTTAGTAAAACTTCTTAATAAGATTTCCTTTTATTCTCATAACCTCTAATAAAACCTCTGTTATTATTTTCATTTTATAAATGGTTGCAGTTCAAAGTAGTGGACATGTACTACTCTGTTTACTAATAAAAATTTTTTTAATATTAAAATTTGTTTAAATTATTCAATTACAGTTGACATTCAATATTATAGTAGTTTCAGGTGTACAATGTAGTGGTTATACATTTATATAACTTACAAAGTGATCCCCCCGATAGGTCTAGTACCCACCTGGCACCATGCATAGTTATTACAATATTACTGATATATTCCCTATACTGTACTTTATATCCTCATGACCATTTTGTAACTACCAATTTGTACTTCTTAATCCCTTCCCCTTTTTCACTCAGCCTCCAAATTTTCCTCCCATCTGGCAACCATCAGTTTGTTCTCTGTATCTATGAGTTTGTTTCTGTTTTGTTTGTTCATTTATTTTGTTTTTTAGATTCCACTTATAAGTGATATCATATGGTATTTGTCTTTCTCTGTTTGACCTTTTTCACTTAGCATAATACTCTCTAGGTCCATCCATGTTGTTGCAGATGGTAAGATTTTGTTCTATTTTATGGCCAAGTAATATTCCATTGTATATTTGTACCACATCTCTATCCAATCACTTAGATTGCTTCCATATCTTGGTTATTGTCAATAATACTACAGTGAACACAGGGATGCAAATATCTTTTTGAATTAGTGTTTTGGATTTTTTTGGATAAATACCTACAAGTGGAATTGCTGGGTCATAAGGTAGCTCTATTTTTAATTTTTTGAGGAACCTCCATATTGTTTTCCATAGTGACTACACCAGTTTGCAATTCCACCAACAAGAGTGAACAAGGATTCCTTTTCTCCACATTCTCGCCAACATGTTTTGTTTTTTGATTTATTGATGATAGCCATTCTAACAGATATGAGGTGATACCACATTGTGGTTTTAATTTTCATTGCTCCGATAATTAGTGATGTTGAGCATCTTTTCATATGTCTATTAGCCTTCTGTATATATTCTTTGGAGAAATGTCTGTTCAGGTCCTCTGCCCACTTTTTAATCAGATTGTTTGGTTTTTTGGTGTTAAGTTGTTGAGTTTTTAATAAATTTTAGATACTAACTTTTATCGGATTTATCATTGGCAAATATGTTCTCCCATTCAGTAGTTTGTCATTGTTTTGCTGATGGTTTCCTTTGCTGTGCAAAAGTTTTTAGTATGATGCAGTCCCATTTTATTTTTGTTTGTTTCTCTGCCCAAGGAAATATATCCAAAAAAATATTACTAAGTGGAAGTTTTGATTATGAGGTTCCCTCAGGAAGTTCCATCTCAGAGAAATAAGCTTCAGCCATGAGCTTCTTGCTTTTTGAAAGAGAACCTGGGCCTGAGAGCCTACTGACGTTCTCCATCTTTCTCTGGGCTTCACATTCTTGGCTCTTTTCCTTTACACTTCCTTTTTACACTCACCTCCCATTACACCAGTCCTTTTCAGTGGGAGAACTGTCTTAGGTTCTAATGCACATACCTGACTCTAAAAATTCAGTTCGTGTAAATCCTTAATGAGCACTGACTGTGTGTGTGACTGGCAGTATGACTGGTACTATTCAGAAGATGAAAATCAGCCTAGGTTAGTCTACTAAGTTTAATTCTCTGCCATAAATTTTTTATATTCAAAACCGCCAATAAAAATAATTAAATAAGGTTATTTCTTATTTTTAGGGGCAAATATTCTGCGAGATTCAACAGGCAATGTCAAATTAGGAGATTTTGGGGCCAGCAAACGGCTTCAAACCATCTGTCTTTCGGGTACAGGAATGAAGTCTGTCACAGGCACACCATACTGGATGAGCCCTGAAGTGATTAGTGGAGAAGGCTATGGCAGAAAAGCAGATATCTGGTAGGTTTTGATGCCGGGTTTGCCTGAAAACACCTGCCTTCTTATTTCTACCCAGGATGGAAATTACTGAGCCAGATATTAATTCTCTTTTGTAGTTTTGAAATAGGACGTTAGGATTACAAGGATTAATATCATTTTAATTATGCTCTTTGACACTTAATCATTGATTAAGTAGAGTTCTTCAACCTGTCTTCCATTGTGTAGGAAGCATTTCATCCTAAGCAAACTTTAGCATTAGAAAACTATCTTCATTTGCTTTAAAAGTAATTAATTTTGATCACTAGTCTCTTATAATTCAGTTAACCTGTAATTGCTTAATAATTTTAAGTTAGAACATAAAATGACTATTTCTTACTTCCCACCAGAAAAGTTTTTAATGGATATTCATTTTAGGCACCTAAAGGCAAAGAATTTCTAAATTACATTTAATGTCAAGTTAGAGAATTACGTAAAGCAAAAATTATAAAATGAATAATGTGCTTTGCCTAACTCTTTGAGTCAGTCCTTAAACTGCAGTTTATTTTCATGCTTAAATTGTGGTTTATTTTCCTGTTTAAATTATGGTTTTATGTAATTACAACCTTTTAATGAAACTAAATTTGAAATCAAGTCATATTTAAATGTATGTGGATTTCACTCCTGTTTCTTATTTTGTAGTTAACTGGCTTTCTTTCATGATGGTATTGTTTATGTAATGCATTTTTTAAATTTCTTTTTAGGAGTGTGGGCTGTACTGTGGTAGAAATGTTAACCGAAAAGCCTCCTTGGGCGGAATTTGAAGCAATGGCTGCCATCTTTAAAATCGCCACTCAGCCAACCAATCCAAAGCTGCCACCTCATGTCTCAGACTATACTCGAGATTTCCTCAAACGGATCTTTGTAGAGGTCAAACTGAGACCTTCAGCTGATGAACTCTTAAGGCACATGTTTGTGCACTATCACTAGCAGCCAGTAACCTCTCCTGTGCCTCTACCTAGCTCCCACCTATTCATTCACCTTCTCTCTGACTGCACTTTCTTTTGTATAAAAAAGAGAGATGGGGGAGAAAAAAAAGACAAGAGGGAAAGAGTTTCTCTTGATTCTTGGTTAAATTTGCCTAATAATAATAGTAACCTAAATTTTTTATATTTAATCTTTTTTTTTCCTTACAAGAACTTGAAACTTTTTTTTAAAATTTTTATAATGTACTGATGTGGTTCAGAGAGATAAAGCACTTTAGTACATAGTCACTCTTTTTAGTACAAACAAATCATTTGGAATACCTAAAGATTGTAGTCTCCCTGTGTCACTGACAGATTGGTGGTGATGGGGAGACATGGAAAACAAGGAGAAAATTATGTATAATTTGTAGTTTTTAGTGATAGTATTTAAAATAGATCCTCATTTGTGGGGTTGAGCCCTAAACTTCAGTTTAGGGTAGGTACTCAACTTAAAGAATATAGATTCCTTCCTTTATCTGTATTCTTTAGAATCCAAACCTCTGTTTACCAAGCTTTTTGCTCAGTAGGAATCTTGATAGAAAATATGAATCTCTAAGAGGTATGTTTATTTGTTAATCCTAACCAGTATAATAAGCAAATACACTATAAAAGATCCATGTTACTGGAATCTGTAAACCTTGAGGGATAGCTTTCTGTTTTTTGTTTTGTTTTGTTTTGTTTTTGTTTTTTAAGGATACTATTTTATTTTAAAACAGATATGGAAAGACAGTGAGCAAGTCCAAATTAAAAGACAAAAGGAGGTTGCTCTAATATATGAAAGAAGAGACCACATTTGCCAGTCAATAGAAATAATGCAAAGAACTAAGTACTATTTAGTATATTTTAAACTATATTCTTTACCTGAGGGAGACAGTCCCAAAATTAAGGGAAAGGAGAAGTAATCAGAATAATGCTATATCTTCCTATTTCTGGATCCCGATTCTCATAGATAACATTTTTTTAGGAACTAAGAGTTGAACCTAGAGTATCCATAAAACTAGTGTCATGAGATAAAACCCTTGTTCTTGGGATCACAAAATACTAAAGTCCCTCAAAAAATAGCTGTCATGAAAAACAGTGGTTCTCAAGAGGGGGACTGATTTCTCTTGTCATTTGGCAATTACCAGAGACATTTTTGGCTGTCACAATTGCGAGGATGCTAGTGGTATCTAGTGAGTAGAAGCCAGGGATGCTGCTAAACAAACTACAGTATACAAGGACAGCACCTCCTACCCCCAACAAAGAATTATCCTGTCCCAAATGTCAAAAATGCCAAAGCTGAGAAACCCTGTTGTAAAACTAGCCCGTTATAAGCTGATAACTTGCAAAAAGTAAATTTCAGAGAGAAAGTGATATAATACATAATGAGGGTTTTACAAGAGCAGATACCACTACTTCAAGTCAAGTAAATGATCTCAACAGCAAATAGCAATCTGATCCTTATCAGCTGCATGTTGCACCCAAACCAGTAAATTCCATTTTAGAAAGAAAATGAATTTAAACATGGAGCTTATTGAACTCGGCCATTTGTATATATTCTTACCTCAAAAGTCAATTTATAATTGCAGGAAAAGAAAAGCATATCAAAACAAAGTATTAAGTACTTTATTAGAAGGTTAAAAACTGCCAGGTATTTCTAGTGTATTGTATCCACTAAGAGCAAGGACATTAAATGGAAGAGACAGCTAGTTGAATTCCACTGTCTCTAATGGACTTGTGCTACTAAAAAACATGAATGATATCGGTAATTTGGCCACTTGCATTTTTTTTTTAAGTATATTAAAGCAAGTGCTAAGTAATTTATTTTAAGATTTAAAAAATAGTAATATTCCTGGAGGCCCTAAGTGTGATACCTTTCATGGAATTCATAGGGGGCTCAGGTATTTTCTTTTCTGCCAAACAGTATACTCCTTAGGGACTCTTTTAAAACACTGTTTCTGATGTTAGGTAGGTCTTGGTTCACAGTGCCAAGGTCCTATCTGGCATTCCTTGTAGGAAATATGAAATTCCACCATCTGGCCTGAGAAATCAAAGCCCAGATATACTTGTCAAGGCTTCTCCCATACCCTTATAATCAAAGGAAGCAATTCACCAGGAAGAATAGGAATTAGTGGCCCCCTCCCCCTGGAAAATCAACTGTCAAATCTTGTGCTGTATACATAGTCCCCAAGGATATGGATCTATTATAATTTGTTTCTTATGAGTGAAAGCATCTCTTCTACTTGAGCAAGATTATAGTATCTGGACCAGTGGGCTTTTCATTTGTTTCTTTGTCTTGTGCAGTTATGATTTCCTTTTGGCCTATTTTTAGTCTGTCAGGGTAACCAGCAGTGCACAATATGAGACAGATGCTCGTTAGAGGGAAATCTTGGGAGACTATGAAACCCAAAGCAAAATTGTTTGCTTTTTTTTTAGTCTCTCTTCTTTTTAAATGCTATGGAAAATAAAATCATCTGAAAAGAAACTACTACTTTAACACTGCTGCAGAAGACCTTTGTTTTATAAGAAATATTATTAGCTATGGGAAAATATTGTTCCTTATGTAAAGACTTAAAAATAGACTAATAGTTTACAGAGTTACTATATAAAATGTGATGTGAATTTATTTCAGACAAGTTGTAATGGTACCAAAAACCACAATAAAAGTTAATATATATAAAAGCTACTAGAACAAAAAAGCTTGAAGTGGGGAGGTATGGAAGACCAAAAGTAAATTTAAAAAATAAAATTCTGAAAGAAAACACCTCTATCAGGGGAAGTTAGATATAACACTCCAATTTTTTCTTTCTAATAATGATATGGATCAACAAATGAAATTTGAACTTTTTAAGATGACTCTAAATGTGTTTTATTTTTTAAATGCACAACTGATTCTTCTATACTGTAATGTTTCTTTGCTGAGGCTGGAAAATGGCCAGACTGCTGACTTTGTGCCTTTAAAATGCATTCTGCTTTGATTGTGGCAGACTTTTTGGTGCTGGAGAAGATTCACTAGCAGTCTTACATGTGCTTTTCAGGAAATCTCTTTCTACTTAGGCCTTGAGAGATTCAAAATGGTATGATTTAAGTTGGGCCAAATATAAGATCTTTTACATTGCGAACAAAGTGTATTGAATAAAAGGGTTGAAAAATATAATGACTAATGGAAAATTTGATGGTTGATAATTATTTAAAATATATTTAAAATATACAGACTTTGAAATTTTCAATGTGAATATTTTCAAAATTTTTCAGTTTTCCTCATTTACAAAAGCATGTTTCTGACTTGAAAAATGTTAAAGACTGTTGCCTTAGAAAGTTTTCAAAGGCATAGTCAACCTTACATATTTATACAAGATATTGAAATTCACAGGCTGAACTATAAAAAAAATTTAAACTTATTTTAGAGTAAATTGAATTGGCTTTCACTTGAGAGTCTTTATCTTATTCTCAATAGAAACTACATTAGAAAGGTGAAATTATTTATTTAGAGTAGCTTTCTGATGCTTCACTTCTTACATATGTCAGGTCTTGTCTGTAGTATTTCTGAGATGGAGTTGTTAAAACATACGTGAAGTCATTAAGAAAATAAAATTTGAATAGTTTATAGGGATGATCAAGCTTGAGCGCAAAAGCTAAGATGTTTGCCAGATACAAACCCCTTGGCCTATGGCAGAGTTCTGTGCCAATTATTTTATTTGGGTTCTCAGGACCAGTAGCTTGATATAAAATCACCTGGTGTCAATCAAGTATAGTAATATATCAATTTTAAAAAAATAGATGAATCTTTTTCATTTGCTTATTCAATCATTGTGGCTTATTGTGTCAGGTACTAAAGGGAGGTCACAGTCTAGGAGGAAACATGGGCATACCCTAACTCTGAAAGTAAAGCAATGATGTTTTAAAATATTATTTTTATAATGTAAGGGGAACGCAGTTTGGGGGTAATCATTGGCTGTTTTAAACTAAAATGTCATTAACAACAGAGATTAAAAGTATCCCCAAATTAGAGGGACCTCCATAGATCAGGCAGCCTCTCTCTCTCAGGACTCCCTCTTACAAAATCAAGCCTCTGCTCAAACAGTTTCAGTGTTTTTTTCCTGCTGTTTCTTTTAAAGGAAAAAATATTTTCTTTAGGTCTAAATTGTTAAACTACCCAAACCACTTGATAGAAATTGAATTCTGTCGGTAGTGTTAGATCAGTACAATTTCTTGAGACCAGACTGTTTTATATTGTTTGACCTTTGTTACAAATATAATTAATGTTCATATTTATTTGAATTTTAAGGTTGGTTAAATGTTAACGAAAATCAATTTAATGATTAATTTTTGGTAGTGCCTTTTTCTCTCTATGCCTTAATTTTATTTTATATCAATAATAATTCAAGTTACCCACCGAAATGAAGGGTTTTTTCCAAAATCAGTAGCTTCAAGAGTTGATTTGGCCTTAGGCAGTGTATTGGCCCTTAAACATTTCTTAATGCCTGCTTCTTCCTCCTACCCTTTTCTACCTCTATTTTCTTTATGTTAGAAAACAGATGTTAGCATTAGTCTGATATAGACACACTGCAGTCTAGATGTGAACTCCTAGGATAAGGATGGAAAGAGGTATTCTAATTCAAAAGAGACATAATAAATTGTTTTCCAGGTTGATTACTTGATTTTCAATCATATTGACACTGTCTAGATCCTTTGTGTATCATGGTTCAGTTATGATTTTCATAACAGAGCTAGAATGGTTGATTTTGCCCTAAAGAAGTCATGTAAATGGTTTACAAATGTTAAGGCAATGAGATTTAGGGCAATGAGCAAGAAATCCAGGGATAGCAAATTCTAACCTAACATTTTGACTAAAACTCTAGTTTTTCTGTGAAGAGAGTGTGTGTGTGTGTGTGTGTGTGTGTGTGTGTGTGTATTTGGGGCAGGGCTGGAAAGAAAGGAAAGGTATGAATGTTGAGTTAGATTAGTCTCTGTTCTTGGAAGAACAACTCAAATGTGTATGACCTACTGATGACGGATGAGGGTAATCATCCTCGGGTAGGAACGCCAGCACATTTTCCACAAGTAACTAGGACAAATGATTGTTTGATAAAGTTATTTATTGTAAATTGTCAAGCTCTTGGTTGCTGAAAGTAGATTAAAATTGAATTTGTATGTGTGTATAATAGCTTATATGTAGTCCTTACATAGAAAGTAATTTTTCTTCATGAACTCTAGAATAGAAATTCTGCCAGATGTTATCAAAACAAGCTTCCTTAGCTTACTGAGTATCCAGAAGGAACTTGTGTTGTACCTCCTTTTGGTTGGCTAGGGAAGGCACGCTGCAAAGCTGCTGTTCCTTCTTCACAGCTCTCCTTAGCTTTGCTTGGACTTCTGCCACAGAATGCCACAGTTGGTGTGGGAAGTGCCAGAGTCAGCCATTTCCTCATACTCACCTTTCAGAGCTGCAGATGGTAGTGAGCTCTCAGGGGAGTGTAGAGAATCTTCTCAGTGATAGAGCAGATGTGGTTTAGTTCCAGAAAGTTGAGGAAGGGGTCATAGCTATAGTAAAGAAAAGAATAAATTTTATCCATTGCCTGCATACAGTCTTTTATGTGATTCTTCATATTTTTCATAATTCTGCATTTTAATTGACAGTAATATGGTATCCTTGTTAATAATAGCAAAGACATTAAATCAGTGAGCACTATTCCCTACACCTGATTACTTCTTGTTTGTATTCACAATCTGTATTATCAGAATCACTTTAAACCAAAGCTTTTATATTCCCTGCACACATAGCCAAAATGATTAGCATTGTACTTCTGCCCACCTGTAAGCTAATAGTGTAAAAATGATAAAACAAGTATTAGTAAAATTTGTATCTCAGTCTTTCCTTCAAGCGAAAGGACAGGTGCTCAGTATTTGTATGTACACATGTAGGATTTACTTCAACTATTGCGGAACTATATAGACATTACAGACTTGAGCTTATACATGTGCCAATCTTAACATCAGTTGATCATTGATGCGTGCGCGCGCGCGCGCGCGTGCGTGTGTGTGTGTGTGTGTGTGTGTGTGTGTATACAGACACATTGACATATGATGCCTCAGGTTTGTGGCGTACTTTCTAATGTCTTAACATTTATGAACTTGTTTTTGACCTGAGGGGCATTTCAGGAAAGCTGTGAAGAAAAGTAAATTATAGACCGACGTCTTCTTTGTGCCATAGACATTTTGGAACATAAGCAAGAGTCTGTTCTCCAGTATACATGCAGAATTTGTCCCCAAATAAGGATCTCTGAGTCTCTTAATGCCAGTTGAGAACAGCAAAATTTGTGACTATACTGAAAAGCACTTTTATGTTCATTTATTTATTTTTTTTTAGAAGTTATTTTTTAAAAACATGTAACTAGTGGTGAATTTAGCATTAGCATTACTTGGAGGGGAGAGAAAAGTAACAAAATTACATCTTAAATTCTGTTAGATCCTTAGGCTCCAAAATGGATTTGACGTATTCTCATTTTTCCAAAGATTTTTTTCCCACCTGGAATAAGAGAGGACTGGTGGAAACATTTGAGCTGAAAAGGCTTTTGGGCAAAAGAAAGTGGGCCAAACCCTTGCAATATACCCTGTACAAGTGAAAGTACAGGGTCTAAGGATAAGAATACTTCTTTAAAACAAGTGATTGTTTTTAGATACAATCTTAATTAGTAAAAGGTTTACATTTTTTCTATTGCTGTTTTAAAATTTGCTACCCTGCATTCTGAAATATTATAAAGTTAATACCAAAAATACTTTTAATGTCTGACATCTCAACATTTCACATGGTTCTTTTTATTCAAATATCATTGTAAATAAAAGTAAACTTGGATAAATTTGGGAATAAACTTTAATTGTTACAAACTATGATTATCAATTTGTAAATTTACCCTTTGGCCTAATGTACATTTTTTTAAAGTAGCCATTAAATTCTTTATATTTAAACTATTAGTTTCTCTCTGTAAACGTTTTTAATCTTAGTTGAATGATGGGCTGTTTATAATTATGTGTAAAGGTGTTTTTTTTTCCTATCAAGGTTGACTTTTTTGCACATTTTGGAAATGTTTAATTTGTACACTGATTTACTATGACCAATTATCGTTGATGGATGTATGAGCATCATGAATGCGTGCATTGAACTACTGTCTGTGTCTCTACGTTTTAACTTCTTTCGAGATGTAGCCATCAGTAACTGCACTGCTATTACACTTAAATGGACCTTCTTGCTTTTACAAAGTATACTTACCTATGGTTCTATCTTTGTTGAGGAACTCAGGAGTTGAACTCAACATCACTTTCTGATTTTATATATATTCTAAAATCCATGACTGAGTTGAAAGTATGCTTGTAACTGCGTATCAGGGGACGTGTGTTGTGTATCGGGATGTGTTATGTGGAGATGTCTTGTTATGTCTGTAGGCACATGTATATATCCCAGTAATTTCTTATTTTCATTTCATTTCTACATTTTTATGAATTTATTTTGTAAGAGTACTGTTTAGTTAGAATAATTAAATATATATGAAAAAGCTTTCTGAGAGATTTATTTACTACATGAATATATTTTCAGCTGGCTGATCAAAACTTTAAAAAAAAATTTTTAACCATTTAAAATATGTTCGTATTTCCAGAATTTGGATGCAAATTTACTTAGCTATCAGTTAACATATTCTTGCAAGGAAGAGCATTGAATTCTCTTTTGAGAATTCTCTGAAATGCTGATTAAGAGGAAAAAATAAGTTTTAAGCAGTAGCAAAAACACACTGTCCACTAAATGGCCTTTGAATTCTCAGAGCTATGAAAAAAATGTGAGAAACTAAATTATCTTGAAGAGATGTCCAGATTTTTATATCTTCAGATGATGTTGGCCAGTCTTACTGTTGTTTTTGAATGTTTATTCTACCCCAAAGATTTCAACTTTAAGTTTTTTTCTTACTGGGCAAGGTCTGACCTCATTTATAAAACAATACATTCATATATTGTGATTCTCTATAATGGACTATAAATTCGTTTAGAAATGGCCAAACATACATTGTGTGTCCTTATAATGTACTGTGTATGTTAAGTAACTGATAGAAAAATAATTGGAAATTAAATTTCCAATCTGACAATGTTATTGTACTTAAGGAAAACCTTGTTTTTAATATGCGGTACCATGTAAAATTACTTGTGTTAGAAATAAAGTCCACTGTTGAAATGAATGTCACTAAGCTTATGTTACAAGGAGTTGATATGATTAGAAAAACCTACCAGAAGCCAGATGCAGTGTGATATGTGCCACATTTCATGCATATTTTGACTTTGTGTTGTTCATTCATAATTGTGCTTGTAAAAATGTATAAAATTTCTGAGTTTTACAGTTTTTATGTACTTGTTTTTTCTTGCTGGTAAATAGCTTTTTAAAAACTAATGTGAAAGAAACCATGTTTATATTTTGTTAGTGATCAATGACTTTGTTTATATGGAAATTTGTATATTGTTGGCATACATCTTTGTTTAGATTTATCATGCATGAAGGCCTGCAATAATTAGCACAATGAAAATTGCTTTTTCTTACATGTTCATTTTTTGAAAGATTGTGGTGCAAAGGGTTACTCTAAGTAACCTTCTGGACTATGGAATGAAATTAAATGAATGGCACTTTGAGTGTTAATAAAGCTGATATTTATTTCCACTGTGATTGGCTTGTCCAAACCTGTTCCTGGACACAGTGTCTTTATAGTTGACCCTCCTTTGCCTGACTTGATCACTTTCTAGGAGACCAAGCACAGACCAACCTAGAAACATTGCAGCTAAACCTTTTCAGGAGGTAAGTCTATACTGTCCTACCCAACATGCCTGACATATCTTCTTCTGGTTTGATTACCCAAATCAGAAATTAACTGATTAAAAACAAGCAAAACAAAACCTACTGTCAAAGTGTAAGGAATGAAGTTCCTACAGTATTGGAGATCATTTAAATTAATACTTTCATATATATAGAGGCCAACTTAGCAATGCAAGTTAAAAGCCTCAGAATCTTATATATTTTCTGACCCAGCAATTCTATAACAAGGAATTAATTCTGTGGAAATGACTGCAGTTGTGCTAAGACATAGCTATAAAAGCCCAAAACTGAGGTTCTATATGTCCAACAGTAGGGGCTATTGTAACAAAGTACCATGAACATGGTGGCTTATAACAACAGGAATTTATTGTCAGCTCTGGAGACTACAAGACCGAAATCAAGGTGTCAGCACAGCCATGCTTCCTCTGAATTATTTGCTTTTTCTCTAACTTCTGGTGTCCCCAGGTGTACCTTTGCTCATGGCAAAATAACTCCAATTTCTGCCTCCTATCTTCACATGGTCTTCTACCTGTGTAGGTTTCCCGTTTTTATAAGGGCACCAGTCACATTGGATTAGGGCCCATTCTAATAACCATTTTAAATGGACTACCTCAGTAAGGACCCTATGTCCAAACAAGGTCACATTCTGAAGTCTTGGTGGCTACGACTTCAACATAGCTTTTTTGGGGGAATGCAAACCCATTACACAGTCTGTCCTATGGCCCCTAAAAATTTGTATCTTTCCCATGTTTAAAATACATTCACCCCATCCTACCATACCCTAATCTTAAACATTCTAGCATCAACTCAAAGTACAACATTTTGTCTAAATATTAACTCAAATCTCCATCTAAATCATTTAAATCATTATGGGTAAGACTTGGGGTATGATTAATGCTGAAGCAAAATTTCTTTACATCTGTCAATTTGTCAAACCAGACTAGTTATCTGCTTTCAGGTGGAACAGGTGGAGGATAAACATTTTCATTTTAAAAGGGAGACATCAGAAGGAAAACTTGGGCCTGGGTCCCAAGCAAGTCTAAAACCTAACGGCAGATTCCACATGATTTTAAGACTTGAGGAAAATCTTCGTTGGCTTCATGCTCTGTCCTGAGAAGTCCACTGAGGTCGTGGCACTGCCCCCCTCTGAACCAAGGAGGTGGCCCAAAAAGTTAGCAGACTGACACTGAGCCTGACCCTTTGGACCGTGATAGTAGCAGCAGCCCTGCTGGCCCCTTAACTGCCCTCAAGCCAGTCTTCCATTTTCTTAAAGGATTAACATGTTTGGAGCTGGATAGCTCTGTCAGTCCCTTTCCTTCCTGTAGAATTCCAGAAGTCTGACAG
Organism: Pteropus vampyrus; assembly: GCF_000151845.1. Taxonomy (NCBI): domain Eukaryota; kingdom Metazoa; phylum Chordata; class Mammalia; order Chiroptera; family Pteropodidae; genus Pteropus; species Pteropus vampyrus. Next base: position 6,199,215 of record NW_011888868.1, on the reverse strand, counting down.
CCTTCCTTCATTTAGTCTCATCTTCTCCGTCCAAGCTGTCAGCGTTTCTGCTGAGATAGTTGATTGCATCCGTAAATCACAAGCCTAATCTTTTTAGCAAATAGCCGTACAGCCACACCCTCACTGTTTTCTCCAGAGCATTCTTTCTCTTTATTTGCAGTATGGCTAGACTGAGAATTTTCCAAATCTTCATATTCTGGTTCCTTTTTGTGTAACAATTTCTTTTTCAGTTTATCTATTTCCTCTCACATTTGACTATTAGTAGCAAGGAGAAATCAAGCTGAATGAACCTTCAACCTTTGTTCAGAAATCTTCCCAGCTAAATCTCCAATTTCATCACTTAGAAGTTCTTTCCACCCAATGGGACACAATTCAGCCAAGTTCTTTGCCACTTAACAACAAGGATCACCTTTCCTCCAGCTTTCAATAGTATATTTCTCATTTCCATCTGAGCACTCAGTGGAATCACCTTTAATAGCTATGTTTCTAGCAACAGTCTAAGGCAATCTAGGCCTTTTCTATCATGTACCTCAAAATTCTTCCATCTTCTACTCATTACCCAATTCCAAAGCCAGTTCCACATTTTTAGGTGTTTGTTATAGCAGCAGCCCACTTTCCTTTAATAGAATCTGTATTAGTGTTCTCCAGAGAGGCAGAGCTTTAATGTTGCAGTCTGGAGGCAGAATTTTTGTTTTTATTGGGAAACCTGTCATTCCTCTTAAGGCCTTCAACTGATTGGATGAGGCCCACTGACATTAGTGAGGGTATTCTGCTTTACTTAAAGTCTGCTGATTGTAAATGTTAATTATATCTAAAAATTATCTTAACAGTAACATGATTGGTGTTTGACCAAACAACTGGACACCATAGCCTAGCCAAGTTGACACATATTAACCATCACAGGACTAAGCAAATAAATTTTAGGAGATCCATACAATGGAACTCTTGTATTATTAAATGAAAGAGAGCAAGTTACATGAGATGTATGGTATGATCCCACTTTTTGTTAAAAAATAGTTAGGAAAAAATATTGGGAGAAGATAACTGTCACTCAAGTGGTCGATGGAGTTATGAGTGATTATTGTTTTTGTTTATCTGTACTTTTTAAACTTTTATGATAAATGTGGGTTTTTTTTTGCCTAGTACAAAATATTTTTTCCCTCAGCTTTATTGAGATATAATTGACATATAACATTAGTTCAAGGTGTACAACGTGTTGATGTGATACACACATACTGCAGTATGACTAACACCACAGCATTATCCATCATGTTACATAATTACCATTTCTTTTGTGTGTGTGTAGTGAGAACCTTAAGATCTACTCTCTTAGCAACTTTCAAGTATAATACTGTATTAACTATTTTCACACTTTATCCATTCATCCATTGACAGACACTTAGGTTGTTTTCACATCTTGGCTGTTGTGAATAATACTGCAATAAACGTGGGAGTGCAGATATATCTTCAAGACCTTGTTTTCATTTCCTTTGGATGTAAACCCAGAAGTGGAATTGCTGTTTCATGTGCTGGTTCTATTAATTTTTTGAGGACCTCAATACTGTTTTCCAAGTGGTTTAGCCAATTTACATTCCTACTAACAGTGCATGAGGGGTCCCTTTTCCCCACATCCTTGCTAACATTTGTTATCTCTTGGTTTTTTTGTTTGTTTGTTTGTTTTGTTTTTTGTTTGTTTTTTAATGATAGCCATTCTAATACATGTGAAGTAATATCTCATTGTGGATTCGATTAGTGATGTTGAACATATTTTCATGTACCTGCTGGCTATTTGCATATCCTCTTTGGAAAAAATGTCTATTCAGTTCCTCAGCTCATTTTTCAGTTGGATGTTTTTGTATTGAGTTGTATGAGTTCCTCATATATTTTAGATATTAACCCCTTACCAGAAAAATGGTTTGTAGATATTTTTTCCCATTCTATCAGTTGCCTTTTCGTTTTGTTGACCGTTTCTTTTGTTGTGCAGAAGCCTTTTTTTCCCCCTGGCTTTATTAAAATATAATAGAAAATTAGTTGCTTGATTTGCATTGTACAATTCAATGAGTTTTTAAAAATTATAGTTGGCATACAATAATATTCCTGTTTCAGTTGTACAGCATAGTGATTAGAGATCTATATAACTCACAAAGCGATCATCTCACTAAATCTAGTATCCTTCTTCCTCTTACATGTTTATTACAACATTATTAACTATTTTTCTTATGCTACACTTTATATCTCCATGTCTATTTTGAACTATCCATTTGTACTTCTTAATCCCTTTGCCCTTTTTCACCATTCCCCCCACCATCTCCCACTTAGTAGCCCTCAAAATATTCTCTGTATCTATAAGTTTGTTTCCGTTTTTGTTGTTGTTTATTTTGTTCTTTAGATTCCACATGTATGTGAAATCATGTGCTATTTGTCTTTATCTGACTTATTTCATTCAGTGCAATACCCTCCAGGTCCATCAAAGCAATATCTTTTTCCATCTCCATCCTTTTAGTCTCTGTATGTCTTTTAATCTGAAATGAGTCTCTTGTAGGCAGCATATGTAGAGGTCTTGTTTTCTTATCCATTCAGCCACCCTACTTTTTAGTTGGAACACTTAATTCTTTTCCATTTGAGGTACTCGTTGATAAGAATGTAGTTATTACCATTCTTTATTCATGTTTTTGATATATGTTTCTTCTTCTTAAAGAAAAAAACATTTCCTATAATAGTGGCTTGGTGTTGATGAATTCCTTTAGCTTATTTTTGTCTGGAAAGCTCTTTATCTGTCCTTTGACTCTAAATGATAACTTTGCTGGATAAAATATTATTGGTTATAGATCCTGGGTTTTCATCACTTTGAATATTTCCTGCCAATCCCTTCTGTCCTGCAAAGTTTCTTTTGAAATATCAGCTGCCAGTCTTATGGATGTTCCCTTGTAAGTAACTAATTGCTTTTCTCTTGCTGCTTTTAAGATTCTTTGTATTTAACCTTTGGCATTTTGATCATGATGTGTCTTGGTATAGGCCTTTTTGGGTTCTTCTTGGGACTCTCTGAGCTTCCTGGGTTGTATGTCTATTTTCTTCACCAAGTGAGGGAAGTTTTCCATCATTATTTCTTCAAATAGCTCTTCAACTGCTTGTTCCCCTTCAAGTACCCCTATGATATGGATGTTTTACCTTTAATTGTGTCCCATAGGCTCCTTAAATTATTAATATAGTCTTGGTTTCTTTTTTCTTGCCATTCTGATTGAGTGTCCTTGACTTCCCCATCCTCTATATTAGTGGCTTGATCCTCTTTATCCACTCTGTTGATTCCTTCTAATATACTCTTCATCTCAGATAATGTGTTCTCCATTTCTGACTAGTTCCCTTTTATAATTTCCATTTCCATTTTTATGTTTTGTCTTTTTTTAAATATCTTTGTTAAAGTTCTCACTGAGTTCATCTACACTTCCCCTAAGTTCATTGGGCATCCTTATAACCAGTGTTTTAAATTCTGCATCTGTTAGATTGCTTGACTCCATTATTCCTGGATCTTTGTTCTGTTCTATCATATGGTTTCTGCTTCTTGGTCTTCCCATTTTGGCTACCTTTCCATGTCTGTTTCTGTGTACTAAGCAAAGCTCCTAAGTCTTCCGGTCTTGTTAGTGTGGATTTGTGTAGTAGGTGTCCAGTGGCACAGTCCTGATAAGGGTTCAGCTGCAGGCCAAATTTAGCCCCAGCCTGTGTCCATCCAGGGCCACCTGTTAAGCTTCAGCAAGCAATCCCCAGACTGTGCTTATAGTTGCCTCAAGAGGTCTCGCCAGAAGCCGAGGTCAGCTGCCTCCAGTGTGAGTCTAGGTGCTGCTCAGCAAAGAGCACCGAACTTTTCAAGGACACAACTGGATGTGGCTTAGGTGGGGCTGTGAGTTGGGGGAGGCAGCATTTCAGGGAATCCTCTAACAGAGTGACCTCTGTAATCCAGTTTGAAGACATCTCAGCTATGGCGGTGCTGTGTCTGCACACTGGGTAGGGCTCAACAGAGCAATGGATACTACTGACACTTCTGTCTGGTAGAGAGCCTCACCTCTGACCCTCACTCCAACAACTCAGTGTCCCCCTGTAAGTCTCTGGTGTCCCCTATGGAGCCAGTGTCTTCAGAGCGAGCAAGTCCATCATCACAAAAGTGACGCCCCTTTAAGAGGCGTCTGCAGCTGCTGCAGCCTCTATCCCACTTGGCTGCCCCGTCCTACCTTATATCGTTGCAGGTTGATTAATAATTCTCTCCCTGGTTTGTTAATTATTTCACTCCCTAGTTGTGGTACTCTTGTTCGTCTAGATCCCAGGTGACTTTGCATGCTGTTGACTCTGTGTTTCTGTCATAACTTTGATGTGGTCGCAACAGGGATGAACAAAGCTTCTATCTTCTATGCTATTTTTTTTTCCTGGGGTGTTGTGCAGAAGCTTTTAATTTTCATAGTCCCACTAATTTATTTTTGCTTTTGTGCCTTGTGCTTTTATTATCATATTTTAAAAAATTGTTGCAAAGACCAATGTCAAGTAGCATTTTCTCTATATTTTTTTCTAGAAGTGATATAGTTTCAGGTCTTATATTTAAGTCTTTAATCTATTTTGATTTTTTTTGAGTTGTGTAAGGTAGAGGTCTAATTTCATTCTTCTGGATGTGGTTATCCAGTTTTTCCAACCTATTTACTAAAGAGACCATCTTTTCCCTATTGAATATTCTTGTCAAATATCAGTTCACAAAATATTTTCTTAATAATGAAAATGTTAGATTAGCCATTTTTCTTCATCAGAACCTTCAGTAAAACTAATCAGGTTTGGCAGTAACAGCCAAAAGGACTGTTACAAAAGGACTTACATTTGACCAGCATTTCTATTTCTCAGAATTTACCTTAAGAAAACCACCCAAGATGCAGTTAAAGATTTATATCCAATGATATTCATCACAGAGCTATTTATGATAAGATAAATTGAAAAGATCCCAATGCTCCGAAATCAGGGTTTGGGTAAATAAACTATGATATCGACATACAATGGAAAATTAGTTATTAAATATTCATTTTTTAAAAAATTAAGTTTATTGGGGTAACATTGGTTAATTATATAATTTTCAGATGTACATTATAATTTGACATCTGTATATTCTATTGTGTGCTTACCACCCAAAGTTCAGTTTCCTTTAACCACCATATATTTGATCCCCTTTATTCACTTCACCCTCCCCCTGCCCCCTTTATTTGACCCCCTTTACTCCGTCTACCTCCCCCCTCCTCCCCACCCTCTACCCTCTGGTAATCACTAGTCTATAGTCCATGTCCATGTCCATGAGTCTCTGTTTCTTTGTCCTGTTCATTTGTTGCTTTTAGGTTTATATCCCACATACAAGTGATATCATGTGATTTTTGACTTTTTCTGTCTGGCTTATTTCGCTTAGCATGATTATCTCGAGGTCCATCCATGTTGTCGCAAATGGCAGTATTTCATCTCTTCTTATGGCTGAGTAATATTCCATTTTATATATGTACCACAACTTCTTTAGCCAATCATCTATTGTAGGACACTCGTTTGCTTCCATCTCCTGGCCACTGCGAATAGTGCTGCTATGAACATCGGTGTGCAAATATCATTTCGGATATGGGTTTTCAAGTCTTTGGGGTAAATACCCAGTAGAGGGATTACTGGATCATATGGTAGATCAATTCTTAGTTTTTTGAGGAACCTCCATACTGTTTTCCATAGTGGCTGTACCAATTTGCAGTCCCACCAGCAATGTATGAGGGTTTCTTTTTCTTCGTATCCTCTCGCATACTTGTTATTACTTGTCCTGTTGATTATAGCTATTCTAACATGTGTGAGACGTTATCTCCTTGTGTTTTTGATTTGCATTCCCCTAATAGCTAGCGATGTTGAGCATCTTTTCATATATTTGTTGGACATTTGTATGTCCTCTAAGGAGAAGTATCTGTTCAGGTCTTCTGCTCATTTTTTGATTGGATCATGTGTTTTTTTGGTTGTCATTGATCTAATATTCCCAATAAGTCTTGCACCCACCTGACAACATATATAGTTATTACATTTTATTGATCATATTCCCTAAGCTGTACTTAACATCCCTGTGGCTATAACTACCAATTTTTACTTCCTGATCCCTTCACCTTTTCCACTCAGCCCCCCATCCCCTTTCCCATCTGGCAAGCATCAATTTGTTCTCTGTATCTATGAGTTTATTTCTGTTTTATTTGTTTGTTTTTTAGATTCCACATATAAGTGAAATCATATGATATTTGTCTTTCTCCGTTTGACTTCTTTCACTTAGCATAATACCTTAGGTTCATCCTTGTTGTTGCAAAAGGTAAGATTCCATTCTTTTTATGGCTGAATAATATTCCATTGTATATATGTACCACATCTTCTTTTGCCATTCAACTTTTGATTGGAGCATTTAATCCAATTACATTTAAAGTAATCATAGCTAGGTATGTAGTTGTTGCTATTTTAGAATTGTTTTCAGATTATTTTTGTAGTTCTTTGTTCCTTTCTCATTCTCTTGCTCTCTTGTATGTAATGTGTTTGGATTCTTTTCTGTAAAGTTGTGTTTGGATTTTTTTCTCTTTATTTTTTGTATATCTCATAGAATTTTGGCTTGTGGTTAGCATGCGCTTCATATATACCGAGCTATATTTATAACGTTCTATTTTAAGTTGATGGTTGCTTAAGTTAAGCACATTCTAAAATCACTCTCATTTTTACTTACCCCTTTCCTATTATTTTGCCATTATTTTTTACTTTTGTGTGTGTTTGTGTGTACTCTTTTACTGTTGTAATTACGCATGATTTTCTTTTTCCTTTTAACCTTTGTATTTGTTGCTCCTCTGCTTTTATTACGTTTCCCTTTTTTCAGTAAGAATTTTTTTCTTTGTGATATTTTCTTATTCATATTTTTATTTATTTTTTCTTCTTAAAGACATCCTTTAACATTGCTGTAATACCAGTTTGGTGGTGATGAACTCCTTCACATTTTTCTTGTCTACGAAGCTCTTATCCCTCCCTTGATTCTAAATGATAGGCTTGCTGAGTTCCCTTGGTTGTAGGTCCTTGCTTTTCATCACTTTGAATATTTTGTGCCAATCCTTTCTGGCCTGCAAAGTTTCTGTTGAAGGTAACCAATTGCTTTTTCTCTTGCTGCTTTTAAGATTTTCTCTTTGTCTTAAAACCTTTGACGTTTTAATTATTACCTGTATTGGTGTGGGCATCTTTGGGTTTATAAGCCAGCAATTTCTCTGCTGGAGTGCTGCAGTAGCTGCCCTCCTCTTTGTAAAGTCTATGTTCAAAACTCAGTTAGTGTAGAGTGATGTTTTTAATGGTAAATCAGGTTGTCATTTCTCTACTCAAAACTCTCCAATAATTTCCTATTTCATAACAAAATTCAAAGTTTTTGAAATGATCTACAAGGCTCTATGTCAGAGGTTCTCAAACTTGAGCAACAGAATATTCTGGAGGTCAAGACTGTTGGGCCCACCTGCAGAATTTTATCATTCAATAGGTCTGGGTGGTGCTGGATATAATGATTTTGTGCCTTTCTAATTCGTTTTAACCAGTTTCCACATGATGTTGATGCAGCTAGGGGACCCTTTTTTGAGAACCACTACTCTACACATACTGTACTGTGTCCTCTTCCCCACTTTTCTCGCTTCACTGCTCCCTCTCAGCTTCCTCTTGCTGATGTTAAGAAATGTCCAAACCCATAGATAAATTTTTATGAGTTCATTCAAGGTTCTTTGAGCCAAACTGACTACATGCCTGAAAACAGGTTCTCAACAGACTGAGATAAATGCTTCCCAGAATGATAACTTGCAGTTTCCTTGATGCGTTTTGAGATTAAGAAGAGAATGTGAGGAAGATCACATCATGGTGGGAGAAAGCAAGGCAAGGATTGGATGAGAGGATAGTTATCAAAATTATGTGCTCTGAAGGTTGGTTATTCCCCTGAGTGGTCTGAAATACAGGCATTTCAAATGTGTTAAACTAGATATACAAGAACAAAGGCCAGGGCTTGCTTAAGGCAAAGATAAGCCTTTTACTAAGGAAATTATATGCCTGGGGCATGACTACCCATCATGGAGCGAGATTAGCCAGCGAGCTACTGAACAATGGTAGCTGCTGTGCCGAGTTCTTCTCTTTGTGTTTGTTCCTTACGTGTAACTTCTTTATCAACGTACAGGAGGTGCAGATCCACTAGAAACACTCCATCTCTAACGGCAATGGAACAGTGTCCGAAAGGCCCGTGTTCTCTTCGCAGGCGTCCAAGGAAGGATTGTTGGTAAAATAGAAACAGGCTGTTGTCTGCCCGCTCACGGGGAATGCTATAGAGAAAGTTACTGTGGTTGAACGCAGGAATTTATGGTATTCATACGGCGGGAAGCAGGCGCTTTTCTCCAGTGTCTTCGTCCGTGGGGCATTCGCTAGCCATTCTTTCACCAATGTCACTCTGCGGATGATGTGAGCTGCTTGCGGTCCAGGAGAAGGTTTTCCAAACGCTCTCCAGAGAGCCAAGATGTCTGATCTTACACTCTGTCCTGGTTGGTGTGTGGGGAAGGGAATAAAAGGATCTGCGATCCCCAGTCATTTCAAACTGTTATTCGAAGGATTCTGGCCCAGGCCTCCCGTGTGGAGGAGCGATGAGAACACAGTACCTTGCTTTGATTCTGATTTGGAACCGTGACGGGAATTCGCTCTCTTGTTTCTCGCTTGCAGCCTCGCTCTACGGCCTTGGCAATGAAACAGCCGTAGGCGTGAGTAGGAATTCAAATGGGAGTTGCGTGATTGCTCTCTATCACGTTTCACTCTAGGAACTCACACGTGGTGGAGCCTGAAATTGAGTCCACGTTGTGCTTCCAGTCAGGTTACATGACTTAAGCAGTAATGCTTCAGAAAACGCCTTTGACGAGAAACGCGTCAATGGCACAGGCTTCTCTAGACGCGTGGCGTTCCAGTTGCGTGCCTTGCGAATGTTCTCGGTAGCTGACTTGAACTACCAGAAGAGTTCTCATTGGAGACTGAAGAATTCACCTCAGGGTAGAGAACTTTCTCTCCTCCAAGAACTACATACTGTCGAAAACATATTTGAAGCCTCTCAGTTTCTTGGACATCAATTCGTACCAAGCGGGATTAGGCTGAAAGCCTGGCGAATAATGTAGGTGCTGTACCTACTGCTAATCTTTGTGTTCCTTACTCGGTTTCTGGGTTTCAAGGTACAGGAAATGCCTATCCGTAGAAATAAATACTCCATTGCAAACAGCAAGGCAACACGTTTTGCACGGCTCTGTTCTGTACCGAGAAGTGCAATGAATGATCTCGGGGACTCTTGATCCAGGCTCTATGTGTGATTAGACACTGGGATGACATAGAGAATATTACTGTGCTTTTCTCCAGGAATCCAGCTTGCTCGTAGTGGACCGAGCAGGCGCTTTTGCACAGTGTTCTAGGCCCTGGTGAGCCTGAGGGCATTCTGTCAGGAATGTACTCTATGGATGATGTGAGCTGTTTTCGGTACCAGAGAAGAGACCGGAGACTCCCTTTGGAGAGCCCAGGTCTTTGATCTGGCACTCTGGACCGATTGTTTCGGCAGAGACCTAACCCGTCCCAGCTCCCGGGCGTTTCCCAAGATGTGATGGGAAACTGTTCTGGTGCGGTCGACACGAAGCGAGAGCAAGGTTGCATGTGTGGATTAGGAACCGTGTTTGGAGTTGGTCCTCTTGACTTCTGCTTGCAAACTGTATTCTCAGCCACGTCAGTCATCCAACGGAAGGGAAGTGTGTTTAGGGAGTCAGATGGAAATTCAGGGCTTTCTCCTGAAAACATCACAGAGGAGTGAAGAACACACTGGTGGAGCCATCAACGCGGGAATCTCCACTGTGCCCCATGGGCAAGTTCGATCACTTGGAGCAATAAAGCTTGAAGAAACACCATTGACTGCAAACACTAGCATTCCAAAGGCTTCTCTGGAGGCCTGGGGCTCTCCTTGCATTCCTTACGAATGTTCTAGGAAGATGACTTCAAGGAAAGGCAGAAGAGCTCTAAGAGTCCACGCGGAAAATCCCCTCAGGGCAGAGAGCCTTTCCCCTTCCTACAAGTAAGAAGAGTAAAAGTCATCTAGAGAACCTGGCCTTTTCCAGGACATTAATTCGAAATAAGTTATGTTATCACCCTGTAAGGTTACTTTCTGTCACTGGAGTTTTCAGATTTATTAAAGAGCTCCTTTTGTTTCCCTAGCCTTAACTGCTCAATCTGTTGCCCTCACATTTGTGCTGGTCTGGGACTAGGCCCACCTCTTTGGTGTTTAGGTAAGATAGTTTCACTTGCTTGAGATTTTTGGTCAAATAATACCCCTTCAGAGAGGTATTCCAGGACCACTCTATTTAAAATGGCACTGCCTGTCACTCTGGGCCTTTTTAATTCTCCTAACAGCAGTTAACACCAGTTTGTTCACTGCCCACATTCTCTGTTAGATTTTAAATCCCAGGAGCCCTAGGCCTTTAGTTTGTTCACTGTCCTACCACAGCAGCTAAAACAATGCCTGACGATTATAACAAACGCTCACTGACTAGAGAAAGAGACAGAGAAAGGTCTGGGCCAGCATCATAGGACGTGGGCGGCTGGACCATCCAGTTGGATAGCCCAGCTTGCCCACCCATCCGGCGGCCCGTGGCCCAGAGGCGGGACTTCCTGTGTGGTCGCCGGAAACCTCCCGGGGTGAATCGAAAGTGCCGCTGAAAGCGACAGCCGCAGCGAGAGGAAAGACAGGCTGCGGTCGGCGGCATGGGGAAAAGGGACCGGGCGGACCGCGGTGAGAGGTGGCGTAGGCGCATTCGGGCCGTCCGCACTTGCTGTGCCAGTCGCCCCGTCCGGGTCGCTTCTGGCGCGCGGCGGCAGCTAATCTCAGCCGCTCGGGCCTGCGGCGATCCTCGACCTTTGGACAGCCCTGCGTCCTGGGCCGGGTGGGCAGGGCCTGAGAGACGGGATGTCGCGACAGGCGGTGGGCCCTGGCTGGGAGTGTGTGGGCTGGCGAGTCCGGCTGTGGCCAGGCTCCCGGAAGCGCTGGGCGGGGCGTAGGGAAGCGTGGGCCCCGGCCCGCTTACCTCTGTGTGCATCTCTGCAGATAAGAAAAAGTCCAGGAAGCGGCACTACGAAGATGAGGAAGAAGAGGAAGATGACGCCCCTGGCAACGACTCCCAGGAGGCGGTTCCCTCCGCGGCAGGGAAGCAGGTGGACGAGTCCAGCACCAGACTGGACGAGTACGGAGCCAAGGACTACCGGCTGCAGATGCCGCTGAAGGACGACCACTCCTCCAGGCCCCTCTGGGTGGTAAGCACTCCCCCCCCAGCCGGGGCGGGGCCCAACCAGGGTTCGTGAAGCCAAAGCAGAAATGCGGGCGACTACCTATTGGAGCTGCTTGCGGAGAGCATTCACGCTCGCGGTTTGTACAGCCCTAGGTCGGGATGAGAAGGCTGCACACCTGTGCGGAAATGCTGGGGCTTCCTGCATCTCTGACCCCTCCTTTTATTCCCCTTTCTTTCCAGCCCTACCACAGTATTGGGAATACTTTTATCTACTGAATAAATGGTATTTATTATGTAACATTTTAATCCCCTATTTTTAAAAAGTAATGGAAGACACACTAAGCAGATGTTTTGCTCAACTTTAAATAATTAATGTTCTACATTCATTTGAAATCTAGCCGAAAGGACAGCCAGTCCGGTGGCTTTACCTGTGAAGGATAGTGGGAAGCAGCGGCTGACTTTGGAAACTTCTGTTCTCTCCATTTCTTGTATCTGATTAAAGTAGTAGGCCGCAAAATTGGCTGAAGGAGTGCTTACAAAAATACCTTTGGTGTTGGATACCTCACTTTTCAGGCAGCTTATCCTTAATAGATAATAATATGAGAAAGAGTCTGATAGTCTGCAACTCATTAGTTTCCTTGTTTGTTATCTGTTTGGTGTTCCTCAGGCTCCTGATGGTCACATTTTCTTAGAAGCCTTCTCTCCACTTTACAAATATGCTCAGGACTTCCTGGTGGCTATTGCAGAGCCAGTGTGCCGACCAACCCATGTGCATGAGTACAAACTGACTGCCTACTCACTGTATGCAGCTGTCAGCGTTGGGCTGCAAACCAGTGACATTACTGAGTACCTCAGGAAGCTCAGCAAGACGGGAGTCCCGGATGGACTTATTCAGTTTATCAAGGCAAGTGGGGGCCGGGGCTCTTTTGGCCTTCCTTGTTAATGTAGTAATAGTGGGGACAGATGCTACACATTATTAACTGTGGCAGTTATGAAAATGCTATTCAGATCTAGTGTGGGAAGCATAGTAACCGATTGCCTCAGCTGCTACTCCTGTGGATCCAGCATTGTGTTCTTGCTGAGGCTACATTTCCCATGAGCTGCTCTTTGCCAATGGGTACTCACACAGCAGGGGTAGTATTTCAGGCCCATTCTGACCAGGGTTGTTTGGGAATGCAGCCCAAGGTGAGTGGTGTTATGGACTAAATTGTGTCCCCTCCAACATTCGTATCTTGAAGCCCTAACCCCTAATGTGTTATATTTGGAGAAAAGAAGTAATTAAGATTAAATGAGGTCATAAGAGTTGGCTCCTGATCTGACAGGATTAGTGTACTTATAAGAAGAGACACTAGAAGGCTTGTGTGTTTGCTTTCTCTCTCTTTGCATGTACATGAGGAAGAGGTCATGTGAGCACAGTGAGAAAGTAGCCTTCTACAAGCCAAGAGGAGAGCTTTCACTAGAAACTGAATCACTGGCACCTTGATTGTGGACTTCTAGAAATAATTTTCTGTTATTAAACCACCATCTGGCAGCCCAAGTAGAGTAATACAGATGGTAAACTCTAGCTAAGGCTGAATACCTGACCAAGACAATGGTCAATAATTTCCATTAGGGAAAGTCAAAAAAAACTTCAGATGTTGACGTGAGTAGGCTTCCATGTGAAGAGCAGTTGAACATGCTTGGGTTTGTTTTGAAAGATAGGTGAATGCCTTTCAGAAGAGATGGACACTGGCTTTTGTTGCCCCCTGCTGATCTAGAGGGAGTTGGATTCAGACTCCTAAATCTGGAATGGCAGAAGATGAGTGCCACAGGCATCCAGTACAGTAATTCATTTAATCTCAGAGAAGCCGATGGAGCCCTGGAGAGTTCTCTTATTGTGATGTGGAAGGTTGCCCAAGGAGAAGGGCAAGTACCTTGCTGTGATGAGCCCACATTAGTACCTTGCTGTGCTTAGTCTGCCTGCAGGAATGTGGGTGTTGGTGCAGTGCAGAGGTAGATTCAGAAGGATAGCAGTGGAGGCAGACAGCAGACCTGGATCTGAGTGGCAGTGTTTCATGGCCACCACACAGCCTCTGCTGCATGCCATGCCATCCTAAAGGCTGTTGAGAACCTGAGAAGAATACACACTGTTCTCTACCATCAAGAAGCTTACTTGCTGGTTGGGAAATAGGGACATTGGTACGGAGGCCAGGAGGCTTGCATTTAATTTATGCAGCAAACAATTACTGAACACACACTCTGGCCAGCTTTGTGCTGGGAGCTGGAGTAATACTGGCGTGTCAGGATGAACCTGTGGATTAGGAGGGGGCCTGTGGGAATGGGAAGAAAGGGAAAGGGAAAATAAAAATTTTAAGCAGTGTTTGAATAAGAAATGTGCATCAGAATTAGCCAGGCAAGAAAAAGGTTTCGTTATCAAAAAGAAGGTGCTAGTAGAAAAAGCTCAATTTAGTCAGATCTGACCCCTTATTGTACACTGGGTTTTCCGACAGTTACATGAACACTTCACTTGGTTGGTAGGTGGTAAGACATTCCCAGTACCGAATGTGTTCTGAATGAGCTGCATATTGCTAATTTTGCTTGTTTGATTTGTTGTCACTTCTTGCAGTTGTGTACTGTCAGTTATGGAAAAGTCAAGCTGGTCCTGAAGCACAACAGGTAAGGTATTTTGTGACAGGCCCATCCAAGGCACTTTCACCCTCTGCACACCAGGTGTTAAGAAGCTAACACTTGTGGACTCTCTGCTCTGCACTAGCACCTACTTCCCCGAGTAAGGTGATAAATGGAATAAGGAAAGCGATGGGGCCAAAACTGGAAATTTGTTCATTGGCCACTACATTTCCTGTAGCAGTGGAGTTGGGGCTCAGACCCCTGCTTATTTGTCTTCAAAGTAGGACTTTGCCCACAACCCTCATATATTATATCATGGCCAGTAGTACCTCAGAGCTCAAATTTCGTAAAGGGTTATGGGAGTGTGAGAAAGAAGAGAGAGGGTTGTTTCTAGACCATCTAATTGAGCGATGGAATATTCCGAAGATGGTGTACTGATCAGTAGGTACCTCCTCCCTCTTCTCTTGTAGGTACTTTGTTGAGAGCTCCCACCCTGATGTCATCCAGCATCTTCTCCAGGATCCAGTGATTCGGGAATGCCGCCTGAGGAACCCTGAGGGAGAGGCAACCGAGCTCATCACCGAGACTTTCACAAGCAGATCTGCTGTAAGTGGGCTCCTGGGGGTGGGAGCATTTAGGGTTGCAGCACAGGTGCTCCTCGTCCAGCATTTGCAGCCTAGTGACCTTGCACTTTTCTTACCACTTTGGCACTTGCTTGGTCAAAGTGGGGTGAAATGTTGCGTGCAAATCCAGATCTTTTCTTTCTCTTACAGATTGCTAAGTCTGCTGAAGACAGTGGTGGACCTTCTACTTCCCGGGTGACAGATCCACAGGGTAAATCCGACATCCCCATGGACCTATATAACTTTTATGAGCAAATGGACAAAGATGAGGAAGAAAAAGAAGAGACACAGACAGTATCTTTTGAAGTCAAGCAGGTTAGCAAAGGAACCCCTCCCTTCCACGGTTCCTTTTCTAAACTGGTATCAAGAGCTTGTCCAACCCTGCATGGACTCTATAGTCTAGTCTCTGTGAGAGGAAGGAGTGCTCATCTGTTCCTGAATTGCTTTCTCTTTTTTGGTGTCTAACTCCATTGTCCTAATGTAGTTAGAGCTGAGCGTCCCATTCCTCCTTCTTGTGGGTCACCCTTCATGAGTTCCTGGAGAGGCATGAGAAACAGTGCCTGAGGGCATTTTTGCTGGCTGATTAGATTTAATTTTGTCTGTGTTCTTAATCTGGATTGTTTTTCTGTGCTTTAACCCAGCTGTTAGATCAAGCAAGATCTGAAATTGCAAAAGTCTAGGTAAACAGTTGTTCTTTTGACTATTAGGCCCCTTGGAATATGTGCTGTTAATGAGCATGCTTTGCAGTTAATAAGGTTGTAAAACCTTTGTGCTCACTTCCCAGGAGATGATTGAGGAACTCCAGAAACGATGCATCCACCTGGAGTACCCTCTGTTGGCAGAATACGACTTCTGGAATGATTCTGTTAACCCTAATATCAACATTGGCCTGAAACCCACAGCTGTTCTTAGGCCTTATCAAGAGAAGAGCTTGCGAAAGATGTTTGGGAATGGGCGTGCACGTTCAGGAGTCATTGTTCTTCCTTGTGGTAAGTGACACCTGAATGAAG
Source organism: Pteropus vampyrus (assembly GCF_000151845.1). Taxonomy (NCBI): domain Eukaryota; kingdom Metazoa; phylum Chordata; class Mammalia; order Chiroptera; family Pteropodidae; genus Pteropus; species Pteropus vampyrus. The sequence continues at coordinate 6,183,642 of NW_011888868.1, read as the reverse complement.
AAGATTTCCAGGCTGCTTCCCACTCTCTCTCTCTCTGCGCCTTTCTCTAAATCATACTTGGACAGGGAGCAGCCAAGCTTAGATGACTCCCTGATTCATGACTTGACAAATATTTGAGTGTGTGCTTTGTGCAGGGCTCTGACCTCTGCATTGATCATATAATGGTGGATAGAATACCACTTCTGACCTCAACCTCATTCTGGTGAGGTGGAGACAGACGGTCAACAAATCACCTAAGCAATGTGTAGAATCTTAGGCAGTGAAGAAAACAAAAAACAGAGTAGCGTGAGGGGTGAGATGGTGATGTGGGGGAGGGTGTTATTTTGCCCACCGGAGTTAGAGGGTCTTGTTCTTTGCAGTCTGTCTTATGAGGTTTGTCTCTGTGGAAGATCTCCAGCATAGAAACATGGCTTATTCCTGGATTGCTTATTACAATATGCACATTCACAAAAGGGCAGTAACAGCCCTCTTGACACCTGTTTGATATCATTTGTCCTAAGTCATGTCAACTCCTGGCCTAGGTTCATGGCCAGCAGTTAAAACAGACTCACCCACTGGCCCTGTCCCAGACTTGAGGCAAACTCTCCGGGGGAGGGGCCTGTTCCTTTAGGTTTTTCTTTCTGTTTTTTTAAAAGCTCTATGAGTGATTTTGATGCATGTTCCTGGTAAAGGAAGAATTGCTATTTAAAGGAATAGCTTGATTTTTATCTTAATCTTCAAATGGTGGGTGGTAGTAAATGCAAAAGCTCCTGGAATTTCACCTTCTCTGTCTTCGCCATGACTGTACACACTTACTGCATTTCTGACTTCTCAGCCCAGTTCGTTGTGTAATCATAACAGCTGTCTTTTACTGAGTCTTTCCTTTGTGCAGTCTGTGTACTGGGCACATTGTACCCCAGCAGCACCACTTTCCCATGGCTTTGGGCAAGTTGTGTCTCGGCTTTAGTTTTCCCATGTTTAAATGGCAATAATAGGAGTGTCTCTGAACTCTGGTTTGTTTTGAGATTTCCACATTTAAACAAGATGCATGTAAAATGCTATAATAGGGCCCGGCACTTGTTTCTTTTACTTCTTACATTTGTGTGTAAAGTGGGCACGTCTCCTTTTTATAAAGAAGAAAACGGTAAGTGCCTTGCAATGTCAGCTCTGAGGATTTGTATAAATAGTTTTCCCAGATTCGTGAGTAATTCCGTGTGTCTGCCCTTCATTTCAACCTGGCCTTGAGTAGGATTATGTTTTGGTTTCTCATAGGTGCTGGGAAGTCCCTGGTTGGTGTGACAGCTGCATGCACTATCAGAAAACGCTGTCTGGTTCTGGGCAACTCAGCTGTGTCTGTGGAGCAGTGGAAAGCCCAGTTCAAGATGTGGTCCACCATTGATGACAGCCAGATTTGCCGCTTCACCTCTGATGCCAAGGACAAACCCATAGGCTGCTCCATTGCCATTAGCACCTACTCCATGCTGGGCCACACCACCAAAAGGTCCTGGGAGGCTGAGCGAGTCATGGAGTGGCTCAAAACTCAAGAGTGGGGCCTCATGATTCTGGACGAAGTACACACCATACCAGGTAAGTAGGATGAGAGCTGAGCTACCCACTCATTGGATGGACAAAAATTGATTTCTAATTGTTGGGTTAAGGGAGGGACTGCTGTGTAGTACATCTGTCTTGTTAGAAAGACTTGCTGGGTGAAGCTTTCAAATAAGTCTTAAGCATGGGGGTGGCGGGAGTGAGGAGGGTGGTGGATGGTTATACACTTTCACTGCTTCCTTAACCACTGGCCTAGAGTAGTCCTTTAGAAAATGATATTTTTTTCTTTTTCCATATTATTGTTGTAGTTCAGCTTACCCATAACCTATATTTTTTATGGCCCTCTGAAAATGACTAGGAACTCTTGCTATAGTGTTGTTTTATTTGAAGGCTATAGTATTGATCCTTAATATGTCACAGAAGCCCTTCTTCTCCTAGTATTGAAGGCAATCCTTTTTCAAAAACAGCCATTTGGTATAATTTATATACTGTGAAATTCACCCATTATAAGTATACAATTCAAAATTTTTAGTGAATTTATGGAGTTGTGCAGCCATCACCGTGGATCATTACAACTTCCTCACACTCATTATCACTGTGTGCATCCCTAGCCCCAGGCAGCCACCGAATTGCTTTCTATCCCTATAGCCTTGCCTTTTATGGAAACACGGAATCATATATGTTCTTCTAGCTGGCTTCTTCACTTCACATAATGGTTTATCCATGTTGTAACATGTATTGACAGTGTGTGTGTTTATTTTATTGCCGAATAGTATTCCAGGTAAACCTTTTTTGATAAAACAAATTAAGGGGGGGGCCCTGATAAGCGAAATGTCAATTAGAGATCCTCTGAATGAAATGAGATTGGAGACATTTGCAATGGAGTATTCAAAATATTGTCAAAATGGCTCTAGCATCTGTTTTTTGGGGAGTATGTAATGAGAGCTCTTCCAGCACCTTTGGGTATCTGAAGATACCTAGATCTTCATAGCAAGCCAGGTAGAAATGAGGGGTCTGTCAGGTGGAAGGAACAAGGTGTAAGTCCTGCGGCAGGAAAGCGCTTGGCATGGCCTGACAACAGCAAGGTGGCACTGCGGCTAGAGGGGAACAGAGAGGAGAGTAGTCAGAACCAAGGTTGGAGAGGAGAGAGCAGAGTAGCGTGTTGGGGCAAATCCTGTAGAACTTTGTAGGTCATGGTAAGGCTTGTACTCTGAGTGGATAGGAAGCCATTTGTGGGATTTGAGCAGAAGTGACAATCTGACTTAAACCTAGAAAGCTATCACCCCGGCTGCCATTCTGAGAATAGACCAAATGCAAATTAAAACCATGACGAGATGCCACTACACATCCATTCGAGTGGCTAAAATAAAAAACATTGACAATACACTACTGACAGAGTATAGAGCAACTGGAACTGTCATACATTGCAAGATGATGTATAAAATATGCAGTCGCTCTGGAAATTTGGCAGTTTATTAGAAAATTACCATATCACCCAGCAGTCCCATCTCTGGGTGTTCATCCTAGAGAAGTAAAAATGTAGGTTCACATAAAAACCTGTATGTGGTTGTTTATTTCAGCTCTAGTCATAATCTCCAAAACTGACATGCGTGTCAGTGGGTGACTAGAGAGACAAGTGGTGCATCTGTCCACTGGAACACTACTGAGCAGTGAAAAAGGACAGACTGTTTGCTGCATGCAACAACCTGGCCAAATCTCAGAGGCAGCATGCTGACTGAATTGGCCCATCTCAAAGATTGCATAGTCTGTGATGCCTTTGATAGGATGTTCTTGAAAAGACAAAACTATAGTGATGAGGACAGATCAGTTTGTGCCATGGGTGGGGTAGGGGAGGGTGTGACTATAAAAGAGCACGAGGGAGGTTTTTGGGGTGATGGATTGGTCTGTATCCTGATTGTGGTGGTTACACAAATCTACATGTGTTAAAATTTATAGAACCAATCCCCCCACTTCCGAAAATGGTCAGTTTTACTGTGTGGTAATTTAAAAACTAAACTAAAAGGAAAAAAATTGGAGAGAGGGGCGATATTAGGTCTGATTGGATTGGAAGTTGACATAGAAAATTATAACATCTGTGTTTGAAGCTTAGGAAGGCTTTTTGCCCAAGTATACATGTAGTATGTATTGATGCTTCTCTTTAACCTGGGTCCTAGGTTTCAGGCCCCAGAGGGTGGCAGCCAGGTTTGAGATTGGTTATCTGATGATGAGGTTATGGGGAAGTGTCCCACATAGTTCATACTTGCCATCTGTGTCTGTCCCTCTCCTGTGGTTCACTGAGTTACTTTGTCTCTGGTTGGGCAGAAGAGTGAAACCAAACAACTCTAAAGGATTTCGAGTTCAGCCTTGTAAGCTACGTGGCCCGGCCTGGCCTTGCTCACCAGGCCAGAGAGCAAATGTTAAATAAGGGAATTCTAGCAAATCAGAGTGAGTTTCTTGACTGTTCAACACATTTACCATGTTGGAATAGGTAGAATGATAAATCTTTGAGACTTAAAGATTGCTGTGTTTTACAGATCTTCCAAAAAGGAGCCCTATTAGGTCATTATATTAATGATAGATTCTTATTACAGTACTTGCATATATTAACTGTCTACTGCATGAGAGGCACTGTGCTAATTTTATTTTAACAAGTATTTATTGAGAAGCTTTTAAGTAGCAGGCACTGTGATTTGCACTGGAGACAAGTGGAAGGGACAGTCAATCGCAAATGAATGTCAGATGACAGCTGTGATGCAATGTTCAGTGAAACAGGCCACACACAGAAAATACATATTGTGATTCAATTTATATGAAGTTCAAAAAGGAGGCACATGTCCTTGCTGATGACTGAAGTCAGACTTGTGGTACCCTTGAGGGAGAGTGCTGGTGTTGACAGGAGGGGTCAGAGGAGAGACTTCTGGGTGCTAAGAACACTCAGATCTTGACCTGGGTGGTTCCATAGGTATGTACCGGTGTAAAAATTTATTGAGCCATGCACTTCATTGTATGTGGGTTCTTTCCCTGTGATAGCCATCGTGGCTGTAAGAGAATGTAAGTGACATTACTGATTTGCAGGGCAGATTTCCTTGGTGGGCTTGTTTCTGGCTGTAGTGCTAGGCAGGGTCGAACTTGTGCTTGCCTGGTGTTGATAATCCCTGGGCCATCTCCATTGCTGCCTGCCTAGAGCACATGTTAGGTTGGTGTCTCCAGTGCTGTGGCTACCATGTCCTTCTGATGTGGGGAACCTGATCTGAGGTCCTTGGCTACCCTTTTACAGGGCTGGCACAGTCCTTGGAAGTAACCTTGACACTGTTTTTTTTGTTTGTGTGAAAACTATGTTAGGCCTCAGTATGTGAAATTCTGTAACACCTGGCCATTTAATTGGGGTTAGACAGCCCTTATTTCACTGTTCTTATGTTTTTGGTTTGTGTTTTGGTGTGGTCTGACTTCTTGTTCATCAGATTGTTATTGCTGTTATCATTAACCTTATCATAATTGTATTGTAAGACAAGCACACTCAAACGTTTTCACTTTCCTTCAGAGTACAGTTGACCCTTGAACAACTTGGGGGTTAGGAGTGCTGATCCCCATGAATCAAAAATCGGTGTCAAACTTAAGTTGGTCCTCTGCATGTGTGAATTTCCAACCTTGGATCGAAAATACGGTCATCCCTTATGGACCCACACAGTTCAAACGTATGTTGTTCAAGAGTTGATTATTAGAATTTTTAAAAGGCAAGCCCGTGGAAACCCATAAATCGGGTCTTTTAAAATGAATGATCTCATTTTTTTTTTATGTATTTATTTAATTTGAGAAATCAGAAAGAATCATAATGGTCAAAGGAAAGTTAACATTCAGAGGAAGTTACTGGTTAACCAGAATGAACCTAATTGGAGGAGTGTGGAGAAAATGCCCAACCATCTTCCTGGTAATCTAAGTTTCAGGGTGAACAAATCCCTTGCATAATTCAGAGCTCAATGACACGTTGTAGCTCATGTTTCAAACTGCCATTGGTGCTCCTACTGACAGTTCAGCCGTTGTGAGGAGAATACTGGATTTGTTCATTTGGAGCTTCCTGCAAATTGTTTCTCCCTTTAGTTCTCCTTTTCATCCTTCTTTTGAAGAGGTCTAGCAGTGATGGTTATATATTCCTGAGTGGTCCTTCTTGTCTAGAGCCAGGTTTCTGTGATCCAGAAACCTTGGAGGTTAGCCCATGTAGCGTCACGAGCCAGTGTTAAGTCACAAGGTCTTGTGTGGTACTTGAGCATTTAAAAAAGTGACAGTGTGACTTGCCACTTGTTTCCCCAGCCAAGATGTTCCGACGGGTGCTCACCATCGTGCAGGCCCACTGCAAGCTGGGTTTGACCGCAACCCTCGTCCGGGAAGATGACAAAATTGTTGACTTAAATTTTCTGATTGGGCCCAAGTTGTACGAAGCCAACTGGATGGAGCTGCAGAACAACGGCTATATCGCCAAAGTCCAGTGTGCTGAGGTAGCTGTCCTCTTCCTTGCACAGGCCTCTCAGGGAGAGGCTCTTCTCATGGTTTGGAGGAAATCATCAGGTTGATTCCTCGTGGGCAGATACCCAGATCAGGACCTGAGCAAAGTGCTGCCACCTCATGTAGTACCCTCAGTCCCCTGTGAGGTGGGTGGTATTCTGCCACTTCACAGATGTGCGATATATAATCACCATGCAGGGGCACATATAGTAAATGGTAAAATGAGGATGCTAATCCAGGTTGGCTCGGCTTCAAAGTCCACGCTCCTTTTCCTTTCTGGGAGTGAGCACTTCAGAGGGTTCCTACCCACCTTCACTCCTGAGGGATTCTTGGGTGGTCCTGCATGGGCAGTCAGTCATCCAGGCCACCCCCCTGTGCCAAAGCCTGTTGGTTTCAGTGCCCCCAGAAGGCACCTGTGGCCTTGATCATTTTATTTCTAAGAACATAGTTTACTGATATTGTTCTATAATGAATATCTGTACAAATATGTGTTAAAAATACATGTTCAAAGGTAAGTCTTCTCAGAAGGAACAATAACAGAAATCCTTTCTGGCACCTTGAAAGCACTGTCCCCCTCAGTGGTTAGAGTAGGGTAGCCTTTGTTCTGAAAGGGCGGAAAGTGGTCTCTTGGATAAAGGTGAGGGTGGGGACCATGTGTAGGTAGACTTGCTCTGTTGAAAAGCTTCCTGACCCTTTAGTTGCGTCTTTGTAATTGCCATCCATCTCATGAGACAGCGTTGCCAGAACCTCAGAGGCCCTGTTCCCCTGTAGTTGTACCTCCATTTGCCCTCTGGGGTAACTGCTCTTGGAGCTTAGGGTTGTCATTCTCTTCTGATTCCCTAAACACATGTTGTTTTGCTTTGCTTTTTAAAAAAATCTTAAAGTATATGTGAATAGAAATGGATTATATATGTTGTATGACTTCTGTCTTTTGCGCAGTATTTTTATTCCTTGCATAATGCATTTTTTTGATGATAAACGTAGCTTATTTGATTCCTTTGAATCGCTCTGTAGTATTCCATTGTACAAATATACCACAATTTGCTATGTAATAGAATATTACACTGCAGTAAAAGTAAAATCTTTTATAATGTTGACAGATGTTTGGATTGCTAAGTTGCTTTTTAATAGCTTTATTGAAATTTAGTTTATGTTCCATAACATTCACCTGCTTACCATGATTTATAACTTTTGATTTTAATAAATATAAAGAGTTGTGCAGCTATCCCTGCAATCCAGTTTTAGAACATTTCCATTACCCCAAAAGTTCCTTTGTTATCATTTCAATGAAACCCTGCCTCTTTTGCCCCAGACAGCTGCTGATTTATTTTGTCTATAAATTAGGAGCCTAGTTTTTTTTGCTGTTATGATAATATTGCTGCAAATATTTTTGTACCTGTTTCCTGGGGCCCTTGTGTCAGAGTTTTTCTAAAGCAGTGTTGTTCACATGGTGGACTGTGACCCCATAGTAGATGGTGAGATCATGATGGTGGGTCATAACCAGCATAGAATAGAATCTACTAGAATGCATAATATGTATAAAGGGCATATATTTCATAAAACTATTCGTATGTGTGAATGTTTAGTTTGTGATGTAAAGTGATCTAAATTTGAAGGCCACTGCTCTGGCAGATACACTTAGGAATGGCATTTTGAGTGAAAGGCTCTGGATATTCACTTTACTAGTCATGTCATGGAAAACTGTTTTCTGAAGTGATTGTACCAATTAACACTTATCAAGGGCAAGTAAGGTTGCTCCACATCTCTTTCAATACCTAATAATACTGAATTGTTTTCTTTTAATTTTTGCTAACCTACAAGTGTGAAATGGTATTCCTTTATGGTCTTAATTTGTGTTTTCCTCTGCACTAATGACATCGAGTGTATTTTTATATGTTTATTGGCTATTTGTATTTCATATTCTGTGAAATGCAGGATTTTAAAATTTTTACTGTGAAAAAGAATTGCTTTGGTTATAAAGAAGTAGAACCCTAATGGAGTCATAACAGGATATGACCCAGAGGGAACCAGAGAACATTAACAGCAGAACTTAATGATTTGAGCTCAGCACAGAATTTGGCATATAGCAATGGCTGCCAATTCTACGGTGGTGGCAGCATGAAGAAATGGTCTGTGTTGATCACATAGAGGTGGCACTGGTCACAACAAAAACTCAGTCTGTCAGTGTAAGCTTTGTGGCCTGTTCCAGTGCAGAGCTCCTGGAGAATTGTTTTAATTTATACACAGCCTTAAGACTTTTAAAACTCATGACACTTCAGTATATTTCTCTGTGCCTGCTTTAGCTTGTCAGCAGCCCAAGCACAGGGCCTACCACACAAGAGGCCCTGAGAAGTGTTACTGTAATTCTTATTTGTATGCTAAGATTGTCTCAAATGTGACTAACAGGACTACCTTCAAGGTGGCTTCTATGTCCATTTGACATGTTCTTATCATTCTTTAAGCACTTCCTTGCCTTTTGGCCCAGAAAGATATTTCTGACTGATCTGGTACTTGCTCTGCCCTGGCTCTGGAACCAGCCATTTCTCCATGGAGCCCTTTCAGTAGAGAATGTAATTTACAAACCAAGATCTGAGTGCTAGGTTTTGTGTTTATTGCTAGGATGTCATTGCTAGGCTCACTCATGAGACAGCTAGGAAGTGTGTGTGCAGTTCTCTGTATAGGACTGTGTGTGGACTTTTGTGTGGAGGTGGGAATCTGGTTTCCCTCACTTGGAGCTGATATGAAAATAATTCCCTGGATATTGATACATTTAAAAATTTTTGTGATGTAATTAACATGCAAGAGTATTCTGGTTCAACAAACTTTAGGTATTAGGTTTTATTTTGTGTGTATGTTTACAGTTATATTGAGATATAATTCACATATTGTTGGTTTTGTTTTGATTTGTTTTAAAGTTAATTCTGCTAAATGAATTGTCTCATAGTTTCCAGTTGGGTGATGTTTAAACTTGCAAACTGATCCATGATTCTTGTTGTATCACAGGTTTGGTGCCCAATGTCTCCGGAGTTTTACAGAGAATATGTGGCAATCAAAACCAAGAAACGAATCTTGCTGTACACCATGAACCCCAACAAATTCAGAGCTTGCCAGTTTCTAATCAAGTTTCATGAAAGGAGGAATGACAAGATTATTGTCTTTGCTGATAATGTGTTTGCCCTTAAGGAATATGCCATTCGATTGAACAAGTAAGAATTGAAAAGTTGGAGTTGCCTCTAAAGCCAGTTTTGCTTTCCCATGTGACAGTGCAGAAGGTGCCTGTTATTTTCTCAAAGCTCTTAGGAACATCCTGAGATCTAAAGGTTTGGTTCTATGGCCCCCATCCCAGGAACCAGGGAAGACAGAGGAGCAGGTAGTCAGAGTCAGAGGTTAAAGCATATAGAAAGGGAGCCTGGTCACCTTGAGCCCAGGGAGCAGGGGCTAGAGTCGTGTTGCTTTGGAGCTGGGCTCTAAAGGTGGGCACGAGTTGGCATTGGGAATTTTAGGACAAGTGAGTACTCTAGGTGGGGATGAAGACAGACTGTGTGGACCAGGGACCAGGAAGGCAAGGCACCCCTGATGTGGCCTGACATTGAGAAAGAGCTTAGGAAACACCCTCCAGAGTCCTCACCAGCCCACAAACCTACCCAAGTGCCTGTGTCACATTAGTGTCAATTCCAGAGGGACAGTAAGGCAATGCATGTATTTACTATGTGATATTTAACAGCCATCTTCCTTATCCTCCCTCCCACTACCCCACTTCACCATTTCAGTACTCCATCCAGATTCTTCCTGAGCCTTCCTCAGGTGTCCTGCCCCCACAGTTATATTTGAACACCAGACGCTTGTCCTTTGGTTGTAGCCTCTTGAGCATCTGCCTGGTTAGGGACACTCATTTGCACAGCACTGTTGAATCTGAGCCTCTCTGGCACAGCGAAGGGCAACAGGTTGTGGCTCGCTCCTGGACACTGGAAAGATAGTTATGACTTTTACTTTTTTCATGTGTGAGTATACCTCTGGCTTTTTGTTTTTTCTTGTTTTCTTGCTTTAAAATGATCCTGTAGATCCTGGGTATTGCTCCATGCAGCAGATTGGGACTGATGCGGGACGGGTAGTCTCTAAGCTTTTGGTTCATCCTCGCCTTAATAAAAAAGGAATAGGTGTCACTAAAGTATGTTGCAGGAGAGACTGTTGTGTTCTTTCATATGTGAGGTAGTGGGCAGGACATCAACTTTGGAGTCTGACATGCTGAATCTGACTCCTAGCAACTCCTATTAGCTGTGTGACCTCAGGAGTGTTGTTTACCTCTCTCAACTTTTTCTTGCTCTTTTGTCAAGTGTACAGCTCAGAGGATTCTTGTGCCTGACATTTTAGTAGATGTTCAACAAATGGTAGGTGCTCTTTTGAAGGACGGTTACCCTTCCATTTCATTTCCTATATAGGGGAACCTTCATAAACTGAGGGTTCACCATCATTGAGTAGTTTCTCCTAATGATGGGGGAGGAGAAAAAGAACCACCTAAAAACCTGGGTATTAAGAGACAGGCTAGTCTGAAGAATGGAGTTTCCCAACCCAGCGTGACACACATAGAAAATAAGATTTGTGTGGTGCCCTAAACACTCTAATATAACAGGCTTGCAGTGGTTGGGGTGACCAGAGGCCATTAGCCTGGGGTGTCCAGCTGTTCCACACCCTGCCCAGCTTCCCCACAGGCAGGGGGTTTGCTATCTCAGGTATACCTGTTACCAGTTTGTAGCACAGTGCTGGAAAGTGCTGTGTGGAAGTTCAAAAATTGTGCTTTATGAGGCATCCATGGGCACTGCCCTGGGATGGTAAATGCGCCTGGGTGGTAGAACATCCACACTTGGGTTCAGGTTCCTTAGACTCCTGCCCCTCAGTTCTTCATATGTAAATTGGAAAATGAAACCTACCTTTTACGATGTGAAGACTCTTGCTAGGGGCAAATGGATTCTTTTTAACATAGTACACAGCTCAGTTTTTGGTGTGGGTGTATACCTGGTAGCTTTCCTTATTGTTGTCATCATCATCATTACTGTTATTACTGACTCCTAGGAAGGTACAGAAACCAGATCATTCTCTGAACAACAGAGAAATGGCATTGCCAGGTGCCAAGAAGTGATGACCAGTGAGGCCATTAGATAGGGTTGTGCCCTTTGGCAGAGAACTGGGGAGTTTTGAACTTAGCGTTATAGGAGGTCAGTGGGGAAAAGTCTGGAAGGAGCTCATTTTCCTACTCCTTCCTTGGAGAATGCCTGTGTCATTAGGAAACAGTTGCATTCAAACTTTTGTTTGCAAATAGCAATATTTCCTTTGCCACTCCCACTGGGCTGCATGAAATCCAGGGGATTCTCTTAGTATTGACACTAAGCTTAGATCTAGAGACATTGAAAGAGGAAAGAGCACAGTCCAGAAACAAAGGAAAAAGTAGAAGAGGCAATCCCAAAGAGAATAGTGACTGAACCTCAGCTCAGTGGGGAAGGGATTGGGGGTGTGTGTGTGTGTATTTTGGGAAGGGAGTGGGGTGGGTGTATTGCCACTCATTTGTATGACTTTCTTCCTGATATTCTTGTGTGACAGGGAGCTTCCTGGGAGAGAGAACTTTGTAGGAGCTCCTTTTCCCTCTGATGCGCTTTCAGGATAATTGAGTGATTCTGTGGAATTCTAATACAACTTTGTTCTTCTCTAGACCCTATATCTATGGTCCTACATCCCAGGGAGAAAGGATGCAGATTCTCCAGAATTTCAAGCACAACCCCAAAATCAACACCATCTTCATATCTAAGGTTTGTGTGGCATGTAGAGTGGTGGTTAGGTCCCAGCAACCCCAGGGCCTGGGGGACACTGGATGGTTTCTGGGGAGTGAATTAGTGTTTGTTGAAAGAGCGTCGCGTGTCAGTTTTCATTTCCACATGTCCTGTTTCTGTGTAGTGGAAAAAGCAGATTTAGGTTTTTATGTATTATGCACAATTTATATAGTCTTTTTGCTGCAGTAAAGTTTTTCCCTCCTCTTTTTGGGATGCAAGAATTTTAAGTTGTATTTTCTTTATAAAAGGAAAAAAAAAGTTTATTACCTACTCTGGCAAAAGCAGGCATTTAGATGAGGTTCTCTTTGTGGAGTTGGAGATTCCCCCAGGTCATGGCAGCCTTTGCCCTGGCTCCTAGTATGCATGCCTTGGTGGCGGGTGGTGAATGTAAGCACAGTACAAACTCACGCAGGCCCAGCTTGGCCATGGTCTTAATTTGCAGTTGGAAGCTCTGGCCCAACTGTTTAAAATAGTCATTCAGATTAGAACAGACTCAAAGCCCAAAAGAAATGAGATTTACCTATAAAATGATCATGGCTGGCTCTGTTAGTACCAGACTTCGATGTCTGTGAGGGAACCTAGATGGCTGGAGCCCCCAAGCCGAGGTAGCTACCATGAGTCAGAATCTAGCCCAGTGCAGGCAACATCTCCCACCAGGTCACATGTCCGACATGTGCTGCTGGTCTCAATGGCCTCTAGTTAAGAGTGTGGATGGTTTTGTGCAGACCTATTTCTGTGGCAAAAAAATAAGAATCACTCACAGAGTCTCTCTTGATAGGGCCCTCTTGTCTTTGACCCCCTAGCAGCTGGCACTGGGACTGTGGCTGAGACACATGGGTAGCTGTGGGTCCCAATGGCTTCTTTAGGACAGCTCTCAGAATTCCCACTAGATCCTAGAGGCCTGCTTGCATCTAAAAGACCCTGGTACAGAGAGAAGGGGATAGTAATGATTGTTTTTCTAAATTATCTACAGAGCTTATTTAAATTTGAGACTAGTAGATTCCTCCCCTCCCCCACCCCTTTTTGTCTTATATATAAAAACCTTCCTAGACACACAGCTGCTTCATTTCTGTAGGTGGGTGACACATCATTTGATCTGCCAGAAGCAAATGTTCTCATTCAGATCTCATCTCATGGGGGTTCTCGGCGGCAGGAAGCCCAGAGACTAGGGCGAGTGCTCCGAGCCAAAAAAGGTAAAAATGTTCTTCCCCTTACTGCTCCTAGAGGTCTTTCCTTTTGAACCACCTTAGATAGGAAGAAGGTAGAGTTAAGCTGCCTGTGCGTTTATGATGGTGAGCTTGTGCTCCTAGGCTCAGTACACTTTGAAGGAGCAAAGCAATTACCGAGGTCTCCTTGGCCCTTATTATTTCTCACGCTTTGGGAGTGAATATGTGAGTGTTTTCCATGGTAGGTGCCTGCAGCTCACATGGATATCCTCTAAGCTGAGCACTTGTGTTGGTAGATAGAGGAGCCAGGACAGCAGTGCTTAATGATATAGACATAGAAGAGGGAAGGCAGAGCTGGGCCACCAGTGGAAGTGAAAGAGCTGGAAACTGTCTCTTGAACCTCAAGTTAGGAGTAAGGAGAAGGTCTGGTAGGAGCAGCTTGGGCTGCCACAGGGTGGATGCCTCCCTCATAACCTGTGAAGAGTGATGCCCTGAGTGGCAGCTTGCATCAGGGGCATTGCCAACTCAGTGAATGAGGAAGCAAAAGGTGTGGATTCTCTGCTTGTTAACTACAGCAAAAGGGCTCAGATCCCAGCTGTGAGCATGGCAGGGACTGACATTGCTGCTAAGAGATGGCATCCTCCTGAGACCAGGCTGATCCTAAGACAAGGACACAGGCCCTATCCTCAAAGAATTCAGTTATCTTAGGAGGCATTTGGACTGCTAGGATGTTTGAAAATGACATGTTGGAATCATATTCTGTTCAGATTTGTTTAAGAAGCAGCTAATTGTGTTTAAAATGGAGACAGGGCAAGTTAGAAATAGCAAGCCTGGAATTGGGCATCAAACCTACTGTGTGACCTCAGACAGGTAATTTGCCTTTCTGAGCCTTGGTTTCCCATCTGAAGTAGGAGTGACAGTCCTAACTTGTAGGACTATTATGAGGAATAAGACTTACATAACAGTATAGTAGACTGCTGGATAAATTGTAGCTTTTAAAAACTGACATGCCTATAATCTGACTAGCATATATGAAAGTAATTCATTACTTATTCCTTATTCTTCACTATAAAAAAATACTAATTTGAAAACCCCTTTGAATTTGATTAGAATTTTGTTCTTTTAAAATACTGACTCATTTTACAAGGCCATTATTGCCCTGATATCAAAGCCAGAAAAGGATACTACAGAAAAGAAATTTATAAGCCAATATTCCTGATGAATATAGATGTAAAAGTTCTCAGTAAAATACTAGTAATGGGATGCTGTCAAACTAGTAGTGGTGAAAGGTTGATAGCTTTTTCTCTAGGATCAGGAGCAAGACAAAGATGCCCACTCTCATCACTTTTATCCAGCATAGAACTGGAAATCCTAATGAAAGCCATCAGACAAGAAAGGCAATAAAATTGGAAAGGAAGAAGTAAAATTGTCTATTTTGAGATGGCATGATTTTATATACAGACAATCCTAGACTCCACCAAAAAACTGTTAGATCTAATCAATACATTCAGTAAAGTTGCATATAAAAGTTAATATACAAAAACCAGCAGTGTTTCTATACACTAACAATAAATGATCTGAAAGAGAAATAAAATGATCCCATTTATAATAGCATCAGAAACAAAATACTTAGGAATAAATTTAACCAAGGAGGTGAAAAAAATCTCTACGCTGAAAACTACAAGACACTTATGAAGAAATCAAATACAAGTAAAAGGAAAGCTATCCAATGTACATGGATTGGAAGAATTATTATTGGTAAAATGTCCATAGTACCCAAAGCCATCTATAGATTCAGTGTAATCCCTATAAGACTCCAATGACATTTTTTACAGAAGTAGAACATAATAATCCTAAAATTTATGTGGAATCACAGAAGACCCCAAATAGCCAAAGCATTCCTGAGAAGAACAAAGTGGGAGGCATCACAGTTTACGCTTTCCAGCTATGTTGTAAAGCTGTAGTAATCAAAACTGTGTGGTACTGGCATAAACACAGACAAATAGACCAATGTTACTGAATCAAGAGACCAGAAGGAAACCCAAGCATTTATGGTCAACTAATGTTTGACAGGGGAGCCAAGAATACTCAATGGAGAAAAGATAGACTCTTCAATAAATGGTGCTGAGAAAATTAGATATTTGCGTGTAAAAAATTGAAACTAGATTCTGATATTACACCATTCACAAAATTAACTTGAAATGGATTAAAGTCTTAAATGAAGGGCCACAAAACATAAAACTATAGGGAAATGGAAAAAAGCTCCTTGACGTGGGTCTTGGCAATGGTTTTTTGGATATGTCACCTAAAACAACAAGCAAAAAAAAAAAAAGTTGGGATTACATCAAACTGAAAAGCTTCTGCACAGCAAAAGAAATGGAAGGGTAACCTATGGAATGGGGAAAGATGGAAAGGTAACCTATGGAATGGGGAAAATACTTGCAAATCATATATCTAATAAGGGGTTAACATCCAAACTGTATAAAGACTTCATACAGCTCAGTAGCAAAAAAAAAAAGAAAACAAAATCCAATTAAAAAATGGGCAAAGGACTTGAATGGACATTTTTCCAAAGATATACAAATGGTCAACAGGTACATGAAAAGATGCTCAACATCACTGATCATCAGGGAAGTGCAAATCAAAGCCACAGTGAGATATTACCACACACCTGTTATCAAAAAATCAAGAGGTAACAAATGGCGGCAGGGGTGTGAACAAATGGCGGCAGGGGTGTGAACAAAAGGCAACTCTTGTGTGCACTGTTGGTGGGATTGTAAATTGGCACAGCCACTATGGAAAAGAGTATGAAGATTCCTTAAAAAGATAGAACTACCTTGTCATCCAGCAATTCCACTTCTGGGTGTGTGTCTGACAGAAATGATGTCACTATGTTAGAGATATTTTTACTCTCATGTTAATTGAAGCATTATTTACAATAACCAAGACATGGTAACAATCTGCTTGCCCATCAACAGGTGAAAGTATAAAGAGAATGCGGTATATATACACAATAGAATACCGTTCAGTCATAACAAAGGAAATCCTGCCATTTGTGACAACATGGGTGAACCTTGAGGGCATTATGCTAAGTGAAGTAAGTCAGAGAAAGACATATACTATATGATCTTACTTATATGTGAAATCTAAAAAAAAATCAAAAGCCAAACTCATAGAAAAAGAGTTCAAATTTATGGTTACCAGAGGCAGGGGTTAGCAGTGGGAGCATTGGATAAAGGTGTTCAAAAGGTTAAACTACCACCTATAAGGTAAATAACTACTGGGGATGTAATATACAACATGATGACTATAGTTGTAAAAAAATATATATATATAAACGAAGCCACTTTACAGTGGAGTCAGAGCTGCCATCTCAGAGGAACTGCCTTGTACAGTTTATACCTCAAACCTTTGTAAAGGTAAAATAGGGCTAGGTAGATAACCTTTGGACTGGGCCTAAGTAACGTCGTGCCCTCAAAGAACTGTTTGCAAAGATACCAAAAAAGCAAATATTATGACTACCGGACTGAAAATTAAAAACATTCTTTAAAATTAGAATGACTATGTTACCTTATCTGCACCAATAGAAATGCCTTCCTTCTACTGATGTAATCGTTCCCCTTTCCCTTCTCATAAATACTCCTCACCTTTGTCTCCTAATCGAAACACTATTTGGGCTTCTGCCTGAATCAGTGCTTCCCGAGTAGCTATTCTTTTTGATTTTACATAAATTCTTGTTGCCTCTCTCACTTTGGCCTTTTATTTTTAGGTTAACATAATTAACACTGCTGTATGATATATTTGAAAGTTGCTAAATTCCTAAAAGTTATCATCACAAGGAAAAAAACATTTTTCTCTTTTCTTTTTGTACTGGTGTAAAATGATGGATGTTAACGGAACTTATTGTGGTAATCATTTCGCAATATATGTAAGTCAGTTGTGCTGTGTATCTTAAACTTACATAGTCTATATGGCAATTTTATCTCAAAACTGAAAGAAAAAAAGACAAATATCTTTGATATAAGATATTTTTTGGCTTTTTGCATCTCTGAGCAAGACTAGGAAACAAATTCAGAAGCAGTACACAGGTACTTACTTAACCTACTGACATTTGAACTGTGAAGCAAAAATATTCAGATTTTCCTGAAGGATTGGCTTTTATATAGGCTATAATATATTTTGTCCTAGTTTCTGTGATAATTCTTACAGGTTATCAATGAACTGTTTTTTTAAGCAGTTTTGTTGAGATATAATTCGCCTACCATACAGTTGATCCATTTAAAGTGTGCAATTCAATGGTTTTCAGTATATTCACAAAGTTATGTAACCATCACCACAATATATATCTAGAATATTCTCATCACCCCCAAAAGAAGTTCTTACCCATTAGCAGTAATTCCTCATTTCCCCTTACCTCCCAACCTCCAACCCCAGGCAGCCACTAAACTCCTTTTGTTTCTATTATTGTGCCTATTCTGGACATTTCGTATCTATGGAATCATATAATTTGAACTCTGTGACTGTCTTCTTTGACTTATGTTTGCAAAAAGGTTATCCATATTGAAGTATGTATTAGAACCTCATTCTTTATTGCTGAATAATATTCCATTGTATGGACACACCACATTTTATTTATCCATTCATCTAATAAATTTGATAGAGCTGGTAAATGGATATTTCGACTGTTTCTACTTTTTGGGTCTTAGAATAATGCTGCTATGAAATTTATGTGCAAATTTTGTATGGACATATGTTTTCAATTCTCTTGGATATATATCTAGGAGTGGAATTGTTGGGTCATGTAGTAACTCTGTGTTTAACATTTTAATACACTTCCAGATGATTTCCAAAGTGGTTGCATCATTTTACATTCTCACCAGCAATGTATGAGAGTTTCAACTTCTCCACATCCTTGACAACAATTGTAATTATCTGTCTTTTTAAAATTCTAGCTATCCTGTTCTGTGCCAGGTAGTATCTTGTTATGGTTTTGATTTACATTTCCCTAATGACTAACGATGTTGGACATCTTTCATGTGCTTATTGGCCATTTGCATATCTTTTGAGGAATGTCTATTCAGATTCTTACTTTTTTTTGTAATTAGGCTTTTTATTGAGTTGTGATGGCTCTTTATATAACCTAGATACAAATCCCTTATCAGATATATGCTCTGTAAATATTTTCTCCTATTCTGTGGGTTGTCTTTTCAATTTCTTGATGGTGTCCTTTGAAGCACAAAAGTTTTTAAATTCGATGAAGTTCCCATGCAAAGTCGGAGCAGTTATCCCCTAACAGCAAAGTTCTTCCACTGCATTACTTGCTTTTGAGCCCTGGACCTGACATTTTCATAGCTAATGTCTTTTCTCCTGCCCTCTCCCCAGGGATGATTGCAGAGGAGTACAATGCCTTCTTCTACTCGTTGGTGTCCCAGGACACACAGGAAATGGCTTACTCAACCAAGCGGCAGAGGTTCTTGGTAGATCAGGGTTATAGCTTCAAGGTATGTATCCACTGGTCTCAAGTCAGAGTAGGACCACAGCCTTTTTTGTACCCAAGCCACCAGGAGAAGTGGGGTCACTGTTAGCACCATGATGGGGCAGAGCTCAGGGAGGTACACGACATTAGGGGACTGGAGGCCCTGCCGCAGATTCCCTTTGTCTTTGCATGAATATTAGGGAGCTTTGAGGGAAAATATTGTACAGGGTCTCCTGCCTCCAACTTCCCACAGTGAATAGTCAAAGAGTGGGGCCTCTGAAGCAAGAGGCTTTCTTGTTAACTTTTTACAGTCGCCTTGTGCAAAGGATGTTAGATGTTGATGGGAAAATGTACAAGCCTAGCAGGACTCCATGTGCCTAGGAACGGTGGCCCTCACTATGTTAGTCTGAGCCCCTGAATTGGATTACTTTCTCAGGGGTTGCCCGCTCTGGGTGGCTGGGACAGCTCTTCTCATAGTTAGCTGCCGAGCCTGGGCCTCGGTGGGCCTCACAGACATCAGCCATCCACTGTACTACAAGTCAGGTATTTGAATAACTTGGGAAATTCTAAATAAAGCTTTGGCTATCTTTTACTGGCTGAGACCTTTGCTTTTTTTCTTACTGACACAAATAGTAAGTTTATATCAGGATTTAGTGTCTCAAAGAGTTTTTATTTGTGGGGGGTGGGTGGACGATACTGGAAGCAAGGGACTAAAAGGACCTCACTAGAACTTGTGTATATAGGTTCCCAGGTTCTTGATTTGAGAAAGACTATGGGCTGCCTTATCAGATACTTTAGATTGTGTCTTTACAAGTTGGCGAGTGTTCCGTCATTAGCCTTAAACAAGAGAATGGGATTGTCTGACACCTCTTTTAGCCAGAGGCAGTGAAACTTTTCAGACTTCCCATGCTGGCCTAGAGAACAGGACTCTTGGGACAGTTTTGAAGGATTCTCACTGTGGCCTTTTTATAGCCTTTTTATCTGTTTGTAAAAGACGTGCTGATGATAGCATTCATGCCTCTTGATGCCTCCAAGTCTTAGGGTAGGGGAAGCACCAAGTCAGGAAGTGCTCTGGGTTCTTTGAAAGGTTCACTCGACTTAAAGGCATCTGAGCACAAAGTTGTCTTTGTTGATTGGAGCTGCCTTTGTCTCCCTTGCCTTTAGTACTGCCACTGAGAGCAGCCAAGTTAGAGTTCCTAGAATCATGACTGTGGAGGGGTGGCCAGGCCAAGGCAGAGTGTCCCATATCTGTACTCCACATCTGTGGCTGCCAAAAGAGCTCAGCCAGGTTTTTTCTTCTAGGAATTTTAATTAAAATTAGAAGAATTAGAGGGAAAAAAGGCCCCTTTATGTAGTCATTCCAAGCTTTCTGCAGGGATAGGTAGGCCTTATAGTAAGTTATCTCCAAAGAAATGAAAATCAAATCTTCACCAGGCTGTCATCTTGCTGTTTTAGAAAAACATCTTGTAAATCCATTCTTGACATTTTGTTATTTGTAAGTGCTCCCTCCTGCTGGAAGCCCTGGGTCCAAGCCAGGAGGTTGAAGGCCTTTCTTGGGGGCGGGCAACAGGTTGTGCCTTTCAGTCTCTGGTCCTTTTACCTACAAGATGGGAAAACTACCAGAGCAGATGTTTCAAAATTGCCAAGGTCTCTGTTGATCTTCTGTAAGTGATCATTTACCAGCTGTGTGTTGGGCAGATTTCTCTGGAATTTTCTTAACCTTTCCTGCCTTGCAGTCATTGATTATATTCCTATTGAAGGCAGCTCCTGTAGCTAGTCTCCGGACTGCCCAAAGGAGCTCTCCACTGTTAGCTACCTGCTCCACTGGGCCTAAGGGAGGGAAGTGACCAGAGCAAGTGAACCAGGGGAAGGTGGGGTAGGGCCAAGGGAGAGAAAACAAGGGGACATATCTCCTGCTGGTTTCGGCTTTGCAGGTCATCACAAAGCTTGCTGGCATGGAGGAGGAAGAGTTGGCATTTTCAATGAAAGAAGAACAGCAGCAGCTCTTACAGAAAGTTCTGGCAGCCACTGACTTGGATGCTGAGGAAGAGGTGGTGGCAGGAGAATTTGGCTCCAAATCCAGCCAGGTGAGTGAGTGAGTGGGTGGGGCTCTAGGCGTCAGTTCTCCTGAAGGACTGAATTCTTAGACACACACATGTGCAGTCTTGTATGTGTGTGCGTCTGTGTGATTTTCTGAAAAGCTTGGAAAACACAGGAATCTGTAGAGAAGAGAATAATAAGAACAACACGTTAACCTGTTGGTATGTATCCTTTCTTCTCTACATACTGTTTTACATGGCTGAGCCCACAGTGGCTGTAATTGGTCTCCTGTTCCATTCACATAGCCGTCTGGTGTAAGTATTTGTTAGTATTTTGATGCTGGAGACCAGGATGGCAAACATGACCCCAGGCTCTCACTAGGTGGCTACAGGGAGTGTAATAGGCCTTGGGCAAGTCATTTCTTATCTGGTCTCCTCCTCAGTCATCGAGCTGAGCCTTCCAGCATGTAACATGCTGACGATGAACTCAACTCATATTGTAGTTTCAGTACTTATTTTGAAAAATTTAGAGTTCTCTGAAAATACTCAACTTTTCATTTATTCTGCAAATACTTTTTGAATGCCTACTGTGTGACAGGCAGAGATAATATGGTATAATTAATGAAAGTATCAGTATGGGGAATTGTTATTAGGCCCTCCAAGGAGAGAAGTATAGTTTAGTTAGGTGTTTTTGAAACTAAATTGGTATTAGAGCTGAAAGGTGAGCAATGACTGGAATAAGGAAGAAGAGAAACAATGGCACCTGAGGAGGTGCTGCCCTTCCTGCAGCCTGAGACCTTTCTCCCTCAGACCTGGGGTTTAGGGGTTAGATCTGTCTCTGGCATGCTACATGGAAGCCCCAGGGAAACTTCCTGCTTCAGACCATGTCCTAAGGTGAGGTCTGGTCAGTCTCACCTTACAGTGGTCACCTGCAGTCAGGCTGTCGAAGGCATTGCTTTAGTGCCTATGTGCATACTTTGTTGTAATCTGGTGTGAGTGGTGTGCCAGGCTCTGGTCAAACCCTGGACTTGAGTGGTTTCTGTTCACACCATGTATGTCAAGGCAGATGTTATCCCCATTTCACATATGACTTCACTGAGGTGCTGGCATTCAGTATTTGCCCAAGTCACCCAATGAGTTGTAGAGCCAAGATTTAAGCCCAGGCTTTCTGGCTTTTTCTTTTATTCCAAGCCTTATGGTAGAGTCTCAGGAAATTTTGAGGGACTTCCTCCTTCATTGTTAAAAAAGTCTCTTCAGAAATTGTCATTAAGAGAGGCAGGGTAGCCAGGGAATCTGAAGCCAGAGTGCCTGAGTTCAAGCCCCATCTCTTTGAGAGCTGTGTGATCTTTACAAGTTACTTAACCTCTCTGTGCTTCAGTTTCCTTTTCTGTAAGATGGAGATTATAATGGTTGTGAGGATTAAATAAGGTAATACATGTAAGTACTGCTTAGAACCCTGCCTGAGACATAGTAAGTGGTTAATAAATGTTATTTTAAAAATAATAAAAATTGTTAACTCTGAATTTTATAAAACTTATTACAGATATTATAAAAGGACTGTCTTTCCCCTTGGAAACTAACAGTAGGCTGGGTCCTCCACAGGTATCCCGGCGCTTTGGCACGATGAGCTCCATGTCAGGGGCTGATGATACTGTGTATATGGAGTACCACTCGGCACGGAGCAAGGCTTCCACCAAACATGTGCACCCACTTTTCAAGCGCTTCCGGAAATGATGCCCGTGGCGTCTTGTAGGTGAAGGCTGGGTGCTCAGACCAACACTGGAAAAGGGATTTCAGCATAATCTCCACATCCATGTTCTTTCTTCTAGCATTGGCCAAACTGATATAAATTCAATATCTTTTGACTGTGTTGAAGAAAATGCATCAAAGACTTAGTTCTGTTTTCATTGGTCATCCAGGGTTTCAGAATACTAGGAGTACTATATTTTTTGGTCTTTCCAAACTTGTTGGGGAGTGGTCATTCCTGTATATAAAACTTTTTAATATTTGAGGTGTATTTATCTTAATGTTCTCTTGAATAAACAAACGGACCATTTAATTGCTCTTCATTTTAGCTATCCTTATGCCTTGTCATAGGCATGGGTCATGTCTGGACAACAACCCTCCATCAAGGCCCCATTTTGTAGCAGGGGTGAGACAGAGCCCATCCCCAGGGAACTACTAGGGTGACGAGAAGAGACTTGCCGCTTTGTGTTGAAGTGTTGACAGGGGACAGGCCCTGGGAGCTTGGGGGTGTGTGGTCCAGATAGAGGGAAGAGGTTGAGCAGTTAACAGTGCTGCCTGTTCATGTTTACATCAGGTGAATTCCACTGTGGGCATCAGGTCCTCTAGATCACCTGAAGGTTATCACCTCAGGAAGCCACAGTGCACATGGCTCCTGGTAGTTGATCTTCTCCGAGAAAATGACTTATTATTTTTTTCCTAGAATACATTTCTGATATTTCTGGGAGGCTGGATTCCTTCTCTAATAGCAGCTTAGTACTCTTGGGTCTTTACTGGCTAGTTTCTTTATTCTGAAAAATGTCTTTGGGCTTTTTGTCTTTCATTCCTGGTATGAGAGAAAGGTTAAGGAAAAGACAAGACATGAATGCTCTCTAAAAGAAAGGCACACACAGGCATAGGTCATGAAGAAAAACTTGTTATTTTGAGGTGGAGGCTCATTCTTACAAGCAACAGCATTCATACCTGCGGAGTATGGAAAGCCTGCTAAACAAGGCCTCTAAATTTGGGGTCCCTGCCCACTCCTTGCAGCTCTGCATCAACATTACATTTCCTGGTGGTCAGTGCCCTTACACTTTCTTTATGAAGCAGCCACAGGCCAGCCCAGGGGAAGAGACAGTATCCATTCTGTCAGGAGTGCTTTGAAACAAGAGCCACTATCCCTGAATTCCATTTCTCTGAGCTGGCCTTTTGGGGACAAACACATGCTCATAGTCAAAATGGCCCTGAGCCACCACACCTGAGGCCTGTGCTCAGGAACGCAGGTGCTGAATGAAGCCCACAGACCTGCCCTTCACACTCCGTCACACCCCAGTAGGCAGGTGCCTACTGTTTTCTTGTTCCTTAACCTGTCTACTGACAATGTTGAATTTTTACTGAGCCTTATGATCCTAGAAAACGGACTGTTTAAGAAATCCCCCATCATTTGTGTTCTGAAAAGCAGCTTACTGCAAAGAACCACCCTTCACATATGACTTAGATGAGACTCATGGCTGGACGCTGTTCACCTGTGACAAGGGCAGAGACTTTCCAAATTACTATTCTTTACTTCAGAGGATTAGTCGAATGGCTTATCCCCACTGATCAGTTGGAACAAAATACTTGTTACTCAAACCTTGTTTAAGAATCTCTCCTTCCCTTGTGCCATTGGACTTTGGCCCACCCTTAGGCGACAGCCCCTCCTGAGAACAGGCTAGACTCAGGGTAAAGTATTGTCTCATCTATTGTCCGACCATGCCACTCCCATTTATCCTACTTCCTGACACCCTCGTTCTACTTGTTTCTTCCTCCCTATAGAAGAAAAACTTTTTTGCCTAACCCTGGAGACCCAGATCTTATGCGTTCTCCGCATTGCAATAGCCCTCCCTCTTTGCAATAATTCTTTCAAATAAAGTCTCTCCTTACCAAGTCTGGATTTTTAAAAATTTATTTGACACCATGTAACAAATTCCTATTCTCTAAAAGTAAGTTGAGAGATCATCTTCAGGAAGCCCAACTCCTGCTCCTACCCCTAATATTATCCTCTACTGTGCTATGTCCTTTATGGTTTTTTGGTGTTTACATGTGTATCTTATTAGTCTGAGTTGTGTCTCTACCCCAATATCTGGCATATAGTAGGCACCCAGTGACTGTTGACTTGGACTCTTTTCAAAGGTTATGGACTTAAAAAGAACACTAGCCCTGCCTGTTTATGCCTTGAGGAAAGTTGTGAGTGAACTGCTCACTGGTAACAATCTACCTTGTTATCCTATCCTCTTGCTTTTTCCCTGAATCAGCTCTTACACCCTATGGCAGATAGAATTTGCAAGGACAATGTACCAAATAGGACTGCTGCACAAAGAACTACAGAGATTTGCTCAGAGTCCCTCAAGTCTTCCACTGAGCATGGTTAGCACAGGCATATAAGGAAGCTACCAGAGGCTGGGAATGAACCATATGAAAGGATTACCAGGAGTTTACCCAGGGTCTGGACTATTCCCTTTTCCCACCAGCCAGAGTAAAAAACCTCATAATCCACAGGGTAGTTTTCAGTGATGTTTTGCCTCAATTATGTGAAAAGTTAGACCTAAATTCGTGCTGTATTGGTCCTGTTAAAGTTTAAAAGCAAGACCTGAAAAGATCAAACTATTTCCCAGTAACTTACTACATCCCAGAACAAAAGCTAATTATTGCAATGCAAAAATAGCCAGCAACCAATAAAGTAAAACTCATAATGTCTGACATCCAATCAGAAATTACCAGGCAAGTGAAGGGCCTGGAAAATATGACTCATAATGAAAAGGAAAATCAAATGGACCCAGGAATGACCTAGTTGATAGAATTAGTACAATGGACGCTAAAACTTGTAACTATATTCCATATGTTCACAAAGCTACAGGAAAGATTTCACATTAAGTTGATGTGGAAGATATAAAAATGACCCATATCGAACTTCTAGAGATGAAAACTACAATGTCTAAAATGGAAAGTATACTTGTGTGTGTTCTGGGCAGCTTCTGAAATGGCTCCAATTATCCCACCTTCTGGTAATCAGGCCTTGCCTGTGTATCTCCCCTCAAGTGTGAGCTAGAAGTAGAGACTTGCTTCTATTGGATAAAATCCATCAAAAGTAATGGGATATCCAAGGTTACAAAAGACTGACTTCTGTCTAGTTTCAACACTCTCTGACACTTCTCATTTGCTTACTCTGACAAAGCAAACTGCCCAGTAGAGAGGCCCACGCAGTAGGGAACTGAGGGAGGGCCTCAGTCCAATAGCCCGTGGTGTACTGAATCCTGCCAGCACCCACATGAGTGAGCTTGGTAACGGATCCTCCCTCCAGTGAGACTTGAGATGACAACAGCCCTAACCTAAACTTTAATTGCAGCTTGTGAGAGACCCTGGCCCAGAGGACCTGAATTCTTGATGCCCAGAAACTGTGAGATAATAATGTTATTTTAAGCTACTCAATTTTATATTGTTTAAAAAATTTTTTTATTTACATTTCTTATTTTTAAAAACATCAGGCAACTACTATGTTCCAAGTGTTTGCTTGCTTATTTTGAACTTTTATTAAATTCATTTGGGTGACATTGGTTATTAAAATTATATAGGTTTCAAGTGTACAGTTGTATAATACATCATCTGTATATTGCATTGTGAGTTCACCACCCAAAGTCTTTTTCTGTCACCATGTATTTTTTAGTATATTTTTAAAATTATTTTTACTTTTTATTTTTTATTATGGTGACATTGATTAACAAAATCCAGTAAGTTTTAAGTGTACAATTCAACAGTAAGGTATATATATTGCATTGTGTGTTCACCACTCATAGTTAGATTTCTTTCTGTCATCACATATTTGACCCTTTTTACCCCATCTATGTACCCCTTTCCCCACCTACCCTCTGGTAACCACTAGTCTACTGTCCACGTCCGTGAATCTCTGTTTGTCCTGTTTGTTTGTCGCTTTTAGGTTTATATCCCATATACAAGTGATATCATGCGGTTTTCGACTTTTTTTGTCTGGCTTATTTCGCTTAGCATGATTTTCTAAAGGTCCACCAATGTTGTCGCAAATGGCAGTATTTCATCTCTTCTTATGGCTGAGTAATATTCCATTGTATATATGTATCACTGCTTCTTTATCCAATCATCTATTGTAGGACACTTCGGTTGCTTCAATGTCCTGGCCACCATGAATAATGCTGCTATGAACATTGGTGTGCAAATATCTTTTCGGATATATGTTTTCAAGTCTTAGGGGTAAATACCCAGCAGAGGGATTGCTGGATCATATGGTAGATCAATTCTTAGTTTTTTGAGGAATCTCCATACTGTTTTCCATAGTGGCTGTACCAATTTGCAGTCCCACAAGCAGTGTATGAGGGTTCCTTTTTTTCCTGCATCCTCTCGAATACTTGTTATTACTTGTCCTGTCGATTATAGCCATTCTAGTAAGTATGAGATGGTATCTCATTGTGTGTTTTTTAAAATTCCTTTATTGTATTTTATTTTTATTTTTTCCCTCTCTTTAATCCTACCCACTACTTCCAACCTTGACCTATGGGTGTTCCATTTCCCCTTAACTGGATCTCTGAAGGCGGGCTTCTCTTCCCATAAGCTTGCTGCGTGTACCCGGGGCCTGGTGCCCCTGGGGCCAGGCGTCCCTGGGGCTGTCATCCCTGGCACACTAGGGGGGCGGGGCAGCGCACCCGGAGCCTGGCCCGTGGCTCCACCTGGGGCGTGAACCCAGGACTTTCTGTGTGTATAGCAGATGTGCTAACCACTACACTATAGAGCCACCCCTCTCATTGTGGTTTTGATTTGCATTTCCCTAATAGCTAGCAATGTTAAGCATCCTTTCATACATTTGTTGGCCATTGGTATGTCTTCTTGGGAGAAGTGTCTGTTCAGGTCCTGTCCATTTTTTTTTTTTTTTTTTTGCTGAGTTGTATGAGTTCTTTGTATATTTAGGATATTAGCCTTTTACCAGAGACGTTGCTTGAAAATATATTGTCCCATTCGAATGGTTGTCTCTTTACCTTGCTGAAGGTTTCATTTGCTGTGCAGAAGCTTTTTAGTTTGATGTAGTCCCATTCATTTATTTTAGCTTTTACTTCCCTTGCCTTTGAGGTCAAATTCATAAAATCCTCTTTAAGTCCAAGGTGCTTGAGTTTAGTTCCTTTGTTTTTTTTTTCTTTTTTTTTCTTTTTCTATGCAATTTCTTGTTTCAGGTCTTATATTCAGGTCTGTACTCCATTCTGAGTTAATTTTGGTGTGTGGTGATAGGCAACAGTCTAGTTTCATTCTTTTGCATGTGGCTTTCCAGTTTTTCCAGCACCATTTATTGAAGAGACTTTCCTTTCTCCATTTTATGTTTTTGACTCTTTTGTTGAAATTTATTTGCCCACATAAATATAGGTTTACTTCTGGACTCTCTGTTTCACTGGCCCATGTGTCTGTTTTTCTGCCAATATCATGTCATGTTTTAATTATTGTCATTTTGTAGTATAATTTAAAATCATAAGGTATGGGTTGCACGCATAGTCTGATTGACTTTGCAGAGTCATGGAAGGCAGCTTTGGCTTGGATTTCGGGGGCTCCAGTGGTGTCAGGCTGGACTCAGGGATCATCATGGAGCAGGTGAAGGTACAGATCGCTATAGCCAACGCTCTGGAGCTTCTGCAGAGAATGATGGACAAGTGCTTCCAGAAGTGCATTGGGAAGCCGGTGGGCTCTCTGGATAATTCAAAGCAGAAGTGCATCGCCATGTACATGGATCAGTGCATGGATGCCTGGAACACCGTGTCCTGCACTTACAACTCTTGGCTGCAGTGGGAATGAGCCAACATGTGACCTGGATGTGCTGCTGGGCCTGGCCCCACCCATAGGCCACCCCCAGCCCTGTGCCATTTCCATAAATGCATTTTGTGAAGTCGGGGTGGCATGAATGTACTGCCAGTCCTTAGTTTATGAGGATGAGATTGATGCTGGGGCACTTGGGACTCTGCCACTATCTCCCCACTGTCAGCAAGTGTAATTGGGGGTTTGGGGGGCCCTGAAACTTCCCAAAGTGCTGGCAGCACAGTGGCATCTCCCCTGGTGTGAACTGGTCAACCTTATGCCCAGGGCATAGAATTCTCATATGGGCCTGGGGGCCTGTGGTCAGATTGCACCTGAGCTGTGACCTGGGGTGGGCCCACAAATAAATTGCTGAGGGGGGTGGAGAGAAAAAAAAAGTTGAGAAGAGTGATGCCTCCAGCCTCGTTCTTTTTTCTCAGGATGGCTTTGGCAATTTAGGGTCTTTTGTGCTTCCATACAAATCTGATGAATTTTTGTTCTATTTCTTTAAAAAATGCCAATGGAATTTTGATGGAGATTGCATTAAACCTGTATAATGCTTTAGGTAATAAGATCATTTTAAGTATGTTGATTCTTCCAATCCAAGAAAGCGCAATATCTTTCCATTCCTTTGTATCCTCTTTAATTTCTTTTAATAGGGTCTTATAGTTTTCATTATATAGGTCCTTGACATGTTTCATTAGATTTATTCCTAGGTATTTTATTATTTTTGTTGCAATTGCAAAAGGAATTATTTTTTTCTACTTCTTTTTCTGACATTTCATTATTAGAGTATAGGAACACTATGGATTTTTGAATGTTGATTTTGTATCCAGTTACTTTACTGTATTTGCTTATTGTTTCTAGTAGTGTTCTTATGGAGTCTTTAGGGTTTTCTATATAGAGAATCATGTCATCTGCAAATAGTGACAGTTTGACTTCTTCATTTCCTATTTGGAGGCCTTTTATATCTTTCTCTTGCCTGATTGCACTTGCTAGGACCTCCAATGTTATATTGAATAACAGTGGTGATAGTGGACAGCCTTGCCTTGTTCCTGATCTTACAGGAAAGGTTTTTACTTTTTCACCATTCAGTGTAATGTTGGCTGAGGGTTTGTCATAGATGGCCTTTATTATATTAAGGTACTTTCTATATCAATTTTGTTAAGTGTTTTTTTATCATAAATGGATGCTGTATCTTGTTGAATGCTTTTTTCTGCATCTATTGATATGATCCTATGATTCTTATTTTTTAATTTGTTTATGTGGTATATCACATTGATTGATTTGCATATGCTGAACCATCCCTGTTCCCCTGGGATGAAGCCCACTTGATCATGGTGTATAATCTTTTTAATATGTTGCTGTATTCGGTTCTCTAGTAACTTATTTAGGATTTTTGCATCTGTGTTCATGAGAGATATTGGTCTGTAGCTTTCTTTTTTGTGTATTATCTTTACTGGGTTTTGTTATAAGAGTAATATTGGCCTCATAAAATGGATTAGGAAGTATTATCTCCTCTTTAATTTTTTGAAAGAGTTTGAGGAGAATAGGTATTAAATCTTTGTTTGGTAGAATTCATTGGTGAAGTCATCTGGCCCTGGACTTTTACTTTTTGGTAGATTTTTGATGATTGTTTCAATTTCCATACAATTGATCGGTCTATTTAGATTTTCCAGTTCTTCTTGATTCAACCTAGGACCAGAGGGAAAATCCACAAAACCTAACCAAAACAAACAAACAAAAAAAACCAAAAAAAAAAACAAAAAAAAACCAGACACACAAGGATAAGGAAGCAATGGAAACACCGAGCTACCAGAAAGCAATAGATAAAATGGCTATAGGAAAACCTCATATTTCAATAATCGCTCTAAATAGACTGAACTCACCAATAAAAAGGCACAGAATTGCCTGAGAATAAAAGATAGTATGAATTTTTCTAAAGCTAAGGCTGGGCTTCTATTTGCAGCAATGTGGTAGACTGAGAGGTGGAGACCCTCCCATTACAAATCACAGAAATGCTAGATAGAACATAACAAGTGTCCTTTTAAATGCATGATGAGTCCACAGAAAAGTAAAAGACTTAAGGCCAAACATTTTAGAGAGTGTGTTAGTTTTCTGTGAGTTCCATAGGAATGACACAAATGACCACAAACTTAGTGGCTTAACACAACATAAATTTATTATCTTATATTTTTGAGGTTCAGAACTGGGCTGCAATCGCCAGGAAGGAATCCATTTCTGTAGCTTTTTGAGCTTCTAGAAGCCACCTGCTATAGCTTCTGTAGCTTTTTGAGCTCCTAGAAGCCACCATTCTTTGGCTTTCCTGCACAGCCGGCAACATTGCCTCTCTGACACTTCTGTAGTCACATCTCCTCTGAATCTCAGCTTCAGCCTCCCTCTTCCACTTATAAGAACCCTTGTGATTCCATCAAGCCCACCCATATACTTGAGGTTAATTACCAAATTTTAAGTCCAGCTGATTATCAGCTTTAATTCCAATTGCCATGTAATCTAGTATGTTCACAGATTCTGGAGATTAAAATGCAGACATCTTTGAGGTAGGGAATTATTGTAACTACCACAGAGAGAAAACTGAAAACAATAAGTAGGTGGGGCTAACACTTTGGCTGCCCTGCATGGGAGAGGTTAGCAATTCCGAAAAGGGCTTGTGTTTCATTGACCATGGAGGCAAAGGCAGTAGCCTGAGCATAGAAGAGGAGAGTTAGAATTGAGGCCCCACAAAGCCAAGGGCCTTAAAGGGCTACACTTTAAGACAATAAACAAAAATCTGTCCAGAAAAAAATAAACTACAAGAGCCTGTCTCAGATGTCTCAAAATGTTCCCATACTATATTTGCAAATGGTATATCTGATAAGTGATTGATATCCAAAATATACAACAAACATACAATTCAATAACAAAAAAGTAAATAACCCGATCAAAAAAATGGGCAGAGTAGTGACGTCAGAAGAATAGAAGAATGAGAGATGTTCCTAGATCTCTTCCCTTGAAACAACAATGAGCTGAACATCTAAAATTCAACAAAAATCACCCAACCTGCACACAAGTGTTAGCCCCACCTACTTATCTAAGAGAAGGATCTGCAAATAAAAGCTACCACAAGTCAGAACTATGGGAGTAGTGTGTTAGACTGGGAGAATAAAAGAAGCTGCCTTTCAAGCCAGAGCTCCCTGCAGGAAGAAAGGGAGAGGAGAAGGAGCAGTGGGTTCCCTGACAGCCCTGCCTGAGAGAGCTGTGAGCTCTACGCAGCCAGCAGTGCCTAGGGATCAGGGCAGAAAGCAGAAAAGTGGGGACAGTAGAGAAGTGGGGACAGTATAGAAGCAACAGTTGATTATTACCAGCCATGGCTGCAAAAGATGAGGCCGAGCCTCAGCCCCCACATCCAAACCCAGAGGGCACCTCCCTCAATATCCTCCAAGACCAAACACTGTAGAGCCAGCCCCAGGGGAATCTGAGCAAGTGCTACCGAAACTGTCACTAACACTGACAGGGACTGAGATTGAGGGTAGCGAGTGTGATTGAATATCTGTAAGAAAAAAAAAAGGCATTATTAAGACTATATAAAGCAAGGATCCAAGAGGCTTAGACACCACCTACTGGAAACCAAAAGAAAAATGCCTTCTTTGCAAAAGACTAAAGAGAGATCTTTATATAATAAATCTTCTTTCTAAAAAAAAAAAAGCGGAATACATTTCTATTAATGCCTAGGCAGAGATATAGTCCATTGAACACCATGAACAACCAAGGTGACAAGGCAGGTCAGAAAGAAAAAGAAAAATCTCCAGAAAATAAGCTTAAAGACATAGAAGTATGCGAATTGAAGGACAGAGATTCGGGCTGGAACTTCCAAAAAACTCAGTGAGATCCAAAATAATTCATACCAACAATTCCAAGAATTGAAAAAAATGAGTAGATGAGCAGAATGAGTTTTTTAGCAAAGAGGTTGAAACCCTCAAAAAGAACCAAATACAACTTCTGGAGATGAAGAGAAGAGCACACTAAAAGAGATGAAGACTGAAATAGCAAGCTTGAGAAATAGAGTCAACCAAATGGAGGAAAGGATCAGTGACATCAAAGACAGAAATCTAGAAATACATCAGAAGGAAGAAGAGACTGAAGAATGAAAAATAATGAAAGAGAAATATAAGAACTAGCTGATACCATCAGGAAAGGAAACATAAGAATAATGGGCATTCTTGAAAGGGGAGGAAAAGGAGCGGTGATTAGAAAGCATTTTCTGACAAATAGTTGATGAGAATTTCCCAAATCTAAGGAATAAACTGGAATTTAAGAAATCAACAGAACACCCAATTATCTCAACCCAAAAAGGCTTTCTCCAAGACACATTGTATTAAAACTATTAAAAATCAATGACAAAGAAAGAATTCTCAGGGCAGCCAGGGAAAAGAAGACGGTAACCTATAAAGGAAAACTCATTAGATTATCATCAGACTTCCAACACAAACCTTACAAGCAAGAAAGGAGTGGAATCAAATATTCAAACTATTAAATGAAAGGATCAGCCAAGAATAAGTCCCAGTCAATGTTTAAGAAGACTTTCGATGTTCTATAAATTGTCAACTTACTTTTGTTTTGAGTTTTTACACCTCTCTTTAAACTCTCGGTTGCTTTATAGTTTTTATTACTTTTGTAACAAATTATTGCCAACATAGTACCTTAAACAACACAAATTTATTATCTTATAATTCTGTAGTTCAAGAGTTCAACATTAGTCTCATCAGGCTAATATAAAGATATCAGCTAGGCTGCATGCATTCCTTTTTGGAGGTTCTACATTTCCTTGATCATTTTAGTTATTGGAAGAATTCAGTTCTTTGCAGTTATAGAACCGAGGCCTTCGATTTTTTGCTGGTTGTAACATGAGAGCAATTTCAGTTTCTAGAAGTCACCACGTTATTTGGCTCACTTCACATTTAAAGACACACACAGACTAAAAAGAAGGGGATGGAAATAGATATTGCCTTGATGGACCTAGAAGGTATTGCGCAGAATGAAATAAGTCAGATAAAGAAAGACAAATATCACATGATCTCACATACATGTGGAATCTAAAGAACAAAATAAACAACATGAAAAGTGGAAATAAACTCATAGATACAGAGAATATTTTGAGGGCTACTAGATGGGAGGGACATGGGGGGATGGTGAAAAGTGGCAAAGGGATTAAGAGGTACAAATGGATAGTTGTAGAATAGACATGGAGATGTAGAGTGTAGAATGGGGAAGATGGTTAATAATGTAATAAACATGTAGCAGGTGATTTAGTGGGTAATCGCTTTGTGAATTATATGGATCTCTGATCACAATGCTGTAAAACTGAAACTGGTATATTATCGTATGCCAACTATAATTGAAAAAAAAGCTCATTGAATTGTATAATGTAAATACAAGCAACAAATTATTTATTATATTTCAATAAAGCCGGAAAAAAAACTGAAAACCTCAAGTAGGCAGCAACCCAAGTGTCCATTGACTGATGCATTGATAAATAAAATGTTGTCTATCGGCAAAAAACAAACAAACAAACAAACAAAATGATCAGAGGACCTGAATAGACATTTCTCCAAAGAGGACACATTGATGGCCAATAGCCATATGAAAAGAAGCTTGATATCACTAATCATCAGGGAAATGCAAATTAAAACCACATGAGATATCATCTCACACCTTTCAGAATGACTGTCATCAATAAATCAACAAACAACAAGTGTGGTTGAGCATGTGAAGAAAGGAACCCTCATGCACTGTTAGTAAGATCATAAATTCATGTAGCCACTATGGAAAACAGTATGGAGCTTCCTCATAAAATTAAAAATAGTTACCTACGACCCAGCAATTCCACTTCTGGGTATCCATCCCAAGAAACCCATAACACTAATTTGAAAAGATATATGCACCCCTTGTTCATTGCAGCATAATTTATAACGGCCAAGATACAGAAGCAACCTAAGCACTCATCAATAGACGACTGCATAAAGAAGGTATAGTACGTACAAACAATGCAATATTATTTGGCCATAAAAAATGAAATCTTACCATTTGTGACAACATGGATAGTTCTAAAGGATATTATACCAAGTGGACTGAGTCAGACAGAGAAAGAAAAAAAACATGATCTCACTTATGTGTGGAATCTAAAAACAAAAGAAATGAACAATCACAATAGAAATAAACTCATAGATCAGAGAACAAATTGATGGTTGCCAGTTTAGAGGGGCATTGGAGAAAGGAGTGAAAAAGGGGAAGGGTGTAAGAGGTACAAATTGCCAGTTGTAAAAACAGTCATGAGGATGTAAAGTACAGCATAGTGTATATAGCCAACATTATTATTGTAATAACTATGTATTGTGTCAGATGGGTACTAATCTTATCGAGGGATCACGTCATCTGTTATTATATAAATGTCTAATCACTGTGTTGTACATCTCAAACGAATATAATATTGTATGTCAACCACAATAAAAAAAAAGAATATGGGCTTTTCCCCAATTACAGATGATATTCAATATTATTTTATATTAGTTTCAGTTGTACAATACAGTGGTTAGACATTTATATAATTTACAAAGTGATCCCCCAATTAGTCTAGTACCCATCTGGCACTATACATAGTTATTACAATATTATTGACTATATTTCCTATGCTGTGCTTTACAGCCTACGACTATTTTGTAACTGCCAATTTATACTTCTTAATCCCTTCAGCTTTTCACCCATCCACCAAATCCCCTCCCACCTGGCAACCATCAGTTTGTTCTCTGTATCTAGAAGTTTGTTTCTGTTCTGTTTGTTCATATATTTTGTTCTTTTGATTCTGCACATAAGTGAGATCATATGGTATTTGTCTTTCTCTGTCTAACTTATTTCACTTAGCACAATACCCTCTAAGTCCATCTACGTTGTAGCAAATGGTAAGAATTCATTATTTTTTTTCTTAAATTTATTGAGACATTTTTTGTGGCCCAACATGTGGTCTATCCTGCAAAATATTCCATGTGCACTTGAAAAGAATGTATATTCTGCTGCTTTGGGGTGTAATCCTCTAAAAATATCAATTAAATCCATCTGGTCTAGCGTGTCATTTAAGGTAGCTGTTTCCTCGTTGATTTTCTGTTTGGAAGATCTGTCCATTGGTGTCAATGGGGTGTTAAAGTCTCTTACTATGACTGTATTACTGTTGATCTCTCCATTTATTTTGGTAAATGTTTGCTTTATATGTTCAAGTTCTCCTATGTTGGGTGCATGTTTATCAGCATTATATCCTCTTGTTGGATCAATCCTTTTATCATTATGTAATGTTCTTCTTTGTTTCCTATTATAGACTTTGTTTCAAAGCCTATTTTTCCATTTCTAGTCGCATAAAACATTTTTCCATCCTTTTACTTTCAGTCTGTGTATGTCTTTCGATCTGAAGTGGGTCTCTTGTAGACAGCATATACATGGGTCTTATTTTCTTATCCATTCAGCTACCCTGTCTTTTTATTGGAGCATTTAATCCATTTACATTTAAAGTGATTATTGATAGGTACATAGTTATTGCCACTTGATTATTCAATTTTTGGTTCTATTTTTTCCTCCCTTCTTAAAGAAGTCCCTTTAACATTTCCTGTGATACTGGTTTGGCAGTAATGTACTCCTTCAGCTTTTTCTTGTCTGGAAAGCTCTTTATTTCTCTTTCAATTCTAAATGATAGCCTTCCTGGGTACGGTAGTCATGGTTGTAGGTCCTTAATTTTCATTGCTTTGAATATTTTGTGCCAAGCCTTTCTGGCCTTCAAAGCTGCTGTTGAGATATCACCTGACAGTCTAATGGGGGCTCCCTTGTAAGTAAACAGCTGCCTTTCTCTTGCTCTTTTTATGATTCTCTTTTCATCTTTAACTTTTGCCATTTTAATCATGATGTGTCTTGGTGTGGTCCTCTTTGAGTTCATGTGTTTGGGACTCTCTGTGCTTCCTGGACTTGTATGAATATGGGCTTCATGACGTAGAGAATGATGTGATGTTAGAGCTAAAAGACTCAGAGGGTGCTTGGTTTTACGTCTGCCTGTCTGGGCCTCCTGAGTTTCAAGTATATGGTTTGAAACTTTCCTGACCCATGGCTGTCCATCTCTGGAACAACACTTGAGACAACATCCCTCCTTATCTAGGCCAGGTCTGTATCCTAGAATGGATCTCCTCCCTTTGCACATGGCAGCATCTTAATAAACACTTTAAGATGACTTGTTTTGTGTCTTTATCAAGTCTTTACTTCTCCAAGGTAAATATCCTGGTTTTTTCAGCCGTAACTCCTATGTCATGCCTTTTATACTCCTTGCCATCATGGCTCCTTGCCTTTTCTTTTTCGATGTTTTCCATCTGATGTCTCTATGTCCTTCTTAATGGTCCTCAGAGCTGGCCTGGGACACAAGGGAAGACTGCGGCATGGCCAACTCCAAGGTTAGGTTGGCCGGTGCTCTTATGTCATGGGTATTATACATCTAGCGATCTAGCCAGGATGTGGTTAACCTTCTCAGCACCACATCACCATTAGCTCTCTCGGAGCCTGAGAAAGATTTAATCCTGCTTTTTCTCCTACATGAATTCCTCCACCCCTGCATTTTGTCTCTGCCAAATTTTATCTTTGTGGGTATAAGTTTGTTGTACCGCTGATTGAATAATTTTTATATCTTGGTTTTGTTAACTCAAAGGTTGAATGGCTCTTTTGTCACTATGTGGGTCACAATTTTGGCAAACATAGTTCCTCCGTCTGCACAAGTCATTGGCAGAAACTTATGGAACCGATAGCTTCAGAACAACCATGCATTGATTTCCCATACTTCCTACTCAGGGTTCCATGACTGTGGGCATTTGCTGCCTACTCCAGGTCTCCCACGAGACCTCACCTGTGCCAATAGCTGTCCTTTGGGGTTGTTGCTCTCCTGAAGCCCTGTTTAGGTCTACTGCTCACTGGCTGTTCTCCATGGCCTGTGCTGTTATTGCTCAGTGAACCCCATCTCTGTCTCAGATGCTCCCTATGGGCAGCCTGAGCTTTGAGGCCCAACTGCCAATCCTGCTGAATTCTTGTTGTCTCTCTGCATGGAGCTATGCTGAGTTTGGTACAGAAATGTGGAGAAGGCCCCTCTCCCCACTTGGAGCCCGTCTGATGCCCTCACCCTGAGAATTTGCACGCAGGGCATGGATATTGTGCTTTCCACCATCCTTTTTCCGTGAATGCCTGGGGGTTTCTCTGGATGCGTTTAGTTGAGGACAACCACAGCTGAGGAATGGCTGCCTTTACCAGGTTTGTTATGTTCCAGGATCTTCCATCTCCTCCTTCTATCTTAATCTTCACCCCTGCCTTCAGGATGCTTTTATAATCTCAACTTTTGGATAAGAAAACAGAGACTCAGAGATATTACATAACTTGCTCAAAAACCATATGATGGTAAGTCACAGGTCTAGGTTTGGATTCAAGCCATCCATGCAGTCAGCAGGTATTTATTGAGCACCTATTGTGAGCTGTTTGCCTCCAAAGCCCATGATCTTTCTATGCTGTACGCTGTCTCTCAAACTACTGACCAGGCAATGCTGGAGTGGGTTAGAGAGAGTAGTGTGTGAGGAGGTTTGGTGTGGCGGGGGTGTCAGGCCCGCAGGGGAGGTGCTTGCTGCCCCTGTCCCACCACTAGATGGGGCTGCTGGCCTGCTGTCTCAGGCCAGTGCTGGCCTTCTCTAGGTTCACATTATTCCTGTAAGCAGGATACCTCCAGAAATGTGAGGAGAGCACTTTAAAGCAGCCAGGAAGCCACCAAGAAGAGTTACTGCATCATAGACAGCTGGAGCCTGAGGGAACTTTGAGACCCCAGTCTCAAGGACATGCATTTTGATTTCTTAGAAGCTGTAATTGTAAAAGGCTCCAGAAGGCAGGCAGGCCCAAGGAGATAATCCTGGAACTATAGGATTTATTCTTAGATTTTTTTTTTCCTGTAAATTTAATTTTGAAGTTTTAAGCTCACAGAAATGCTGAAAGACTAGTATTACTGAATTCTACCTAGACTCCTGCTGGTTAATAACTGCTTGACTCTTTCTCACTGTGTGTGTGTGTGATGTGAAAATCAGTTGCAGACATCATGATGTTTCTTTTCAGAGCACTTTAGCATGCATCTCCTAAAAACATTCTCTGATGTCACCATGGTGCTGTTCTTGGGGATATTACTCTTTAATAAAAGAGTGGAAGAGAAAATTCACTTGGCTTTAAGAATCTGAAAAACTGCCAGTGAGATTTGGCTGCCAAGAATGAAAACATTAGGAAGCCAGTTTTAAAAGACTCAACCCTCTTTTACTTTGAGAAAAGTTTTAGGTTTGGCTGTGGACTAGGTTGGGCATGCCTAAGGACAGACCTGTGTCTGACCCACTCTCAAAAGGTGAATTTATAAAAGACACAGCCCCTGGATATTAGTTGGATGCGAGCTCTGTTCAGGGTAAGCGGCACAGGCACCAGGCCAGAGAGCCCAGAGGCCTCTGGACTCTCAGGAAAATCTGAATGAAGAGAAGGCCCATTGCATGTTCCAACATCAGAAAGAAGCTCAGCTGCCACAGGATTCCAGAAAAGGTGCCTGGGGGGTAATGCTCAGAGCAAACAGTGGTTGGGGCAGAGCACTGAGAAAACTTCCTTTTCCATATTAGAGAACTGGGGTGGGACAACATGGGAGTGCTAACCATTGCTCCTGCTTAAAGGAAGTGGAAAGCCAGAGCTCTGGAGAGGGAGTGTGAAGCCAGATTTCCTTGTGGAGAAGATGAGGAAGCGGGCAGGGCATAAGACTGGGCTGAGGGCCCACTGTTCCAGACCACAGGCTCAAGCTGGGCTGCACACAAGGGGCAGTGAGGAGCTGCTGCTTGTGGAGAAGGACACTTCCATTTAGCACATGTGGTCCCCAGCTTGAGTGGAAGATTCTAGGAGCCACTACCCTGAGCATTGCCTGGCCAAGAGGGATGCCTGTTGCAGCAGCCAGGGCCTTGATGGAGAACAGATGGGCCCTTGGAAAGTCAGCAACCATCTCTATGTTACTGCTGCATGTTCAGTGATCTCTGAAAGAAGTCCCTGAGGCTTTGTCTGCTCTCTTTACCCTGTCCTGGTCAGTCCTTCTCCATCGGACACCATGAGGCCAAGCCTGGTTTTTAAACCTCTTAATATTTGAATGCAGACTGGGCTGAATCTGGCCTGCTAGGGGAGGAAGATACACACACTTAAACTTTTCTAGAAAAAGAAAAGAATACAGACATACATTAGGGTGTTAAAAAATTTCCAGGAATTAATCTAACTAACTGGCATTTATCTTTGGCAGAGATCTCACACCTAGGAGGTGGGAAGGGCCTTGGTGGTGGTGGTCCAGCCAGCATGCCTGGCTCCATGGGGTTGCTGGGCTCTCCATGCTCTGGGGTGCTTGGGGCATGTGCTCTATTTCACAGCCTTTCAGATGCCCTGACAGACCTTTGATTTTCTGCTTTCCAGGGTGTGGGGAGCAGGGACCACCTCTGCATTCTCCTGGGAGATGCTATGTTAGGATGCAGGCTGGTGTCTCTTGGTGAGTTTTTTTGTTTTTTGTTTTTCTTTTTAGCAAAGTCACCTGTGCTCTGAGGGCAAGATTATTCTGGGGTCTTTTATCTAAGAAACAGCCCAAAGACCAAAGATGCAGAGCAGATGGTCCTCCCTTCCTTGGTGAGCCCAGCCCTCATTTCTTTGGAAACACTGTCGTTCTCTTTTGTCCTCCATGTGTGGTGGCCAGACCAATTGTAAATTCAGTAACAGATTTCCTGCATCTATGTCTTGGTGTGCCCGGCTGGGATGGAATTTTAGGAGCAGACATATGATTCACCACTTG
Organism: Pteropus vampyrus; assembly: GCF_000151845.1. Classification (NCBI taxonomy): domain Eukaryota; kingdom Metazoa; phylum Chordata; class Mammalia; order Chiroptera; family Pteropodidae; genus Pteropus; species Pteropus vampyrus. Next base: position 6,143,647 of record NW_011888868.1, on the reverse strand, counting down.
CACTTGGGAACAGCCCACCTACCCTCTTTAGATGCGCAAGAGGAAGTTAAGGGGTAATCTTGGTGCCAAAGTGAGACGTAAGGGTGCCTGGCCGCTGTCATAGAGGAATGCTTTTTTAATGTTTTGGTCTCAGGGATTCATTAAATTCTTAAAAATCATAAGAGACCCTAAATAGCTTTAACAGATGTGGATTATGTCTATAGGTATTTAGCATATTCGGAATTAAAACAGAAAATTTAGAAGCATTATTATTTAGAAGCTTTTATTATTTGGCCCTCAGTAACTTCAGCTGCTTCGAAGTGTGTCCTCTGCCATCCTGTCACCTGTTGTTGCCTCAGAAGATGTAGGCTTTAAAAAGATCTACCTCCTTATGTTTGTGTACATGCAGCAAAAGGCTCACTTCTCCAGTGCAGCTAGTCTCAGTGATAAAAAGCTGTAAGTTTACCTAAGTATGTCTTACTAAGGTATAAATGATTGCTAGCTCCATACCTTCAGAAAAACCTGACCAGAAGAGGGGGCATGTTAATACCAAAAATTCTCTCCCTCTTTGGCTTTTCTAGCAATATGGCAACAATATTAGCATGTTACCTACCTCTGTAGGGGTTAACGTAGAGTCCTTAGATTCCAATATCATTGGCTCTGCTCTTCAGAGCTGCTTCTACTTTCATTTCTAAGTGCTTAAAAGAATTCCCCCATGTGAGATGGGGAAAAAACTGCATAAATGATAGAAGCTTTGTTCAACTCTCTTGCAACCAAATCAAAGTTGTGGCAGAAACATGGAGCAAACAGCAAGGAAAGTCTCCTGAGATCTGGATGAGCAGAAGCACTACAACTAGGAAGAGAAATAATTAACCTGCAACAGTAGAAGGTAGGAGGGGGCAAAGATGCAAGACTGCCCGGTCCCGAGCGGCTGAATGGGATAGAGGCTGCCCCAGCAGCAGCTGCAGACACCTCTTAAAAGGGTTGAGTCTGTGAGAGGATTTTCACAGTGATGGACTTGCTCGCTCTGAGCACCAATGCCTGTCAGTTGCATGAGGGTGCTAGGGACTTACAGGGGACAGTGAATTGTGGGAGCGAAGGTCAGAGCGAGGCTCTCTCCCAGGCAGAAATGTCGGCGGTATCCATTGTTCCTCTGTTGAGCCCTCCCCTATTCCAGTGTGCAGACGCATTGCTGCCATAGCTGACATGTCATTGTACTGGATAACAGAGGTCGCTCCGCCCAGAGGATTCCCTGAAACTCCACCTCCCTCAACTCATGGCTCCACCCAAGCCACATCCAGGTGTATCCTCAGCAAGTCAGGTGCTCCTTGCTGAGCAGCGCTAAGACTCACACTGGTGGCAGCTGGCCTCAGTTTCTGGTGTGGCCTCTTGAGGCAACTATAAGCACAGCATCTGTGCATTGCTTGCTGAAGCTTAACAGGTAACTCCAGAGGGGCACAGGCTGGGGCTAAACTTGGCCAGCAGCTGAACTCCTCTTATGACTGTACCACTGGACACCTACTACACAAAGCCGCACTGATAAGACCAGGAGACTTAGGATCTTTGCTTAGTACATAGAAACAAACACGGAAAGGCAGCCAAAATGGGAAGACAAAGAAGCAGAAACCGTATAAGAGAACAGAACAGAGATCCAGGAATAATGAAGTCAAGCAATCTAACAGATGCAGAGTTCAAAATACTTGTTATAAAGATGCTCAATGAACTTAGGAGAAGTATAGATAAATTCAGTGAGAACTTTAAAAAAGAGATAAAAACATAAAAATGGTAATTATAAAAGGGAACCAGTCATAAATGAAGAACACATAATCTGAGATGAAGAGTATATTAGAGGAAATCAACAGAGTGGATAAAGAAGAGGACCAAACCACCGATATAGAGGATGTGGAAGCCAAGGACATACAATCAAAATGGCAAGAAAAAAGAAGCCAAGACTATAATATTAATTTAAGGAGCCTATGCGACAAAATTAAATGTAAAAACATCCATGTCATGTGGGTACTTGAAGGAGAACAAGATATTGAAGAGCTATTTGAAGAAATAATGATGGAAAACTTCCCTCACTTGGTGAAGGAAATAGACATACAATCCAGGAAGCTCAAAGAGTCTCAAGAAAGATGAACCAAAAGAAGCCCACACCAAGGCATATCATGATTGAAATGCCAAAGGTTAAATACAAAGAGAGAATCTTAAAAACAACAAGAGAAAAGCAGATAGTTACCTATAAGGGAGCTCCCATAAGACAGACAATTTCTCAAAAGAAACTATGTAGGACAGAAGGGCTTCGCACAAAATATTCAACGTGATGAAAACCCAGGATATACAACCAAGAATACTTTATCCAGCAAAGCTATCACTTAAATTCGAAGGTCAGGTAAAGAGCTTTCCAGACAAAAATAAGCTAAAGGAATTTATCGACACCAAGCCAGTATTATAGGAAGTGTTGGAGGGACTTCTTTAAGAAGAAAAAACATGTATCAAAAACAGGAATAAAAAATGGTAATAACATTCATATCAACAATTTCCTCAACTGGAAAAGAATTAAGTGCTCCAACCCAAAGATAGGGTGGCTGAATGGATAAGAAAACAAGATCTCTACATATACTGCCTACAAGAGGTTGCTTTAGATGAAAAGATACACACAGAAAAAGGAAGGGGATGGAGAAAGATTTTGCCTTGATGGACCTAGAAGGTGTTGCTTGAATTAAATGGGTTAAATAGAGAAATACAAATATTGCATGATTTCACATACATGTGGAATCTTAAGAACAAAATAAACAACAACAGCAGCAACAAAAGCAGAAATAAACCCATAGATCAGAGACTATTTAAAGGGCTACTGGATGGGAGGGTGGTTGGGGGCTGGGACAGGGAATAAAAGGCAAAGAGATTAAGAAGTACAAATGGATAGTTGAAGAATAGACATAGAGATGTAGAGTGTAGCATAGGGAAGATGGTTAGTAATGTTGTAATAAATATGTAAAGGGGAAGAGGTACTAGATTTAGCGGGGTGATTGCTTTGAGAGTTATTTAGATATCTGATCACTATGCTGTACAACTGAAACTGGTATATTATTGTACGCCAACTATAATTGAAAAAAGCTCATTGAATTGTACAATGTAAATATGAGCAACTAATTATCTATTATATTTCAATAAAGCTTGAAAGAAAAAAGAAGCTTTTCAGGACCCTAAGTGCTGGCAGGACCATTACCTGTTTGTGCTTATTCTTTCTGACTCTCCTTCATAGCTCAGGTCTCAAAGTTCTGTCTCAAGGAGTTCTTGCAAACATAGCCACATCTGTCCACATTTGACAGTCATTGTGCTGCTAGTGGGATGGGACTCTGAGGGGCTCAGTGGGAGGCCTGGAATAAGGCTGCTTTTCTGGATGCAGAAGGAAGAATCTCTCTCAGGGATGGTTATGAAATTCCCCAAATAGGAAAAGAGCTGCTGATGGGAAAAGTTAGCACATTTATGTGGCTTGCCCACCATGCCCACTAAGGTCTAGTACAGGGGAAGGTCAGCACAGCCAGGACTGAGAACGAAGGGCCAGGAGCCCTGGAGGCCTTGCTCAGAACCAGAAGCTCCCCAGGGGCTTCTCCTTGGGGTAAAGTTCAGAAGGTCTTGGTCCCTGGAGAGAGAGGTGAGAAGCAGAGGCCAGGAGAACCCAGCTGTCACCAAGATCCCAAGTAAAGGAAACTTGTCGCTGCAGAGTTAGCATATATTTTTCTAACAGGCTGGATAGATAAGTAAATATGAGCTGAAAGGAGAGGGACAATGAAGGGTTAACAAGGCCCCGAGACAAGCTCAGCAGAAGAAAACATACAACCAGGGGTCTGGCAGGCTTGTGAAGCCTCCCTCAGTCCCTCAAGGTCAGAGGCTAGACGGGCAGGCAAAAATCTTAGTAGTGCCAGCACCTTCCTCATCCCCTTTCCTCCCCTGCCCCACACTTCCCCAAATCAAGTAACTGCAAATGACCATTATAGGACCTTACTCTGAGGACTCTCAACTGGTATGGGAAAAATGAGTTAACTGGGCATGCGCTTACTCTCAAAACTCCCACAGTGCTGGTGTATGACTTCCCATCTATGGCACCCACTGCGCATACCCCAGCTTGGAGCAGGAGGGTCTGAGGGAGGAGTGAAAAATTCACACTATTCAAGATGGGAGGGACAGAAGGAGAACAAAGAAACTCTATGGCCTATGTAACCCCCAGCCATCAACTTCTTGGGGCCCTCAATCCTCTACTGAGGTGTCCGCTTGAACTTTCTTCCAAGTGTACTTTACTCTGCCTACTTTACTCAATAAAATCACTTTTGTTTGCAAGTTTTCATCTGCTCTTTCTTCACAGAGTGTCCGGACCCCCACATAAATCTTCCGTGGAGGATCCGTGAACCGAACTCCTGACTCCTACAACACAGACACCTGATCGCCCATAACATTTCCAAATAGCAGGCTTTTCTATTTCATTCTCATCTTTATTTTAAGATATTGATTTAGAAATTACCCCAATTCTGAAGAGTTTTTGTCAATTTTTTTTGGCTTTGTTGAAATATAATAGACAATTGGTTGGCTCCATATTTATAATCACCCTACTTCAATGTTGTGCTAGGCACAGTTGACAGAAATGACTTCTACTTGGTTCTACAGCCAAGGAAGTTACAGTCTGGTGTAGGAGACAACACATAATTAGAATGTTATAATGAACTATACTGCTTAGGAGTATGCTGGTGGGTGTGAAGTCCCAGAATAAACTCAGTGTATCTTTCCAGAGAGTGTATTTCATTCCATGTTAAATAATTTAAAATCAAATAATGCCATATTAAAACAACTTGGATACATTATAGAGTAGAATGCAAAATATGAAGTGGATGTTGGCGAAATGAGTAGAGTAAGGATTTCTGAAATTTCTCCCTATAAAATCAATGAGAAATTGGCAAATATTGTCAGCATCAACCTTTTTAGAACTCTGGGAATTAACCAAAGCCTTGCAGAAATCTGGGGAGTGCTTATTCAAGAAAAACACCTGGAGCTCCTCAGCTTTAATTCCCAGCTGCAATGTGAGTCAAGTTCACACTGCTAAGCTCCTGAGCTAAGCAGGGCAGCACGGCTGAGGGGCCAGCTCATCTTTCTCCCAGGATGTGCAGCCGCAGGGATACTGAACCCTTCGCAAATCATGGAATGCTGCTAAGAATAGTGAGAGTACAGTATGTGTGCCTCTAAAGATCTTCCCAAGGAGTCATGAGTATTTACAGCCCTTCCTGGAATAAAGAGATCCTCAGCCTGCAGTAGTGCTTTGAGAGTGCCTTTTGGTCTCTCCTCTCAAAATCCAGCCTTAAATTCCCCTCCCCCAGTAAGCATATTTTGATTTCACCAAATCTCTTTGAATTTCTGGAATGACTAAACCTGAATTTGGCTAATGAATAGATCGGTGCTGTTTGAGAAGTAAGTCTGTTGGGCCGTGATAGAGGACTCAGGCCCCAGTTTTCCTTTTCAGCCTTTTAATCTTCTTTTTAGATGAACTGATATATAACATGAATATTAGTTATAACTCTTTGGTTGCTAGTGACAGAAACCCAATCCAAACTTGGGTAGTAGCTGGGCTGATGAAACTAGAGACTCAGCACTGCCAGATGGCTCTCCTTTGTGGGTTCTGCTTCTCTTTGAATATGGCCTTCATTCTCTTCCATGGCACACAAGCTTTCTCTACACGGTAAAGAGCATGACCCTAGAAACTTCCCGGATTACCTCCTCATGTATTTGCCACCTAAGAGGAATGGGCCTTCCTCCAGGCTCCTGGTTCAGAAAATCTCTGGAAAGGGCTCTGATTGGCACAACCTGAGTCAGGTGCTCACCTCTGAATTAATTGTTGAGGTCAAGAGGTGGGTCAGACCACATGGCTAAGGGGAGGGGCACATCTTCCATAAAAGGAGATGCCTTTTTCAGAGGAATGGAAGCAGTAGTGGGCAGATGATGTTCATTACGTGATGCTTACTGGATTCTTTGATGCTGAAGATGCTAAGGTTGATATACTCCTTGTATTGCAGACTGAGGATGACATTTGCTATTTTTTGTCTGTCCAACACTCATTCTCCTTTTCCATAATGACCACTCCCATTTCCACTGGGGAACCACCCTTCCTTTCAGCCCATGTGTTGGGATAGAACCCCACCCTAGCCAGGAGTGCGACACATGGCCCAGACTGGTCAGTTAGCATAGTCTACTCCCTGTGGTCACCCTCCTATTTCCTGTGAGTGTCTTGAAGGCAGGGGCTGTGCATCACTCAGTTCTGGGCCTCCCCAGAGCACTGGTTCCCAGACCTGGATGACATGATGAACACCTAGGAGCCCCTCCCTGAATGTTCCACATCTGCAAATTTGGGGCTGGCCCTGGGCATCTGCATTTTTAGTAAGCTCCCTAATGAATATGGATGACTAGGTTTGAGAGTCATCGCCCCCACTGCGTTTATATGCAGTAGGTGCTTTAGAATTGCTGGCATAATGGAAAGGCTTGAGCTGGTTTTCCGATGTGATTATGCTAGCTGTCTTTGAACTGCACATACAAATAGAGCTTCCAGGGCTCTGTGGAGTGTTTTCAGGTGGTCCCGCCATTTTCAGGTGGTGATCCAGGTCTTTCCTGTTGGTTAAATGACATTCGCTAATGGGAAAAAGGCTTCCTAATTCTAGGAGGTGGCAGATCCGCAGAGGTCTGGGACACTTGAGAAGACAGCCCAATTAGTTCCAATCAGGCTTCTTCAGAATGACTCAGTTAGAATGTCAGGGCCTTCTAAAATTAATCGGCAGCCACATCTAAAATCAGCAGCTTGCGTAAAGTCAGCTCCCTCCTTACCCCAGCGAGGGTTTAACCTGGGGAGCAGAGCATGGACAGTCTCTATCTTTCAGCCCCTCAGACATTTGTCTGAATTTAGACTTGCTAACAGTTTCCTTCTGCTTTCCCTTTTCCTTTTCTTTTTCTTTTAAAACTCTCTTCCTTCTCACAGCACACAAAAGCTATTTTTATGGCCAGGGGTTTCATTTCTCAAAAGGAGGATGACAGGCAGTGGATATTTTAGTACTGTGCCCTTAATTCTTATTAATGGAATTTAGGTACACATTTAATTCAAAATATTCAAAGCTTTGTAATTTAAGATTTTTTTTTCTGATTAAAAGTGTTAAATACAATCCTTGTAAAAAATTCAGATAACACTGAAAGTTCTAAAGAAGAAATCCCTCATTCCAAGAGAAACACTTGTTGGCTTGTTGGTGCATTTCCTCCTAATGCTTTTTAACAAATCCGTAAATCTCACAGATTAAAAAAAATGGATAATTTGTGTTTATGGAAATAAATGGTAAGTCCAAGAAAGTCCTTGGATTCTTTGTGCAATACAGTTTCCTGGAGGGAAGGAGTTAGATCTTTGGAGTCTCTGCATCAATGTTACTTTCAAATCGTCTTTCACTTTCACAGTCTGTTGGTTCCATTATAAATGAAAATCTTCTAGAAGGCAATTTGGACTTATGCACAAAAAAACCAAACCTGCCTACCTTTTGATGCAGCAAATGCAATTATAGGAATTTATCTTAGAGCAGATTTTTCCAAACTTTCTTGGTTCTTGGTGCTTTCAGTGTCTCAGAAATTTTTCACAGCTCTACCTATGCCAAAAGAAGTACTTAATAGTTCCATTTATTAAGTAGTTAGGTCCAAACTTTATTATTTTTGTCCTAACAACTTAGTGGCGATTTGAAAAAGTAACACATAATTTGAAAAACAAATTAATTTCATGCTTAAATGACATCAGACAGCAACATTGCCAACTAGAAAGCAATGGAACAATGTCTTCAAAATTCTGAGGGAAAATGATTTGTAACCTGAATATTGTGCCTTGTCTGGTTCATCCCTGTATCTCCAACACCTAATCAGGGTTCTGCTCAGAGTAGATGCTCAAAGAGTCTGTGCTGCATAAACGAATGGATGAATGAATGAATTTTTTGGGCCTACCAGTTTCCAACTTTTCCTGAAAGTCTTTGGAGGAAAGGCGTCATCTATCACTGAAGCCTGAGCCTGAGAAAGGTGCTCTGCATCTGAGGCCAGGCAGGGGGCGAACGGTGGAGAGCATATGCACACCCCTCTTCCCCCACCACTTGCCATCAACCATAGGGGAGGGGCTCGAGGGAACAGGCACAGAAAGCAAATGCCTCTTTTGGAAGAGTATGATTTGATAGCCTCTTTTGGAAGAGTATGATTTGATAGTTGAGGAGACCAAAGATCTGATTTCAGATTCTCCCTTGCTGGCTCATTTAATTCATCTACCAAACAGGAATAATAATGATATCTATTCTCATCGTGAGAATTAAATGAGTTTAATGACATCTTGGCATATGATTAACACTTCATAAATATTAGTGGTTAATCTCTTAGGACCATTTTCTTGTCTCTGAAGTAGAATTAGCATCTAGGTCACAGTGAGAATCTGAGAGGACGCCTGTGGGTAGTATCTGGGCTCACTACAGGTCCGGAGCTGGGCCTCTCTTCCCAACTCCTGCATCAGCCGCTGTGGGCTGACTTGCTGTGTTCTCCTTCTGCTCCTCTTCTTCATGGCCCTGTTTCCTCCTTTAATTTCTCTCCAGGCCTTTCTGCTTTTTCCAGCAAAGAGGAACAGGAAATAAAAGCAATAAAAGTAGAAAAAGAAAAGGATGAAAAGATCCTGTAAATTAGAAATTTCTCTGGAAGTGCTGATACATAATCATGAACATTAAAAAAATTAGCCTTCATTTCTAACAATAGGATAATAACATGTGATACATCCCTACAGTGAAGTATCATACAAGGATTAAGAAGGATGTTGCAGTATTTAATAATATGGGAATATTTGCACAGCATAGTCTTTAGAGAAACAGTATATATACTGTGATTTCATTTCTGTAAGATAAAACAGATGTTGTAAAGACCTTACAAATATTGTTAGGAAAAAATCATGTATGCATAGAAAAATGTCTAGAAGAATAAATACAAAAATGTTAATCTTGGACCTTTGCGAAGTGGGATTATAGACCATTTTTACTTCATTCTTTATTATTCCCTTGTATTTTCTAATTTTCCTGCAACACTCATTTATTTAAAAAAGACAGAAGAAAAGCGGGGTAGTGGTCTGAAAATAAGGAAATTCGGTGTTCCAATGTCACCTGTGCCTCTGACAATCCTTTTCCTTCTAGGTTATGACATCTTTATCTGTAACATGAGTAACTAACTGCTTAGTAGACAGGGAGGGCCGTGAAGGTAAGGATCATGTCTATTTTGTTCTAGAAGTGTCTGTAACATAGGCTGTGCTAAGTAAATAGCGAATTAATGTGTAAATGAATGAATGATATGAGGTTTTGGAATTAGGGGCTGTGATGGGTGAAAGAGTTTCAGAGGCGTGACATGCAGCATGGTCCTCGACTGTGGTCCAGAGGCAGAAGATGTGGAGGTTCTGGGACTTTGTGTGAACACCATGACATAATCACAAGACTGTCTCTGTTACATGCAGTTTGTTAGCACAGGAAGTTGGGTCAGAGCTCTGGGCTTACTGTGGAACAGACTTGGGTTCTGGTCCCAATGCTGCTCTTTGCTAGATGTGAAATCTTGAGCAAATTGTATATTTTTTCCCCTAAGTTTGTTTTCTCATCTGAAAAATGAGTGTAATAATTAGTACTTAGCTCACAAGACTGCCCTGAGCATTTGAACAATCTGTTTAATATTAGTTCAAAATGGTAGACTGAATTTCAGCCATTTTTTTCCTATCTCGAACCTTAGAAACATCAGAAAAAAAATATTCTAATAAATGTTCTAGCAAATAAGAGAGGGTAACCTTAGTGGATTTGAAGTTGTGAGGAATTCCTGAAAGAAGAAAGATTGTGGAATTGGAAGAAAGAAACAATTGCCTAAACATGTGCAGGAGACACCTGCTGTGAAAGGTGGGAGTGTCTTTGAAGGTGCTTCAAACTTAAAGACAGTGAATGGGGGTGGGAATAATTGACTGGGTAATGGGTTGATTGTTCCAGTAGGAATGATCAAGACAACCAACTATCTACTCTTCCAATCCCATCTTCCCCGCTTAGCCAAACAGCAGCAGCAGACATACCTGTCTTCATTATGCAAATGTGGGCACTCGCTAGAGAGGCAAGATGACATCTAAGAAGAATGGACACTGGATATTGGCACTCCTTTTCCTTTGGCTTATTTCTTTTTTTTATGTTTAAAAAGTTCTTTAAATATTTTTATTTTTTAATTATAGTTGTCATACAATATTGTATTAGTTTCAGGTGTACAACATAGTGATTAGATGTTTATATAACTTACAAAGTGATCACCCCTATAAATCCATTACCCATCTGACACCACACATAGTTATTAAAATATTATTGACTATATTCCTTATGCTATACTTTTTACATCCCCATGACTATTTTGTAAATACCAACTTGTACTTCTTGATCCCTTCCCCTTTTTCATCCACCCCTAAGCCCCCTCCCATCTGGCAATCTTCAAAATGTTCTCTGTTTCTATGAGTTTGTTGCTGTTTTCTTTGCTTAATTTGTTCCTTAGATTCCACAGGTCAGTGAGATCATATGGCATTTGACTTTCTCTGTCTGATGTACTCCCCTCAGCACAACACCCTCTAGGTCCATTCGTGTTGGCAAGATTTCATTCTTTTTTATGGCCAGGTAACATTCCACTGTACATATGTACCACCTATTCTTTATCCATTCTTCCATTGACGGACATCCAGGATGTCTCCATATCTTGGCTATTGTAAATAATGCTGTAATGAACAAATGGATGCATATGTCCCTTCAAAACAGTATTTTGGGTTTCTTTGGATAAATACTCAGAAATGGGATTACTATGTCCTTCTTTGTCTCTTGTTATAGCTTTGTTTTAAAGTCTATTTTGTCTGGTATAAGCACTGCCACCTAAGCATTTCTTTTCGTTTCCATTTGTGTGAAAGATCTTTTTCTATCCCCTCACCTCCAGTCTGTGTGTACGTGTTTCAATCCTGAGTCTCTTGTGGGTAGCGTATATAAGGGTCTTGTTTTCTTATCCATTCAGTCACCCTATTTTTGATTGGAGCATTCAATCTATTCACATTCAAAACTATTGTTGATAGATATGTATTACTGCTATTTTATTGTTCATATTTTTTATCTTTTTTTCATTTTTCTTCTTTTTCTTAAAAAAGTCCCGCTAACATCTCTTGTAATACTGGTTTGGTGTTGATGAACTACTTTAGCTTTGTCTTGTCTGGGAAGCTCTTTACCCATTCTTTGATTCTAAATGATAGCTTTGCTGGGTAGAGTAATTTTGGTTGTAGGTCTTTGCTTTTCATCATTGAATATTTCATCCCAGTCCTTTCTGGTCTACAAAGTTTCTGTTGGGAAATCAGCTGACAGTCTTACAGGAGCTCTCTTGTAGGTAAGTAATTGCTTTTCTTTTTTTGCTTTTAACATTTGTTTTCTGTAAACTTTGGCATCTTAATTATGGTGTGTCTTGGTGTAGGCCTTTTTGGATTAATCTTGTTTGGGACTCTCTGTGTTTTGTGAACTTGTATGTCTATTTCTTTCACCAGGTTAGAATGTTTTTCATCATTATTTCTTGAAATAAGTTTTCAATTCCTTGCTCTTTCTCTTTTCTTTCTGGTATCCCTCTGATGCAAAATTGGTATACTTGATGATGTCCCAGAGGTCCCTTAAACTATCCTCATTTTTTTGGATTCTTTTTTCTTGTTCCTGTTCTGTTTGGATGTTTTCTGCTACCTTATCTTCAAATCTTTGATTCGATCCTCTGCTTCATCTAATCTGTTGATTCCCTCTATGTATTATTTATTTCTGGTTCTTTTTTATGTTTTCTATCTCTTTGTTAAAGTTCTCACTGAGTTAATCTACTCTTCCCCTAATTTCATTAAGCATCCTAATAGCCAGTGTTTTGAACTTTGCATCTGGTACATTGTTTGTCTCCATTTTGTTCAGTCCCTGCCCACCCCCGCTCCCCGCCCAGAGCTTTGTTTTGTTCTTTTATTTGGAACATGTTTCTGTCTCCCCATTTTGGCTGCCTACTCATGTTTGTTTCTATATATTAGGTAAGGCTGATAGGTCTCTGGGTCTTAAGAGAGTGGCCTTATGTAATAGCTATCCTGTGAAGCCCAGTGGCACAGTCTTCCCTGGTCACTTGAGCCAGGTTCTCAAGGTGTGTCCCTTAGATAGGTTGTGTGTGCCCTCCTGTTGTAGTTGAGCTTTGTTGCTGTTTGCACTTTGATGGAAGGGATTGACCCTCGGGCTGATTGGTTGTGAGGATTTGCACCCTATGGAGCAGGATTCACTTTAGCAGGGCTCTAGAGCCTGCCTGGTCTGCCCTTCAGGTGTGTTCTTCTCAGATTCAGTCCTGGGTTGTACTCCGGCACTGGCTGAAGCCAGCCACTGGGTGTGCCGGCCCACAGGCCTCCAGGGAAGTGCCCTGCTGCAGGGCATGTTCAGCTGCAGCTTGTGAACTTCCCAGGGCCACCTGGTAAGAGTCATCAAGCTATCTGCAGATGGCTGCCACCCACAATGAGATTAGAGGTGCCTTGCGAGGCCAAGCCAGGAACCGAGGCCAGCTGCCTCTAATGCTGAGCTTGGGGCTGCTCATCAAGAGGTACAAGACACACTGAGGCCAGATGCTGCTTTTTTGGGTTTTGTGAACCTTTGAAAGATTTTAGGAAAGTCCACAGCATGAGCTAAGATAGGCCATTTGTATGGAAAAAACTACTGGAGGCAGTTTGGGTAGGCCTATAAGTTGAGGGGGGTGAGGTCTCATGGAATCACCTGGGTAGGGTGACTTATGTTAGCCAGGTTGATGGAAACTCAGATACTACATTTGCACTCCAGGAGTAGGAAGAGCTCAACAAAGAAACAATGGATTCTGCCTGCACTTCTTTCTGGGAGAAAGCCCCTCTTTAGCCCTTGCCCTGAAGCAAGACAATTCAGTTTCTCCCCGTATGTCCACGGCACTGCTCAAGCAGCTCCCTCAGCACTGGAGCTCTGAGTGAGTTGAGTGAATCTATGTGCAGGACCTTTAAGAGAAAATACTGTGACTCCTGTAGCCTCTGTCTCACTCAGCCACAATTGCTTCTGGTTTTTAGAACCAGAGGTTGTGAAGGCTTCTCTTCCTGTCACTGGAATCCTCAGTTGGGGAGCCCAATGTGGAACTGGGACCCCTTACTCCTCTTGGGAGACCTCTGTAGCCAAGTTATTCCTCTGGATTCTCAACTGCCACGCGTGGTTGTGGGACCAGCCCAATTTTGCATCTCCACCTTTCCTACTAGTCTCGAGGTGGTCCTTATGTATGTCTCCAGTTGTAGGACTTCTGTTCAGCTAGACCTCAGGCGACTCCCTATAATGATTTTTCTGTAGTTTTGTTATAATTTTGATGTGGCCACAAGAGGAGGCAAGCACAGTGTTTACTTTCTACATCTTGACCGAAGTCCTCCATTGGCTTGTTTCTTATCTACTATCATCCCTCTCACACAATGACTGGAGACATCATCCATAGACTGAGTAACAAGGAATCTCAAATCCAAGGCAAACAGACAACCAAGAGTCATTAAGCACTGAGGAAAACCACTATCACGAAAGAGACACAGAGTATATAGTAAACAGAACTAACACCAAAATAAACAGAACTAGCAAAGCAGACAGATTAGACATTTATAATAAGCATAAACATTCTCAGAGAATTATTAGAGGAAAGAGTCTGAGATCTTAGAAATAAAAAATAAGATTCTCAAAAGCATCCTCAATAATTGGGCTATGGCCAAGTTGGACACAGATGAATACAGCATATAAATGAGCTGGAAAACCAAATTGAGGACTTCTTTTAGAATGGAGAGAGAGAGAGAGAGAGAGAGAGAGAGAACATAAAATAAATGTTAGAACATATAAAGAATAGATTTAGAAATTTTAATATGCACCAAATAGAAGTTACAGAAAGAGGAAATAAAGAAGATGAAAGTGAGGAATACTGAAATAAATAGGGAAGAAAATTTCTCAAGGTGACTAAGGATGAAAATCCTTACCACATGACAAGTAGAAAAGAAAATAAGACAATGAATAAACATGTCATGGTGAAATTTAGAACATAAAGGACAGAGAAAAGGAAAACAGATTATTCATAAAGAAAGCAGATTATTATCACATTCAATTATAACACTGCATGCTGGGATATCTGCAGAGATCCAAGGGAGAATTATTTGAAACAGCCAAGCTATCATTCAAATGTGAGGGTAGAGGAAGACCAGGTGCTGTAGGCATGAAAAAATAAAATAAAATAAAAGATTGTAAGCTGACAAGGTTCTTGCATTCTGTGAGGTCAACCAAGGGTTGCCTCACCTAAAAAAATAAATAAATAAAATAAATGTGAGGGCAAAATATATAAGGACAATTTCAGGTATACAAGGATAATAAAATAAATCACCTTCAGTTTCACCTGTAATAGGTAATAAAAATAAATGAAAACAAATGCAAGAGAAAAAACTACAGGATTTAAGAAGCTGTGGTGAATAAAGAAATCAGTAGAATCTGTTGATGTCTAAGTAAGTGTTAAAAAAAACCCCTGCCATCTGGAGCTGAAATCCCAAATGGTATTAACATTGAAGGTGGGGAGGGAGGGAGAGGAAGAAAGTGTAAGTAGACCAAGGTCTACACTTTGTTCAGTGGCTGACCGTGAGAGGTACTGTACTTGTATAGGCTGTGGAAGGAAAATAATAGTCAGATGTTGGAGTTAAAACTTAAAAGTAAGCACCTGAACATCAGAAAGTAAGTCAAGAAGACCTAATCAGTTGACAAAAAGGGGAAAAGGAGGGGAAATAGAAAGCATGATAAATATAAAACACAAAATAAGATGGCAGTAACAAGTCTTAACACCTCAGTAATCACAATAAATGTGAGTAGGTTAAATTGTTTTATGAAAAAACAGCAAATCAGGAGGAGAAAGAAATCTTTAAAATCTACATGCTGTAGTAAAATCTACATAGCTACAACAAAATGACAGAAAAGTTGAAAATGAAGGGGTGGAAAGAGATATATTGAATATATGCTAATGAAAAAGGAAGAAAGTCTAATGATATTAATATTGGAAAAAATGGAATTCAGTGCAAACAAACACTTAAAGAGATAAAGGAAAAATTTCATAATGATATAACAATTACGAACTTTTATTCACCTAACAACCTAACATTAAAATATAAAGAGGAAAGCACACATTAAAATAAATGGAGACATAACCAAATGAGGTTTTTTAATAAACATAATATTTGTTAATAAGTCAAAAGTTAACAAAACTATAGGATATTTCCTGTTGATGCTGAAGAGGTATTTGATAAAGTTCAATGTCTTTTATTAATAAAATCACTTATTGAACTAGGAGTAGATAGACTCTTACTTAACATGATAAAATATATACATACTGCAACCAAAAAAGGGAAGCACTAGAAATATTTCTGTTAAGCACAGGAAGAAGAGAGGCTGTCCCTTATCACTAATATTATTTAACATTGCTCTGAATATATCAGCCAACATAATTGAACTAAAGAGTGAAACAAGAGCTCTCAAAATGTGAAATAAGTAATATCATTATTTGTATGTTTTATTGGTTCAGTACTACGAAAACTCAAGATAATTTATTGAAAAACTATAACAAATGGTAGAGAATTCAGTAAGTTTGAGTATGTACACAATTAATATAAAGATCACAATAAACTACATATGTATAAACAACAATTAGGAGTTATATAATGAAAGAAATGACTACTTACAACAGCAGCAAAAGAGATAAAATGCTGAGATAGTATTAGAACTTAGTTAAATTCTAAGAACTAGGATGCACAACTAGTTTTGTGGGAGAAAAAATTGCTTGTGGGAGAAAACCCACACACTTGGTGTCAGAAGTGAAGTAATGTTGTAATAGAGTATTGAGAGTAGAGGAGACACAGGAGAAATTAATTTTTCTTTAAAGTAGAAAACCCTAAAAGATTCCATGGAAAAAACCCCATTAGAACTAATACATTCAGCAAAGTTGTGGGATACAAAATCAACACACAAAAATCAGTTGCATTTCTATACACTAGCAATGAGCAATTCAAAAAGGAATTTAAGAAAATAATTGCATTTACAATAGCATTAAAAAGAATAATATACTAAGGAATAAACTTAACCAAAAAACCAAAAAACTTGTATGCTGAAATTATAAAACATTGCAGAAAGAAATTAAAGAAGACACAAATAAGTGAAAAAATGTCCCATAGTCATGGTTGGAAGACTTAATATTGTTAAGATGTCAATACTACCCGAAGTGATCTATAGATTTAATGCAACCCCTATCAAAATCCTAACAATATTTTTGTAGAAATAGAAAAATCCATACTAAAATTCATATGTAATATCAGGGGACACTGAATACCCAAAACAATACTGAAAAGCAGAACAAAGTTGGAAGACATCCTTATTTCAAAACTTATTAGGATGCTTCAGCTATCAAAGCAGTGTGATACTGGTATAAAAACAGACATACAGATCAACAGAAGAATAGAATAGAATAGAATAGAATAGAATAGAATAGAATAGAATAGAATAGAATAGAATGGAGAGCCTAGAAATAAACCGTTGCATATATGGTCAAATGATTTTCAACAAAGATGCCAATGCTATTCGATAGGGGAAAAGAGTCTTTTTAACAAATGGTGTTGGGAAAACTGAATATCCACAAGCAAGAGAATAAAATTGGAAACTTACCTTATACTATATACAAAAATTAATTCAAAATGAATAAAAAACCTAAATCTAAGAATTAAAATTATAAAACTTTTAGAAGAAAACAATGAGGAAAAGCCTCTTGACATTGAATTTGTCAATGGTTTCTTGGGTATGACACCAAAAGCACAGGTGACAAAAGTAAAAATACATAAGTTGGATTATATCAAACTTAAAACTTTTGTGAGTCAAAGGATGCAATCGACAGAGTGAAAAGCAACCTACAGAATAGGAGAAAATATTTGTAAATCATGTATTTGATAAGGGGTTAATATCCAGATATACAAAGAACTTCTACAACACCACAACAAAATAAAAAACCTGATTAAAAAATGGGCAAAAGACTTAAATAGATATTTCTTCAAAGAAGATATGCAAATGGACAATAAACACATCAAAATAAGCTCAACATCACTAATCATTAGACAAAGGCAAATGAAAACCACAGTGCAATACCATTCAACACCTATTAGATGGCTACTATTAAAAAAAAAAAAAAAACAGGTGTTGGTGAGGATGTGGAAAATGGGAACCCTTATACACGGTTGATGGGACATGTAAAATAGTGCAGCTGTTGTGGAAAATAGTATGGTGGTTTCTCAAAAAAATTTATAAAATAAGATTGCCATTTTATCCAGCAATTCCATTTCTGGATATATACACCAAAGAATTGAAAGCAGTCCCAAAGAGATATTTGTACCATTATGTTCATGGTGGCATTATTCACAATAGCCCAAAGTTGGAAGTAATGCAAGTGTTCGTTGACAGATAACTGGATAAACAAAACGTGATAATACACAGAATAGAAAATTATTCGGCATTAGAAATAATAGAACTTCTGATACAATCTACAACATGGAAGGACATTATGCTGAGTGAAACAAGTCAATCCCCCAAAATAAATACTGTATGATTTCACTTATATGAGTTAACTAAAGTAGTCAAATTCAGAGACAGAAAGTAGAAGGGTGGTTACCAGGGCCTGGGGGCTGAAAGAATGAGTAGTTGTTTAATAGATAGAGTTTCAGTTTTGTAAAATGAGAAGAATTTTGTTACTTGTGCGAAAAAATGGAAAATGTGAACGTACTTTACTGAAGTATACAATTAAAAATGGCAAAGATGGTAAATTTCATATCTTGTATTTTAGCACAACCAAGAAAAATTATAACGAATTTTTTTTCACCTACCATATTGGTAAAAATAAAAAAAAGTTCAACAATGCACTAGACTGGAAAGAATATGAGGAAACAGTCACTTACACTGCCAGTGGGAATATACACTGGTGCAGCTTCAGTGGAGAGCTGTTGGGCAATATCTATCAAACTTAATTACCCTTCAAATCTACTTGTATGCATGGAAATAATGTGTGCTCAAGGATCTGCACTGTATCATAGTTGTAACAGCAAAGACTGGAAACAATACAAATATTCCAAGTTCATCTACAGGGACTGATACAGCAAAGTTTGGTACATTCTTATAATGGACTAGTGTGCAGCCATAGAAAAGAATAAGGAAGCCTTACATGAACTTCATATAAATGTATATATAAAGCTTGCAAGATACATTAAGTGAAAAACAAACAAGAAAAAAAGACTATGCATAATAATGTGCTAGTACTATGCCCCTAATGGTTTAAACACATAGGCACACATTCTTAGACATTCCTCCCATTGGAAGGTGAGGTCTATGCCCCATCCCTTGAAACTGGGCAGAGCTTTGTGACCATCTTGACCAGAGTGATTCTATTTGATTCCTGAAGGTAGGTTATAAGAGGCCATGCAGCCTCCGCCTTTCTCACTCTAATATTTGCTCTTAGAGACCAGAGGCTTCCATGCTGTGAAGAAGCCTAAGACACCTGGAGAGATCATATATGGGTCAACTAGTCAACAGTCCTGACTGAGTGTGGGACCAGATATGTGAATTAAGTAGCTACAGGCAATGCCAACCCAACCCATTTGAGTATTTCCAGTTGAGATTCCCAAAATGATTGGAACAAAGGAAAAACATCCCCCCAGAATCCTGAAAAATTCTTCACACAGAACCTGTGGCTTACTTCAATGGTCGTTATTTTAGGTTGCTAAGTTCATAGTGTTTTGTTATCTAACAGTGGTACCTGAAAGACTATTTTTGTGGGAGGAGGGAGAACACGTGTGCACGGACTGTCTCTAGATAGGCTCACAAGAAACTGGTTCCAGTGGTGACTCCCAGGAAAGGGACTTGAGTGATTAGGGGATGAGAAAGAGAGAGACTGCTCTTCCACTTAGGTACCTCTTAAAATAGACATTCCTGTGACAAAAAAGGAAATACAGTGCCTAAGTACTGGAAAGAAAGAGACAAACTATTCTTGTTGGCAGATAGTACAAACTTCAACCTAAATAACCCAAGAGAGTTATTGGGAAAATGATTAAAATTAATAAGATAATTCATCATGCTGGTCATGTTATAAAGTCATCAAGTTAACATGGGCCTTTTCTGTGGCCCAGTAAGAATTGAGCTGAAAATGCCACAACAACAATCCACCATTAGTGATTTATTTTCTTCTTCAGACTGCCCTTTTAAAATTAAACTCTCTAGAAAAACCATCTTTAATCACCTAACATCTCAGGTTGAATATCTCTTCTCTGGAGTGGTGGGAGCAGATGGGGAGAGCTCACCGCATAGGAAATGCAGGGAGGATAGAAGGGGGAAAAGGGTGTAGAGAGGGTGCAGGCAGCAAAGGGCTGACCTTGAATTGTCCACCTCTTGGATGAGTTGCCATTTCAGGCTGGACCAAAGCTGTCAGCATAGAGGAGCACTTGGCCAGCAGTGAGAGGGCTTGGAAGCTGCCTAGGGAAAGGGAAGAGGTTAAATAATGACCGACAGAGGTGCAGCTGCAATTACAGGCCTCACTGGACCAACTTCCTGGCAGTGGGAAATGGCTCTCCTCCAGGCCTCTGCCTTCCTGAACTGGAGGTCTCTGGGAGCCACAGCTGAGCTCAGGGCAAAGTCCGAGACATGGAGGATGTTTTTTAACAGAAGGTTAATGCCTAAGCCAGTGCTTCTCAACCTTTGGTACCCCCAGAACTAAGAGGGAGGTGCACCAAAATGCAGAGACAGTCCACTTTCTGGAGTCCACCTCAGGGAGTTCGTAACGGGGTCCAGTGTGCAGCAAAGCTGGGAAACCTGCCCTAAAAACTCATGCACAAGCAGGTTCTGGGGCTTCTTCTGCCATACCTGCCCTCAGGAAAGGGTTGGAAGCTGCTCTGACCACAAGTAGAGTCCAGCTGCTTGAGTTGGAGCCTAGAAACATGTGGTTTGTTCTCTCTTGATAACATCTCCTCACTCTTGAAGCCCCATCACCTGGCTCCTTCCACCTTTTTTTTGACTTATTCATTTTTTCATTATCTTCTCATCATCTCCATCATTAATGATGACAACAACCAATTTTTTAAAAGCTCCAGTGCCCATCCCAGACTAAGTAAATAAATATCACTGAGGTAGGGCCCTGGGGTTAGGGTTTTTGAAGCTCCTCAGGTGATCCAATGTGTAGCCAAGAAAGCCATTATCTAAAGGTGACCCCCTTGGCTTTGCCAGTAATTGGTTCTGGGATGGACATGTGACCCAGTCTTTCCCAATGAGACATGAGGAGAAGACTCAGAGGGCCAGTCTTCTGAAAATCTATAAGTTCTGGAAGGTTATTCAGACATAAAAAGGAATGAAATGCTGACACATGCTACAATGAAGATGTATCTCGACAACATGAGGTGAAGTTGTCACATTTTCCAATATGGCCAAAAAAGCCATGCATTACATAATTCCATTCATACAAAATGAAATGTCCAGAATTGGCAAATTGATAGAAACAGTAAACAGATGAGTGGTTACCTGAGGCTGGATGAGGAGGAGGAATGGGTAGTGACTGCTTGATGGTTACGAGGTCTCCCTCTGGAGTGATGAAAATATTCTGGAACTAGATAGATAGTGGTGATGGCTACACAACCTTATAAATGTACTAAATGTCACTGATGGTAAATTTTGTTATGTGTATTTTATCACACACACAAAAAATATGTCCATCTTCTAAGAGAGGCCCCAGGAGAGATGACACCTCTTCTGTGTGACAGGGTGAGACAAGCAGCTGAAGGAAGAACCCAACACTGAGAAAGGCAGGGCAGAAAATGCATCAAACCTGTTCATAGGTGATAGGGCCGAGCTACTGAATCAGGACCCTAGGTCTACCTTACCTTCAGGTATCCTGTTTTTACTGAGAATAAATGCCCTTAAGATTTAAGGCTCTTTGGGTCAAGGTTCAATATCAAATATTTTAGAAAATTTTCCTCCTCATTTGTTGGTGTCACTATCTAATTGGGCTTAGTGGGCTTGCCGGTGAGCAGTGACATCCATCTCCACTCAAGATTTAGAGTCAGACCGATGAAGACCGCCTGGAAGGGTGAGGCCATCCATCTATATGTGTGGCCCTGCAGGGCAGGCTATGCCCCACACCCAGGCTGTGTGGTTGAGCAATGACCTCTGAAAAAGGCCTATAAATGATGCCACTGAGAAAACTGGTGTGGGAGTACCCCACAGATATGCTGTGAGTACCTTGGTGCAGGTCCTATGCCTCAGACACCGTCATTTTCCGACTCTGCCCACAGGTGGCAGCACAGTGGAACCCAGATGAAGAAAGTATGTGTTGCCAGAGTGGAAGTTAGAGAAGGGGGTCAGCCAGTGATATTCGAGTTCTGGCCTCAGGTGGGGTCCTGGCCCACAAGCCTGCCTTCCTGGTCCTCATAACAGAGCCGCACTAAGAGGGAGCATCAGGGTGGTATAGCTCAAGAGCAGAGGCTGTTGAGTTTGATCAACCATTTCCTTTTGCACTGAAAGAGTCTCACCCAGAAAATCCTAGAAGTCCTTGGACCTCCCATGGCAATGGCCCCACAGGGAGAGGACATGCCAATCACAGAGGGGAATCTAGGCCCCTGGAAATTGAATATTTTACTGTCAACTCATGTATTGGTGTCTGGCTGATGCATGTGCCTGTGATGAGCCCACCGGACTTGTCCCCTGGGACTGGGTGACATCATATGGCCTATGAGCCCGCCTTGCTGAGACCACCTCTATATGATGTGTCCACCAGCCCCCAGAGGCCACTCCATCTCTTCCAGCTTTCCTGGGCAGCTTCACTGTGGGCTCAGGTCTCAGTTCTGCAGGGATTCTGCAAAGGAGCATGCTTAGGCCCTTGAATAGGAGGTAAGTACCTCTTCGAGCTTCCTCCTGTCTTTCTGGAAGAGGAGAAGCTTAAGCCTGATTCTGCAAGAAGAGAGTATTAGTGAGTCAGGAACTTCAAAGACTGAAGAGAAATTGCCATGAGCTTCATGACCAACTTCCACTTCATTTGGGCCTTATGGGTGACCTAGAAATTTGGGGAGCTGCAGGCCTGGGGCTTTCCAGCATTGCCATGGCTTTGAGACTAGGAGTGCTTCCAGGCTCATCCGGGTGTTATTTATGCCCACCCTCTGCCTCCCATACCATCTATACTGACTGAGCAATGTTCAAACCTTACAGGGCACATCTTGTCTCATTCTCCCCACTTTACTCCTCATCTCTCCCTGTGGGCTCTAAAGCACCTCTCTAGGCTCCTGGAGATCTTGTTCTATTGCTGAGATGTGCCTACATCATTTACCTTTGTATAAACTTCCAGTCCGTCCTTCTCGAAATGAATGGCAGTGAACACTAGACAATAGCTTCCCTTGTGCCCTTTGGTCACTCCTGTTCCCTGTCCCATTCCATCTTGGGGGTAGTGCTGGGATCAGCAGACTCTCATATTCCCTCATGCCTCTTTCAGGCCTTTTCTTTCTTCTTCATTTATTACCCATACCTTTCTTCTTTCACTGCTCTTCCTACCCCAAGATCCCATCCTCTCTTCATCTTCCCTCATTCCCCAACTCTAAACCCTTCTGGATTCACTGATTCCTCAGTTCCTCCCATTTCAACTTGTGCCAACATCGAAGGCCATTGGAGCATCTACTTACATGGCCTGCTTAACTCCCATCACATGATTCCCTGGCTTCTCACCTTCTATTATGGCCAATTTATACTGAGCATTTGGAAGAGGCCTCGTCTAATTTCATCTCAACAACAAACTCATGATTAGGCACTGTGTGCCTGCACAGCTTGGGATGAACAAATGAATATCTGCCCTTCATACAGATGAGGGCTTCTCTAGGGTCTCTCTACCTCAGGTTTTGATGTAGAATGATGTTCTGACAGGGACAGATGAATGAAGGGTGAATCATTTCATGGTACCGTGAACTCTTAGTGCCTGAGATTCAGGGGCAAGGGAATGAATAGCCAGGCACTGTTGTTAGGACAGAAATCCTGGACTTGGTGAGTTGGCTGACAAGATGCTGGGCCATTGTCCATAGATACTTCCTGGGAAGACAGCTGATATCCATTGAGCCCTTCCCATCTGTCAGTCTGTCCATCTGTCTGTCTGTCCTTTCGTATATCCATCCATCCATCCATCCATCCATCCATCCATCCATCCATCCATCCATGAAGCAGTGTTGCTTTGTGCAGGTTTCCAAACTTGGTTGTTCACAGGACCACAAGGATACCATGAATGAGTGAAACAGGCCAGAAGGAAGATGATCAGTGGCCTTTAATGCTTGCTTTTGTGCTGAAGGGGCAATAAGGAGTGGTGAGAATGGGAGAAACTAGGGAGCAGGGTCTGATATAAAGGGGTCAGCTCAGCCAATTATTGCCAAGAGGAAATGCGGGCTCAGTGGGGCCTAATAATCTGATTTTTCTAGAGAATCCAGAAATGTGAGCTTTTATGTAAACTCACCTGATTGTTAAATGTTAACGAATTTAACACACTGGGCAGGCGCCAATCATGTGAGTCAAGCAAAACATGTGTATAGGCTGCAATTAGCCCCAGAGCTTTCAGTTTGTAGCCTCTGGCATAGGGTCTAGAACACAAGCTTTGGAGTCAGATCTAGAGCCTGCTCTACCACTGACTCTCTGAGAGATTTTGGGTTAAGTTACTCAGCTACTCAGAACCTCAGATTCCTCCTCTGTAAGATGAGGTAAGATCTACTTCCCTCACAGGGTTGGTATGAGGGCTAAATTAGATAATACACTGTGCATAGTGTCTACTTGGAGCACAAGCTCAATATGGGGGCTCTTCTTACTGTTTTTATCAACAGTGTGACTGACTGCTCTGGGCTTGGCACAGTGGCAGGCATGGGAAGCAAGGACCTTTTCGGGGCAGCTCCTGAAGGTGTGGTGGTGCCAGCTCCAGTAGGAGTGGGCCCCCAGCAATACTGGAGGACTAGGATGAGGAGGAGAAGAAAGAGAAAGAAGAGGAAGAGGGGCTCCCCGTCAGTACTCAGACTTCCCCTTCCCCTCTCCTTCCACCTTCCCTTTATATCCTCCCCTAGTCTTCTCCAGTGACTTCTGCTGCTGAAAGTGAAAAGAGGAAAAAGGAATTTAAAAAAAAGCAGAACAGAAGTTTGGGCTTTATTTTTTATTTGTTTGCTTTTTAAGCCTATTTAACATCTCAATTTCCAGAAAAGTCAGTGTAGGTCATTGCGTGAGTAGGGAAGAAAAGAGGTGGTCTTAGTGGGGTCAGGACTGAGGTCCCTACTCTCTGAAGTCTTTCCTCCTCCCAATGTCTCTACTCAGTGTGTGTTCTGTGTAAAGAGGGACTGAGGAGTTAATGGGTGGGGGTAGTGAGCACAAGGATAGAAGGGCCCCCCTGTTTGCCATCTGTATCTGTGTCATACATTCCCATGCTTGCTTGAGTTGGCCTTATTTAGTGTCTGTTCTTTGAACCCCACACTGAGTTGTTTTTGTTTCAGGGAACAGTGACTGGCCCACATTCTTATAGACTGAGGAGGGGTTCCCTGCAGGTCCCTAGTGCTCTGCTCTGGGTCTAGGCACTCTGGGTTTCTTCTTGCTTCCTATGGTGATATGACAGCTTCTGCCTCTCCTGCGACTGCTGTAGGTCCAGCTGCAGCTATATCTTGCCGGGGTCAGTGGGCAGGGGTGGGAGCCTGGGCATGCCTGGGTCCTTAGCCTGCTCCTGTCCTTATTCTTGCATGTGTGCTCTCACCTACCCTGTTCCCTCTTCTCTTTTCTCCCTCCCCTTCTTCTCTCCCCACCTCAATCCTCCATCCCCTCCATGTGTTCTCTCACTCCTGGGGTGTTTCCACCTCAGGACTTTTCCCTTTATCATCCCTTGCTGACCAGCTGATCTTCTCTGGGTTTCCTAATTCAAAGGAAAAAGAAACCTGGGGAGAGGAGTTCTGAGAAATTTTCTGGTTAGTTGGGCTATCATCATTGTAATCATGTTTTTGGTTGATGACCTTCTCAAGGATTGATTGCCCTATATTGGATGGGTGTCAATTCTAAGTACTGTGTGAATTTGAGCGAATTCCTTCACCTTATCTCTCTGAGCCTCCATTTATCCCATCTGCCAAATGGGGACAATAATATTTATCTCACAGAATTGTGTGAAGAACAAAAATATAATCCCAGTGCTGTGAATTCCTTTAGGTCAGGGACAATGTCTTATTTGTGTCTGGATCCTTAGATTCAGGTTTATGATAAAGGCTTAGCAAATACCTGCTGAAGTAAATTGTTTATAAGTGATATATGTATGTATCAAAATGCTTTTTGCTACAAGAATCAGAAAATCCTCTTTTTAGAGGCCAGTCATATAGCAAGATTCTCTAAATCAGGTAACTGCATTCACTGGTTCCTCAATTCATGATGTCAGTGCAACCTTATCTGAAAATTTTTTGCTTGTTGCCTCATGATCACAAAACAGCTGCTGCAGCTCCAGAATTTTGTGTTCAAGGCAGCAAGAAGCAGGAGGAGAAGTTACCAGCTGCACATTTTTCTTTAATAAAAAAAACATAAACTTACCCAATCCCAGAAAAATTTCACTTAAGTCCCATTTCCCAGAGCTATGTGAAATGTTCACTCAGTTTCAGGGGAGGCTAGTAAAGTAAGTATCTTTCCCAGGCCCTTTAAGGGAGGCAACAGGGGATGAGGGGGAGAAATCCTATTGGTTTAGTCAACTGCAATCTGCCTCAGTTTGTGGTTTTGCTGCTCTCCTTTTTCCGATGGAATTTTGGGAGAGAGGCATTTTGTGAACTTGTCAGAATTGTGCCTAGAATACCTGGGAGAGAAAAATCAAGTACAGAATTCGGGACTGGGGGCAGGAAGTTTGTGTTGTTAGATGTGTGGCCACCAGCTAGTATGTTCCCTTCTCTGGACTTTGGCTTCTAGGCTCCTTAATGAGGTGGCTGGACAAGATGGCATGTGAGGGTCCTTTTAGCTTGTATGGCCTATCTTCATGAAATCACTGTGAGAAGGCCAGAGAGGAAGGAAGAACAGGGTGAAAGCCAAAGAGTTGTGTATACACATGTATAGATATAGATCTGTTTATAGGCAATAGGCATTGAAAAGCATCCCCTGCACTGAGTCAACCAAGACAGAAGTGAGAAAACTCTGGGTTAGTGTGTGTGGCAGCACCCACAGGGCAGGAAATACCAAGGCCCCAGCAATGACTCCAGCTACCCTGGCTGGACCAGAGTGTGGGAAACAGATGGCAGCATGGACAAGCCCTACATTTTCTGTCATATAAGAATGAATCAGGTCATCTTGGACTCCTTCCTCTGGACTTTTTCTTCAAGGGAGTCATCTATTTACCATTAGTTCTAATAGCAACAGGAATATCTATTCTTTATTGAGTGGATGTATGTTTGCTGCTTTTTCTAAAAGCCAAGTCTGGGCCTATATCAGTGTTTGTCACCTCCAAGGAAAAAATTTTCCTTATTCCAAGTGTGGGCTTAAATAAAATTTAAAAAAAGCTTTGTTTTTAAAATTATTTTTAGTTTGAAGGAATGCTACAGGCTTGTTATAAACCGGTAACTCATTAGAAAAATACAAAAAACTGAATTTATGAATTTTTGCCATTTTTAAAATCAACTTTGTACATTTTCTTGCTATTCAAGAAAGAAGATCCTATGGCTGAATCACTCTGAGATTTTTATTTGAAACTGTGGCCTAAATTGTTTTCATTGTAATGTTTCTTAAATATATACAAATAAAAATTAAGCATAAAATTCTTATGCTGATAGTTCTAATACTACTATAAAACCAAAACAAATTTAGAAATCATATATAAACAGCACTATAAAACCAGTAAAATTTAAAATAACATTAATTTAACTTGAGGGATGATAATGTTTTACTAAGAATAAACAACAACTTAAAGTATTACTGAGAGGTATAAGGCTTTACTTAAAAAATTTTAAAAATTATTATTAAGAAATTTTTAAATTACAGTTGATATACAATGTTATATTATATAACATAGTGGTTAGACATTTATATAACATACAAAGTTATTACTCCAATAAGTCTAGTACCCACTTGGCATCATACATAGTTATTATAATATTACTGACCATGTTCTCTCTATGCTGTACTTTTCATCCTTGTGACTGTTTTTATAACTGGCAATTTGTACATCTAATCCCTTCCCCTTTTTTACCCAGCCCCCCAAATCCCTTCCCATCTGGCAACTATCAATTTGTTCTCTGTATCTGAGTTTGTTTCCGTTTTATTTGTTCATTTATTTTGTCTTTTAGGTTCCACATATAACTTAAATCATATGGTATTTGTCTTTCTCTGTCTAACTTATTTCACTTAGTATAATGCCCTCTAGATCTGTCCGAGGTTGTTGCAAACGGCGAGATTTCATTCTTTCATATGGCTGAGTAATATTATGTACCACAGCTTCTTTATCCATTCATCTATTGATGGACATTTCAGTTGCTCTCATAAATAATGGTGCAGGTGAACATAGGGGTTCATATATGTTTTTGAATTAGTGTTCTGGATTTCTTGAGATAAATACCCAGAAGTGGAATTGCTGGTCATAAGGTAGTTCTATTTTTAATTTTTTGAGGAAAACCTCCATATTGTTTTCCATAATAGCTGCATGATTTATGATTGCACCAACAGTGTACGAGGATTCCCTTTTCTTCACATCCTCTCCAACACTTGTTATTTGTTAATTTATTGATGATGGCCATTCTGGCAGGTGTGAGATGATAGCTCACTGGTTTTTAAAAAAATTTTAAAAATTTTTTAATATTATATGTCCTAGTTGACATATAATATTATATTAGTTTCAGGTATACAACATAATGATTAGGCATTTATATAACTTACAAAGTGATCACCCTGATAAATCCAGTACCCATTTGACACCATACATAGCTATCACAATACTACTGATTATATTCCCCATGACTATTTTGTAACTACCAGTTTTTACCTCTTAATCTCCTCCGCCTTCACTCGTCCCTCCACCCCCTAATCTGACACCATCAAAATGCTATTTATGATCTTTCTGTTGTTTGTTTGTTCATCCTGTTCTCTAGATTCCACAAAGGACATCTGTCTTTCTCTGCCTGACTTATTCCACTCAGCACAGTACCTTCTAGGTCCATTCATGTGGTTGCAGATGGAAAGATTTCGTTGTTTTTTATGGCTGAGTAAGTATATATATCTCCCTTTCTTTATCAATTCATCCACTGATGGATACCCAAGATGCCTCCATATCTTGGCTATGTAAATACTGCTACGATAAATATATGGATTCACATGTCCCTTCAAAGTAATGTTTTGCCTTTCTTCAGATAAATACCCAGAGGTGGGATAACTGGCTCCTTCTCTGTCTCTTGTTAAAGCCTTTGTTTTAAAGTCTATTTTGTCTAATATAGGTATTACTACCCCAGATTTTGTTAGTTTATTTCCATTTTAATGAAATATCTTTTTTCATCCCTTTATTTTTAGTCTGTGTATGTCTTTTGATCTGCAATGAATCTCTTGTAGGGAATATATGTAAGAGTCTTATTTTCTTATCCATTCAGCCACCCTACATTTTGATTGGAGCATTTAATCCAGTTACATTTAAACTAATTGTTGATAAATACGTAGTTATTGCCATTTTATTATTTATATATTTTACCTTTTAATCTTTTTTCTTCTTCTTAAAGAAGTTGCTCTAACATTTCCTGTAATACTGGTTTGGTGATGATGAACTCCTTTAGCTTTTTCTTGTCTGAGAAACTCTATCTGCTCTTCGATTCTAAATAATAGCTTTGCTGGGTAGAATAATCTTGGTAGTGGGTCCTTACTTTTCATCACTTTGAATACTTCCTGTCAATTCCTTCTGGCCTACAAAGTTTTTGTTGAGAAATCAGCTGACAGTCTTACGGGAACTCCCTTGTAGGTAACTAATTGCTTTTCTCTTGCTGCTTTTAAAATTATCTTTGTCTTTAACCTTTGGCATTTTAATTATGCCGTGTCTTGGTGTGCGCCTCTTTGGATTGATCTTGTTTGGGATTCTCCATGCTTTCTGTGCTCGTACGTCTATTTCCTTCATCAAGTTAGGAAAGTTTTTAGTCATTATTTCTTGAAATAGGTTTTCAATTCTTTGGTCTCTCTCTTCTCCTTCTGGTATCCCTATGATGCCAATGTTGTTATGTTTGATGTTGTTCCAGAGGTTACTTAAACTATCCTTTTTTGGGGTGGGGGTGGATTTTTTTTTTTTTATCCTGTTCTGATTGGGTGTTTTCTCCTACCTAATTTTCTAAATCACGGATTTGATTCTCTGCTTCATCTAATCTGCTGTTAATTCTCTCTAATGTATTCTTCATTTCAGTTATTGTATTCTTCATTTCTGACTGGTTCTTTTTTTAATGATTTCTATTTCTTTGTTAGGTTTTCACTAAGTTCTTCTATTCTTCACCTAAGTTCATTCAGCATCCTTATATCTTGTGTTTTGAACTCTGGATCTGGTTGATGGCTTGTCTCCTTTTCACTTATTTCTTTTTCTTTTTGGAGTTTTCTTTTGTCCTTTCATTTGGAACATATTTCTTTTTCTGCTCATTTTGTCTGGCTCCCTTTTTCTGTTTCTATGAATTAGGTAGATCTGCTATATTCCCTGGTCATGACAGAATGGAATTATGTAGTAGGTGTCCTGTGGGGCCCAGTGGCACTGTCTCCCAGGTCACCTGATCTGAGTGGTCCAGGGGTGCCCTTTGTATATGTTCTGTGTGCCCTCCGGTTGTAATTGAGTTTTGATTGTTGTTAACACATCAGTGGGAGAGATTGTCCCTCAGACTGACTGGCTGTGAGGGCTGGTTAGAACTATAGAAAACGAGCTATTTTGTGGGGGCTGACCCCACTGAATGGAGTTGCTTTAGCAGGGCTCTGGTTGCATTGGAGTCTTCCCTTTGAATGTATCATGTGTGGAGCTAGTTGCATGGTGCTCTGGCGTGGTCTGAAGCTAGCCACCAGGTGTGATGGTTCTGGAGAATCTTGGAGGGGGCTCCAGGGTAGGTTCAGGTCAGCTGCTGTTTGTGCCCAGCTTGGGGTTGCCTGATAGGAGCTAAAAAGTAATTGGCAGGTGGTTGCTGCTTGTCCTGGGCTTGGAGATGCTTAGGCTATCCTGCAAACCAAGGATGGCTGCCACTAGTGTCAACTTGGGACCCTTTAGTGGGTACAACAATGTGAACTGATGCCACCCATCTCTTGTGCTGAGTTTGTGTCCATTTAGTTGAAACTATGGTCCAGGCCAACACTATTCTCAGCTTATGCCAGTCTTGGGGCCACCCGATAGGAGTTATGATGCAAATTGAGACAAGTTGCCGTTTGTGCTGGGCTTGGGGCTGTCTAGCATGTGGTACAGGGCACAACGAGGCCAGTTGCTGCTTGTTTGGCATTTGTATACCTTTTAGAGATTTTAGGAAAGTCTGCAGCACTAGTTGAGGCATGCCCCTTGTGTAGAAAAGCCACTGGAAGCAGCTCTGTCTGGGTGTATGAGTTCGGTGGGCAGGGTGTCAGGGAATCACCAGGATGCGACAAATAGTTAGTGGTGAGCTCAGATTTGGTGCCCATCTGCGCCTGCCGACTGGATAGGGGAAAGGCTCAACAAAAGAACAATGGCGCCTGCCAGTGCTTTTGTTCCTGGAGAGAGCTGTCCCAACCTCTGCCCCTTCAGCCCTCACCCTGAAGCCAGTGCATTCAGTTCCTCCCCATCTGTCTGTGGCATTCTTCCAGCTATCAACCATACACTGGAGCCCATATCAAGTGGGTCTGTGAGTGAGCAACTTCATTTGCAGCCCTTTAAGAAAAATGCCTAGGACTCCAGCAGCATTTTCTCTCACTTGGATGCAATCCCTGCTGGTTTTTCACAGCCAGATGTTATGAAGACTTCTTTTCTGGCATTAGTGCCTCAGGCTTGGAAACTGGGTGTGGGGCTGGGCCCTTTTGTTCCTCAGGAGGGACTTTTGCAGCAGAGATATCCATGGATATTTTTAATTGGCACACTTTGGGTGTGGGATCTGCCCATCTATGTCTCTACCCCTCCTACCAGCTTTGTAGTGGCTTTTTCTTTATATCCTTAGTTGTAGGACTTCTGTCAGGTAGTCTTCAGGTGGTTGTCAATAATGGTTGTTCTATAATTTAGCTGTAATTTTGATGTGGTTGTGTGAGGAGGCAAGCACAGCATTTTTCTACTCTGCCATATTGACCAGAGATATGTTTTTTCTTACGTTGTTGTTGTTGTTTTTGTCTTTGTTCAGTATGCTATACTTCTAAGAACAAAATAATTGAAAAGTAGTCTTAAACTTCATTCAGTAGTTTTAGTCCTCCAAGTAACTTAGTAATGTAATTTAAAATTATTTAATGCATGTTGCAATAGAAAGTACATAAATATACTAGTTGAAACCAAGATTTTCGGTTTAAGAGAAAAGAGATATAAATATAAAATCAAAGATATTAAGGGGGAAACCTTATAATATTAAATTTGAATTGGAAATATCAATAAGAATGCATGTTTTTTAAATTGTGAATTTTCTATCTCTGTCCACTAAAAGGGCCCAGGAGCAATCAGATCTCAGGAGAAATGAGTACACCTAGCACCCAGATATTGGGTTCTAATATAATTTTCCACTGAAAGAAATTTGACCTCATAGAGAATTGGCTGATTCCAAGGATGATGAGTGAAAATACAAGGTGAACTTGGAATATCTTATGCCAGCAATTAAGAAAGCTTTTTGCGATAGTCAATTTTATGTGTCAACTTGGTGAGGCTATGGTGCCCAGTTGTTTGGTCAAACACTAGTCTAGATGTTGCTGTGAAGGCATTTTATAGATGTGGTTGACATCTACAACCAGTTGACTTTAAGTAAAGAAGATTACCCTCAATAATGTGAATGACCCTCATCCTCCTCATCCAGAGGACTAAAACTACTGAATGATATTTAAAAAGAAAAAGAGAAAGTGTAAAAACTCTACCTCATTTATCACCATCAATGACTATTATACCAATTCCTTATTCTGAAAATCAAAAAAAAATTAAGCATTTATATTTTCTTTTTTAGCAGAAAATATAGGCAAAATGTTAGAATTAGAACACAGCCATTTTGCAATCCCCAATGAAATAACATATTTGGGAATAGATCATCAATGGATGCTAAACTCATTAGCTGAGAGTGTGCTGAGAATCACAATACTTGCATGGTACCAAACTACCATACTGAAGCTTATCTGCTAATTGCAAGATAAAAACATATTTTCACAATGGAAAGAACAAGCTGTCATTGCCTTAGCCAAGTGGTCAAATTGAGTATCACTAATAATTGGATCAGCTGATATTGGGTACCTCCTGTTGTGAAGTACACAGCATCACAGGTCAAGTGAGCCTGCTGGAGTGTGGTGAGATTTAGCTTCCAGTTTATAGTAAGCCCAGGGGAACAAGTCAAACCAAACTCCAAGGAAATACAGTTTGGAATACAGGATGTTCTATAAGCCAACTGACCTGGTTTCTTCAAACAGGCAATATCACATCCCTCAAAAGGTGAGGGGCTGTTCAAAATGGACTAAAATGTCCTAGCAACCAATGCGATGTGCCAACTTTAATTGAATTCTGTCCCTCCCTGCTGAGGCCAACCATTCCTCCCTAAATATGTCTTTGTGGATTGGATATTACATGATATTAGACATATTACTGTTAAGTTTCTTAGGTAGTGAAATTTATGAGAATTTCTTATTCTTGGGAGATACACAATGCAGTCTCCAGGAGTAAACTGTCATGATATCTGCAACTGACTTTCAAATGTTTCATATATATTAAATTTAATATATAATATTAAAATTATATATACATTATATATATTATATTATACATAGTTTATATACGATATATATACATTATATTTATTTATAATTTTTTTTACCACATATATAGTACATGGCAAAGTGTTCACAACTGTTGTGTTGAGGTGAGGGGATATATGAGTGTTCATTGTTTTATTGTTTTTATTTTTATTTTATTATATATATATATATTTTATGATGCTCTTTAGTAGTATTCTCTGGAGGCATCAAAAAAAACTTACAATTTTTTTAACAGTAAGGCATATATATATTTACATTGTATGTTCGCCTCCCATAGTTAGAATTCTTTCTGTCACCACATATTTGAGCCCCTTTACCCTGTCTACCACCCTGCTCCCCACCACCCCTTACCCTCTGGTAACCACTAGTCTATTGTCCATGTCTATGAGTCTCTGTTTGTTTGTCCTGTTCATTCATTGCTTTTAGGTTTATATCCCACATGTAAATGATATCATGTGATTTTCAACTTTTTCTATCTGGGTTATTTTGCTTAGCATGATTATCTCGAGGTCCATCCATGTTGTCGCAAATGGCAGTATTTCACCTCTTCTTATGGCTGAGTAAGATTCATTAGGAAAAGTTACAAAAAACCCAATAAAATCAAAATAACGACATAAATTTAATGTGATGAAGGATATTGTTTTACTTCATCACATTAAAATAAATCATGCTTTGCCTATGACCAGTTGGATGCCAACGTTCGCTGCTGTTTTAATTTTCAGGTGCAGCATGCCCATAGAACTCAGTGTCACGAGAAGGCTCAATTTTCCAACCACTTCCTCTACCCAAAATGTTGTCAAACATTTTTATGGGTCATAATGAAATTGTTTGGCCTTCTCTTCACTTGATACTAATATTGACATATAAAATCTGCCTATTCTTTTATATTTAGCATGAGACACAGTAATTTACTTGATGCCAGTATTATTCTAAATGGAAACATATATATGGTCATGTAGATAATCCAGGGTGATGATATTGGTGGTTGCCTTCTATCAAGGTGATTACATTGATGATTCTAGTGTATCAGCAAACTGATTACAGCACTGTGCCTGCTTTAATACTCACTTTCCCAAATTGCCTTCTTGTTTAGTATGGCACATGACCTAATGGGATGAAACAAAAGTCATTCATTGAATGGGGCTTCTGGATAACCTTTCTACAAGGGATATATTTGGAGAGCATATAGCTTCAGTCCTTTGCTCTTTGTCCCTCTCTTCCTAACTAAAATGAAGGTGCAACAGCCATCTTGCAGCTGTGAACATAAATATTTTACAAACTATTACTAGAAGATGGACGGGAACTATGTCCTTAATGACATCCTTGAACAATTGTATCTGCCATAGACTGCCTTTCTCAAGAATTCTTACTGCATAAGGAGAACAAACTCATGTGTTTAAGCCAGTGTTCTTTGACTTGCAAATAAATACATCCTTGAATGATTAATTCAGAATATACCAATGTTAGATGTTTAGATTATATGAAGCATATATGTAGATGCAAAAGTTCTTAACAAAAATATTAGCAAATACAACTCAGTGATATATAAAAAGAATTATACACCATGACCAAGTGGGATTTATTCCAGGGAGGCAAGGCTTGTTCAATATTAAAAAATCAATCAATGTAATCCATCACATTAACAGTCTAAAGAAGAATAATTGAATGATCATATCAATTGATGAAAAAACTTGACAAAATTCAACACCCATTCATGATAAAAACTCTCAGAAAATCAGGAATAGAGATAACTTCCTCAATTTGATAAAGAATATCTAAAAGAAATTTACTGCTAGCATTATACTTAATGGTGAAAGATTGAATGCTTTCCCTCTAACACTGGGAACAGACAAGAATGTTCACCCTTACCACTGCTATTCAACATAATATTGGAAAATCTAACCAGGGCAATAAGTCAAGAAAAGGAAATTAAAGTCCTATAGATAAGAAAGGTAGAAATAAAATAACCCTATTTGCAAGTGACACGAATGTCTAATGTAGGAAATCCTGATGAGAGAAGGCAAAGAGGATCCAAATAAATGGAAAGACATATAGTGTTCATGGATAGGAAGACTCAACATCGAAAAGATGTCAGTTCTCTCCTAATCGATAGACAATGCAATTCCTATCAAAATTCCAGCAAGACATTTTATAGATTTAAACAATATCTTGAAATTTATAGGGAAAGGAAAGGCAAAGGAACTAAGATAGGTATTCCATTTCAACACCAACTGTTCTGATATCAATGGATGTACTGCAGTAAAATTCTGACACTAACCACGTGGAGTTAGTACAGACCCCACAAATTAAAGGTCATGGTCCCCAATAAGACTACTCCCACTTCAGATGCCAGCTACAAGTGAGGTCTCAACACATTTGCACTTCTGACCAACTGGCTACAAATTTAGGATTCCCATGACCTCCTCATGTTTGATGATTTATTGGAATGCCTCACAGAACTCAAGAAAATGCTAAACTTATGATTACAGTTTTATTATAAAGGATTCAAACAGCCAAATTAAGAGACACATAGGACAAGGTCTGGGAGAGAATGGAGGACCTTCTGTGCCCTCTTCCCATGAATCAGGGACATCACATAAATGTTTTCCTGGCACATAAATGTTCTTACCAACCAGGAAGATCTACCAATCTTCAGTGTCCAGAGTTTTTACTGGAGTTTCATTATGTATTGAATCACTGACTATGTGATTGAACTCAATCTCCAGTCAGCCCACTCCCACCCCCAGTTTCCTCTGAGGTCAGATGTTGCCAGGCTGATATCATGTGGCTCAAGGTCTCAACCTTCTAATCACATGGTTGGTCTTTCTGGTGACCAGCCCCATCCTGAGTCATTTCATCTCTTAGCATAAACTCAGGAGAAATCTCCAGGGGTTCATGAAAAACAAATGCTCCTATTACTCGGAAAATTTCAAGGATTTCATTTCTCTTCCAGGAACTAGGGACAAATGCCAGTCAAATTTTTAAATATAATAATAGCTAAAACAATTTTGAGAAAGAATACGATAGGAGGAGCCACTCTGTTTTCAAGACTTATTATATAGCTACTGTTATTAAGACTAGGTGGTATTGGCATAGGAATAGACATGTAGATCACTGGAACAAAATAGAGAACCCAGAAATAGACCCATGCAAGTATAGCCAAGTGATTTTTGACAAAGGACCTTTTTAGGAAAATAATATAGGCAAATAGAGAAAAATCTTTGGGATCTAGGGTTTGATGAAGAGTTCTTAAACATGACACCAAAAGCGAGATCTCTAAAAGAAAAAAAATGAATATATTGGACTTCAAAATGAAAAGTCTTTGTTCTGCAAAAGACCCTGTTAAATGGATGAAAAGGCAAGCTACAGACTGTGAGAAAACATTTGCAAACCACTTTCCAACAAAGGAGTATTATCTAAAATATAAAGAGCTCTTAAAACTCAACAGTGAAAAAAGAAGCCATCCAATTAGAAACTATGTAAAAGACAAGAAGAAATCTCTCACTGAATAGGATATATAGATGGAAAATAAGCACAGAAAAGATGCTCAACATCGGAAGCCATTAGGGAAATGCAAATGAAGACCATGGTGAGGCACAACTATACACCTATTAGAAAAGGTGAAATGAAAAATAATAACAACACCAAATGCTAGTAAGGATGTGGAAAGCCTGGGTCTCTCATACTTTGCTGGTGGAAATATAAAATGGTACAGACACTCTGGAAAATCATTTGGCAGTTTCTTAAAAAAACAAAACATATCTTATAAATAAAAACTTACATTGAAACAAAAACGTGTGCATAATTGCTCATAGCAATTTTATTTGTAATAGTCAAAAACTGGAGTCAACCAAAATACCCTTGAATAGGTGAATAGTTAAGCAACGTGTAGAACATCCATGCATGCCATGAACACTGCTCAGTAACACCGAGGAATGAACTGTTGATTGATGCAACAGCTGGGATGAATTTCTAGGGCACTGAAAATACCGAGGAAAAAGCTAATCTCAAAACATGACATACTCTATGATTCTATGTATATGACATCCTTGAAATGGCAAAATTATGTAAATGGAGACCATATTAGTGGTTGCCAGCATTGAAGAATGGTGATGGTGTTGGCAGGGGAGATGTGACTGTGAAAGGGTAGCACCGGGGAGTTCTTTGTGAGGCTGGGATAGTTCTGTATCTTGACCATGGTGGTAGTTAATATGAATCTACACATGTGATAAAATGACAGAGAGCTATACACATATGTTGTACCAATATAAAATTCCTCGTTTGATATTGTATTATAGTTATACAAGATGTTACCATTGGGGGAAACAGTGTGGAGGGTACATGGCATCTCTCTATACTATCTTGCAACTTTCTATGAATTTGCCATTATTTCAGAATTAAAAGTAAAGAAAAAATGGTGGCAAAATAAAGACTTATTCAGAAAAAAATTACAATAGAGTGCATGAACCTCTTTGTACGCATTCGATATACCTTATACACTTCCAGGGCCCACAAGCCCAATATAAGAATCATGGAAGTGGGTGGTGGGAGGGAGTAGGGAGGGGCTGGGATTGAGTCTGAATATGTGCAGATGCTGTCTAGTTGAGGTACTGATGAAGTCAGCAGCACTTGCTGCAGAGGAAGGCTCCATATAGTTGAAAAAGGGACAAGTAATATAATGTTCCTTGCTCTCTCCCTCCCACTCTCTTTCTCTAAAGCATTTGAGCACATTATGCATCAGATGCTGTTGGGCACTGAGGATGTGGTGATGAATAAAGTTCCTTAGAGGGACAGTTAAGGTAGAATAAGTGCTGTGAGTTCTCACCTGGTGGACCTGGGGAGGCTTCTTGGATGGCAGGATTCTCAAACTTGATCTAGAAAGATGAGCTAGAACCAGTTAGGCAAAGAACGGGATACTGGTCAGGCAGAGGAAACAGCTTGTGCCAAGGCCAGAATTGGAGGGTTGGCAGGAAGGACTGGGGCTGGATTGAGCCTCGGAGTGCAGGGAGAGGACAGTACAGAGGTAGATGGGAGCCGAGTCATCAGAGGACTGTGTATTAATCTAAAGTATTTAGGATTTTTTTCTAAAATCTGGGAGCTAGTGAAAGGCAGGAGAGAGATATGGTCAGAATAACAGCAGAAAAGGCAGGTTGGAGGGGAAGGGTCAGGATCCAGCCAGCAGGGTGGGAGGCCTGAAGGAGGGAAGACTATGGGCCTGAGGAAGAGGGTTCAGAGGGAAGCAGTCTTGGAGGGGCAGAGTTAACCACGGCTGTGCAGCTATAATGTTTCCAGAGACCAGGCCAGGCCCCCCAGGAATTCCTGGAACACATTTCTACTTCCTTCTAGCTGCTAAACTGTCCCCTCCTGGACTCTGGGGTAGAGTGGGCCCAGCCTTGGGCTACAGCATAGCATTCTTTAAGCTCACCACTTGGAGATGTCTTGTTTCTGTAGATGACTTGTATGAGGGTCAGGCTTTTTGAATGGGTATATCAAGATGTTCCTGCTGGGACTTCTCTACCACTAGGGAGCTGCAGCTGCAGTTAGTAAAGATCCCAGGTATTAGTCCCATGGCTATAGGTATGAGGCAGCTTTCCCTCAAAGGTGTCTACGTTTGTGTGCCTATAATTCAAAGCCAGTTCAAAATATCTATCCTTGTTCAGGTTTCTCCCCACTTGTGTAAGTTTTGGCAACAAGCAACACTTATGCTACAGATGATCATCTACTATGGGTAGTTCATTCAGCATTATCTGTCTCCTTCCAGACTGAGGACTCCTGAGGGCAGGGACCTGCAATATTCTCCCCTTGGTACCCCCAGTGTCCACGGCCAGCCAGCTAAGTTCCCAGTTCACACTGAGGAGGCAGCTTCATGGCCTAGAAGGCAGATTCACTCTCAGCAGCCTTTGTTTCTGCCCTGACAGGCTGACTGTGCTGGGGCCTTGTTAGATTGTACAAAATATCTCTCTATTTCATGTTTACAGTGAGGTTTACATAAACTATGTTTATATATAAAGTATATATATGATATACACAGTACAGTATTTGAAATAGTAACCATGGCTTCTCCCATCAGCATATTCTATTACCCCCTACCCTGCCTGGTTCAAACAGATGAGCTCTCTGCTTTCACTGCCTCAAGGAATGGATCAAATTCTTGACTTTTGACTTTGAAAAGCCTGGACATGTTTATTAAGCCAGCAGACTAACCTGATGAGTTAGTCTAGAGCAAGTCTTCCTCTTGTCAGATTGGAAAGCTATTCTTATGGTGGTACATCAGAGAAGTGGAGAATGTGGACACTCTCAGGTTCTTGAGAAAGGCTCTGGCCCTGACACTGAGACAGGGCAAATGAGGGAATCCCAACCAGTTTTGAAAGAATCTGAAAGCAGAGTACAACAGTCATGGCAGAAAGCAGGAGAAACTCTGCCATCCTGTGAGTGGTGGGCCTAAGGAGTCCAGAGAGGGTTATACCTGTGGCCCCAACATAGGGGGAGAAGCAAAATGATTCCTTATGTCTGCCCACCAGCCTGAGAGGCCACCAAAGTTGGGTATCCCAAAACCTGATTATGAGGGATTTAGGATATTTTTCCCCATCCTGGAACAGACCTGTGACACAACTGTGTGGGTGACGCATGGACTCCAGACTGGAGAGAGATGGGAAAGAGTATGCTGTGGTGGATGAAAGAGGCCAGAAGACAACTGTGGGAACCAGAGCCTTCTAAGTCTGAAGAAATAGGAGCAGAGCGCGGCAGTGATTTGGCAGTAAAATAAGGCTTTGAGAGAGAAGAGTAAAGGAAGTCAATTATTTCTTGCACAGCCAAGACTGTGGATTGAGATCTACCCCACTACCTATATATGCACATATTTGCATTCATTTTTTATTTAAGGAAGAACTGTTGTGTTTAGGGGGCAGAGCCCATTGAATTGGACATTGTCAGATGTTTACTTAGAATGAACAAAAACTATTATTATGTTCTTTGTCCTTCTCTGTAAAATGTAAAATGTGAGAAACATGATTTCATTGCAAGAGTGATGCTGGCCACCTGCACTCTGTGAATGTGTATCTGTCTGCCCTGCTGCACCCAGCATCCAGAGGTCCACCAGGCAGAGCTCAGCCATGTCCTCAGTTCTTCCACCAGCTCTGGGGGGCCAGGAACTAGCCTGAGGTGGTAGAAGCTGGCTTTAGAAGTAATACAGGTCAGCAGGAAATAAGTGTATTTAGCATGGCCAATGACTTATAAAACCATAACACCATTCCTGTGCTTAATGCAGCACCTGTAAGAGAGAGAGGAGGTGACAAGGGAGGGATACATGTGAAAAGACAAAGTGACTTTGAATGCAGCTAGCCCACTTATGAGACACCAGATCTGGGTAGGTTCTCCACTCTGGGGTTCTGAACGCCTTCCCTGATCTTCGGTGGACTACACCCAGAGCCAGTTGCAGTGGCAACATTCAGCATACATTTGCTGAGTGCCTGATCTGTGCCTGGCCTCATGTCAGAGTTTACCAGACCCAATCTCTGCCAGCCAGGAGCCTTAGTTGGAGGCTGTGGTTCTCAAAAAGAGCATCATGTCCACTCAAAGGCAACAATGATTCTATGTAGGGGGTTGTCATTTCTCAAGTTGGGGTCTGAGCAAGAAATTATTCTTTGCCCCCCAAAGAGCATAACCTCTTCCCCCAACTCTGTTCATCACCAGGCCAGGAGGAACACAGTAGGTGCACCCTCACTAATTGTCAGAGTTAGGAATTGGATCCCAGAGTGCCTTTGCCCCACTATTACAGAATAACTTTTTGGGGGGGTGTTTCTAGGTGTGTAAGAAAGGCAAGCACATACATATGCAATCTTGTCACTGCACTTTATTTAGTAAACCATTTATTTTTCATAGATAAAGCTAATTATAGGAAATTTCCAGTGACTACTTCTAGATGCTGGAATCTCACTTCCCAAGGAACTCAACAGTGATTTTCTGAAGGAGTACTGGACAGTTCGCTTTTTTGCATCTCTATTTACCCATCGGTGAAGCTGGCAAAGGTTAGCCTACTGTGTCTCACCAGCAAAGAGGCCAAAAACCAGATTAACTAAGAGACACTATTCCTGACCTTCAGGACAGGATATCATAAGAGTAACTACCATCTACCCGGGCAACTAGATCCTGGGTCAAGGACGGTCAGAGCTACCTCTGGTCTTTAACAACAGCCTTGCCTGGTGGTATTATTGCTACATGTAAAAGGAGCAGGCAGTGACTGGCCCAAGATCACACAACTCATAACAACAGAGCTAAGGTCTTCTGGTCTGAAGCCTATGTTGTTGTCATCTTCTCAGTCTACTACCTTTCGGCAACACCGGAGACCATACACAGTTCACCAGAGAAGTCAATCATCTTAATTATTATTATTTTTTTTTTGCTCTTGGAGAGGTTTTGTTTGCTGGTAGCAAAAGAAAACAACTGGTTTTTGCTGGAAACCTTGTTTCCTGGAAGCCTTGGAAACATCCTGGAGGTACTTGGTGGCCCTGTGACTGGCCTACTCCCTAGGTCACTTCTGCAAGGCATGGTTAAACTGGATCAAGATGGGAGCTGAACATCTGGATCAGCAGGTTTGGAAGCCAGGAGGCAAAGCTTAGGGACATATCTCCTTTCAGAAGGTCTTCTGGAGCGTCACCCTCCCATCTCTGCAAGGATCCTGTAGAGAACAGATGGACAGGCCTGGAAGAACGGACAGGTGCAGTGGTCAGCACCAATTTGAACACAGACTGTGAACTGCATGACCTTAGCCTCCCTTCCTACCTTTACTCTCAACTCCTACTCCTCAATCTAGGTGCTCAGATGTCCCGATTGGAACAAGTTCTCAAACAATACTGTTGTGTCTTTCTCTTTCTGTCTCTGTTTCTCCCTCTGTCCCCATCTCTCCAACTCTCAACTTTTGTTGACTTCATCTTTGAGGCAGAATCTTTCACATGGTGGGCACACTGGCCGCTGGTGATTCTAGATCTACGTCCTCCCATATTAGCAACTCTGGGGGAAAGAGGAACTTCTGTGTCCTACAAGCACACATCCCTTCAAGCCCAGGGAAGGCTCTTATTGGCTCTGTTTGGGTCATGTGCTCATCTTTGAGCCAATTGTTATGGCTGCAGTGAATGTCTCACCTGCGCTATGTACACATGGTGCAAGGGATAAGACTATCTCAAGCCACCCCAAACAAGGAAGGAATTCCTAAAGAAAGTAGGACAATTAGCTGGGCAGGCCAAATTTATAGCATTTGCAATCTACTATATAGCCACCATTTATAGAATCACTTCTAATATTCCAGGAGCTTTTATAGATATTGTTATTTCCACAATAATTTAAAGAGTGTAATTTACCTTCCCTCACCCTCCACCATATTACAGATGAGGCTTGAACAATTTAAATAATGTAGCCAAGAATGGAAAAGTGGTAAATG
The DNA here is from genome assembly GCF_000151845.1 of Pteropus vampyrus. NCBI lineage: Eukaryota > Metazoa > Chordata > Mammalia > Chiroptera > Pteropodidae > Pteropus > Pteropus vampyrus. Next base: position 6,101,152 of record NW_011888868.1, on the reverse strand, counting down.
GAGAAGCTGACTTCTGACTCCAGGTCTGTCTCACAATATCATGGTGGTGGCATTTTACATGTAAGAGGGAGTGAGGAAAATTTGTCAGAGGGCCCTTCTTGGACACCATGTCACACATATGCTGTCCTAAAATAACATTTCTAGAAAGACCAATCCTCTCTGGTTCTGCCTGTAGATTCTCCTGGATCTCCCTTCTCTAAGAGATGAGGCCCGCGGGCCCAGGATAGAGGTGTGAAGCTGGTCTGTTCTGGTTTTGAAGATGGCTAGATGCTAAGTGATGTCAGCTGTGTGTCTTCTGGGTAGACCTGTGTTCTCCAAGTCTCCACCTATAAAAGAATGGCAAAAAGTCCTACTGCTGTTAAACAAAGAATTATTCTGATGGTCAAAAAAGTATAAACAAAAAGATCTTGCTGTTTAAGACAGAATGATGATTATGATGATGATAGTAGTCATAGTGCCAGCTCAGAGCCTCTTACTCAATTCTTGAAGGATAGAAGGAAAACATGGGGTGGTGCTCTTTTCTCTCCAAGGGAAACGAATACTGCCCATTCGCTTGTCTGAGTTTTTCATGGTTTGAAAAATCACTTTCCCAGACTTCACAGTTCAGACACAGAGGTGGACAGGCACAGCACACACTCTGTGCTTTCTCTTTCTACTCTGCCACATTGTGGTAGCCCGAGTAGAGTCTCAGGGGACAGTTTCCTCATTTTAATGCAAATATTTGTATTTTTAATAGCATTTATTTCTGATTACAAAAATAGTACATGTGCAAAATTTGGAAAATAAAAAGAAGAAAAAAAAACCTCTTGCCTTGAACTGTTTCACCCAGCGATAACAACCACATTTCGACAGCAGTTGGCACTATACTGTTATGCAATTTAATATCTCGCTTTATTGTTGACAACACACTTCCCAATCATGAAAAACTGCATGAGCATTATCGTTTTGGTAAACATCTTATGTATAGCTATACTGTAGTTTAGTTAATTACAGGTAGTAATAGGCCTTTTGCAGGTGTCTGGAGGGGGTGGGGATGGACAGGAGGCCCGGTGGTCTCCACTGTGGAGAGCCAGAGGGGTGCAGTGCTGGGAGGCTGGGATGTTGAAGGGGAAGAAGGAAAGATAGGCTGATAATTTGCTGGACATTTCCTTGTCTGGTCATTTCTTTCTGTCTTGACAGTTGAGAACCCTGCTAGGCACCAGGATCCCTCCCTGTTCTCCTGTCAATGTTGACTTCAGGTCTTCAGATCACCCTTTCAAAGAGCCTCAATCCCTCCCAGACTCCCCATCCCCTCCCCACATAGGGAAGTATCCCAAAAAAAGACTTTATTTCACCCACTGCTGTTTCTGCAGCATGAGCCCAGGGCTGGTACTTAGTAGGTGCTCAGAAATGCTTGCAGACTGAGGGAGTGAGTGAACACGAATAACAATAGTAGTATAGCTCACATTTGTATGTTTTCAGTTTTGTACAAATTATAATGAACGTGATTAACATCTGTGTGATTAAAAAAATTTTGAATTTTTTTTTGACTTGAGATTCTAGTGTTGAAGAATATGGATATTTTGATGATTCTTAATACATATTACAAGATTGCTTTCCAGAAATTCTTTAAAGGTTACTCTCGGAAGCAGTAGTGAGTGTCTATCTCTTTGCTTTTAAGGAAAGTATTTGAAGAAATGATTTGCTGAGTTGATGAAAGTGGATTCAGAAATGGTATCTCATTGATTTAATGAACGTTTTTATTTCTGGAAAGATTGAACTTTTAAAACCTATTTATTGAGGATTTAAATCTTCAATTTTGTGAATTGTACATTGTATCATCCACTCATTTGTATAGTGGGATCTTAATGTTTTTCTTATGAATTATAAGAGTTCTATTTTCTTTTCAAAAATATTTCCCTAGTTTCTCATGCTTTAATTTTTTATGTTAAATTTCTTTTCAAAATGGAAATGGCTTCCCCCCCCAAAGTAAAAACAATGGGCTACTACAAACATACAAACAAACAAACAAACCCAGACACAATAGAAAATTGTAAAGAAAGTAAAAATCTCCTACATTCCTATCCCTTGGCATTTCCTTCCAAACTTTTATTTTATGTATTGATGGTATTTTTTGAAGTTGAAAAAGTTTTAATTTTTATATACCGCCAAAGTAGCATTTTTGATTTCAATGCTTTTGTGCTTAGAAGTCTTTCTAATCTAGAGATCAAATAAAGAATTACCTTCTGTAAAAACAGAGCCGTGTATGTGTTTTAGTTATGAAGGCAATATAGAATACTACAGAATATTTAGGAAATTAAGAGGAAAAAATCAGCCACAATGCTTTGACCTTGACACATCTATCTCTTTTATGCCTGGTTCTTTTGAATCTTTGGTCATGAACATTTATATTTATTTTTATGTGGTCGCAAGGATAGTGCATGCAGAATGTCCTATCTTCTTTTCACTCATAATTATACTGTAAACTGTATTTTCATGTTGCTACACAATCTTTGTAATGGTTGTTTAAAATGATCCCCTAATGGTCCCTGTGCTTTCTAGCTGACTCTATCCTGATAACCATTTTAGTTGCTTCCAATTTTTTGTCAAGTGATATTTCAAAATACCAAAGTCCAGCGCAGCAGACTCCCACTGTTCCCGGGGGCTGACTGTAATAGGATTTGACTTCTGCTCATTTCCTCTTTTCCTCAAAGGAGTGCTGGAAGTAATTGCTCTTAGAGAATGGTTAGAAAAATGACAAACAAAATGAGGAGGAGAGAGACTGTGAGGTGAAAGCATGTTGAGCTTTTAGGAGAAAGCTTCTTTAAAACTCAGGCTGTGCTATTTAGGTTTTGTTTTTGTAACTCATGAATTGGGCATGAGTTTATAATAATTTTGACAAAATGCTTTTCTTTCCAGCTTTTTTTCTGGGAAGCAGTTCAATGTATCACCTGGGGGTTTTAGAACAGGAGGGCCTAGGTCTGGATCTCTGCTTCTCTGTTGTGACCTTTAGCAGCTGCAAAGCCTCAGTCTATCTTTCTGCAAAATAGGAATAATAATAGGCCAGGAGGGAGGGCTGTTTAAGATCTTCAAATATAGGTGCTGAGCAGTTGGGAAGAACCAGGAATAGTTAGAGAGACTGCAGGGGAGTCTACCAGGTGGAGGGAAGAAGGAATCCAGGCTGAAACTCTTCTTCCTAGACCTGTATCTCCAATCCTATAGGGGGCTTGGGTTATGGTCTGCAAGAGCCCTTCCTGCTCCCAGGGACCCCTGCCTTGGCTCCTGTAGATGCACTGACAGGTCTAGTCCTCCTCCTTCTCAGGAGGGCCTCAAGGACTCACTCTTTTCTCCATTCAATTCAGCCCACAATCCTTGAGAAACCTAAGGCAGCAAAGAGCTGTGGCATCCTTCCATTTTAGTTGGGGAGGGGTGTGGGTGAGATTAGTAGACTCAATATATATTTATTCATGTTGAATAAGTGTCATCGGTCTGTTGGCAAAGCTGGTTAGCAGTAACCTTATCTTCTCTTTAAATAATGATCGTTAACCATTTTTCTTCCAGCAAGCAAGAGGGGACACGCAGGATATAGTGGTTGAGAGTCTGGGATATAGAGTCAGATATCTGGTTCCAAGCCTCTCTGTGCCTCGTTCATAAAATGGGAATAATAATTCTATTATTCTATTAAAATGCATTTTAATAATAGCACCTACCTCATAAGGCCGTCATGGAGACTGAATAAGGCCTGTCGAGGAGGCACCTAGCAGACTGCAAGCACATAGTGAGCCCTCAGTAATGTCAAGTTGTTGTTAAAATCGTAATGATTATAAGCAAACTTGAAGGCTGAGTGCCTGGTTAGCATGGGACTAAGGGACTAGGCTCCAGGGACAGAGATATGAACCTGTCCCAGAGGCGCTCAGATAACCCAGGTGGAGACCGGTGAGTCTGCGGGACCCGAGGAGGCCGAGAGTCTAGTGCCGGGCCAAAGTAGCCCCGGGAAAGAGAGGGGGTTCTCGGATTCCAGGGAGGCGCGCCAATGACCGCACGTTCTCTCTGCTTTTTTAAAGCACTCTTCTCCTCCATCTGTCCTCCTTTCCTGGGCTGCGGGAGGTGACTACTCAGAAGGAGAACCGGGCTCGTGGCGGCGCGGGATCCAGAACTAGCGTATTAGTCTCCGCCCCGAGGCGGTGTCACTAGAACGTCTCCGGAGTCCCGCTCGCCGAAACCCCCCGCGCACGTGCTCGCTGCTCCCTCCCTAAGCGCCTCGCTCTTCCCGCGCCGGAGGGGCCCTTTAAAAGGCAGTGTCTTGTCCGGCGGGGCGGGTGGGGGTGCTGACCGCAGCCGCAGGCTCGGCCTTTCCCCTCCCCCCTCCCTCTGTCCGTCCCTCCCTCGGTCCCCGCGTCGCTCGCTCGCTCGCCCGGCGCACGCTCCGCCTCCGTCAGTCGACTCGGCTATCTAGTGCGCGGCGTGGAGCCGGACCGGGGCCCGCAGCCGGGGCTGGAAGCTCGGTGCCAGCCACCGGGCGCGGCCCAGGGCACAATGGCAGAGATGGGCAGCAAGGGGGTGACGGCGGGAAAGATTGCCAGCAACGTGCAGAAGAAGCTTACCCGCGCGCAGGAGAAGGTGAGCGAACCGGAGACCCGGCAGCCCGGTGGACCCGGACAGCTGCCCCAATCCCGCACCGGAGTCTGGTGCTGTCATCTCTGGACGACCGCTGCCGAGGGCCTTCGGAGGTCCTTGGGCTGCGCGCTCCGAGCTCTGAGCGCCCTCTCCGATCCGCGTCATCTGCCCCCCACCCCCCCGCCCCAACCCGCACCGCGGCGGGGCAGAAGAGGGCGCAGCTGTCCTCCCCCTCCCCCCGCGGGGCTACTTCGTATCTTCGCCGCACCTCTGCAGAGGAGCGGCCCACGCTCTCCTCGGGCGCTTGAGGTCCAGGCTAACTGTGTCCTAGAGGCCGAAGGCCAGGAGGATTGGGACGAATTGGCGCCTCCGGCCGTCCAGGTCCCCGCGGGCCCTGCAGGCCGGCGGCGCGCGGAGAGCGGCCTGCCCCTTGTTCCTGGGGCCGCCTTGCTTGGGGAATCCCGAGGCTGCCCCTCGGCCCGGGCGCCCGCACGTTTGCTGCAGGTCTCTGGGCGCTGCTGGCGGCAGCCGTGCCCTCCTCTCGCCAGCCTCCATTTCCCCGCCGGCCGCGAGAGGATTGGGTTTCCTTTCCCGAAGGGTGCTAGCGGCCTGGAAGCTCCGGGGAGCAGAGCTTCGCACCCCTCGGGGGCTTCGCGTTTCCGGCGGCGGGGGAGGGGTGGTGGCCCCGGCTTTGGGGAGGGGATGCAGGCTGCAGGGGCGTGGAGGGCGCCGCGGGAAACGTGAGCCGGAGCTCCCAAAGCAGCTAGCCGCCGGCGGGGGATGGAGCCCGGCTTCCCGCGGTGCCCTGGCTGTTCAGGAGACGCAAGACTGGGGTGGGGGTTCGCACCGGCTCGGCGTTCTATCCTAAGCCACCTCTGGTTTATTGCATTGGATCACGCCAGCTGCTGACGCCACTTCCCCTACCCACTCGGACTCTGAAATCTGAGATTGCAGAATCTAGGCTGCCGGGGTGGCCCCCAGTCCTCCCCTCGCAAGTTGTGCCCCCCAACTCTGTCCTCTGCCCTCCCCTTACCCCCGCCCGCGGAACGCGCGGCAGATTGGGACCCCAGGGACCGCAGGCCTTCCCTTGCTAGGATTGTGGCTGTTTATAAACAATGACTTTTGCAGCTGGGACCTGGGGGCTCCCTAAGGATGCAGTCACGTGATGGAGGGGGTGCATCGGCTAGAGCTTCCCCACGCCTCCTTCAGTCAGAGTCCTGATGCTCATCCTGGTGGTCCCGGGCTGAGGAGGTGGGTGGCTGGGCCCTCAGCCAAGCTGCAGATCTGGCCTGCCCCAGCTGTCCTCTCCAACCCCCACAGTGGGAGGACGGATTACAGCCCCATAGATAGGCAGCGGGGTGCTGGGAAGGCTTCTGTTTACCAGGTTGGTGGGGGGCAGATCTGCTGCCTTCTCCCCCACATTACTCCCCTCCAGTGACGGGGGTAATCCATTTAGGTGCCTGGAGCCAGCAGCTCCGGGTCTAAGCCTGCTTCCTGTTCCTAAGGGGCCAGAAGATGAATGGGAAGCAGAGGGTTAGCTGAGACAGGTCCCGGCCCCCACTCCAAGGAGGTCCTACTCCCTGACTCCCCTTTGCTCTTGCAGTGTCCCTTTTTCCCTGGTTGCCTTGTCACTGCAACAGCATCTTTCAGTAATTATAGGGGCAGTAGGCCTGGGCTATGTCTCTTCCATGTAAGTGGCAATATGTATGTCATCGTTGACCCCACTGAGCTGCCCCCCCCCACCCCATCCACTCTTCAGCTCCTGTTCTGTGGCCTCAGGCAGTTGGCTGACAGCTGGTCAGCTGTGGATGCTGGCCTTGCACAAGGGCTGTCCCTATCCAAGCCTTGGCTTCATGGAACTGGAGCAGCTTAGTGCTGCTGGTGAGGCACTGGTTAGGAGACCATCCCCCTTCAGAAGCCAGAGCAGCACAACAGGTTTCCTGGCTATCTCAGAAGGCAGCTTTCCTTTTGTCCCCTCCCTTGTTGGCCTAGCTGAGTACCCCTTCCCAGGAAGTCTGATGCCTCAACCCACAGGGACCTCTCCCCTTTCCCCTCCTGCAGCTCAGAGTCACAGCCTGGGTGCTGTGACCTGGCTGCCTCCCAGCACTTTCTGGTGGTATCAGGACTGCATACAGTGGTCTCACAGGCACGCCTGCCCCCACCCCACCTGCCCCTGTCAAATCAGTGAGTAACCAAGCGATTCCAGTTATCTAGTTGCCATAGGAAGGCATTTCTTGAGCAGGGCCAAGCCGTGGCTCAGTCTGTCAGGAATCAGAGGGCGACAGTGTGGTCAAAGAAAGCTTGCTCTCTGGTGCCTATGGAACCAGCCCTCCTGTCCCCCAGCTCAGTGTGTCTCTCTATGGGTCCTGGCTTGGGAAACCCATCCACCTGCTTGCCTCTACCACTGCTCTGGGTGCTCCCTGAGGGATGGGGCATTCACCAGGTCCCCACAGGTGCCTGAGTGACTGTTTATGAATGAACAAGGGCATTTGGGGGTTTGGCTTGGGAGCCCTTACTTTGGCCTGTGGGTGGGCTGATTCATGATGTGTGCTCCTTTGCCTTCCCTTCTTCAGCAAATCCTGCCTGGATATATGTCCTGTGCCTGATCCTGGGCTGAGCCCAGGGCAGTGGGTAGCGGGGTGCTTGTGGGTCTGGCTGGCGTGGAGCTATGGTTGTAATGTACTCTGGCCTCTGGGCCTGGTGTGGGGAGGACATGAGAATATGTGGGAAGGGTCTCCAGGGTCTGCCCGCCAGCATGGTACCATTGCTGCTCACTTCCCAGTTCCCAGCTACCTCCAGAGTGCCTGGAGTACAGAGTGTGTGCCTGGAGCTCAGGCCGTGGGCACCATGAGATCATCTTCTCATTGTGTTTGGCTTCTTGGACCCTCTATAAATGACACTGTCCATTTTTGGTCCTCAGTAGGGTGCCTGGGCAGAGCTAATTTAGGGTGGAGCTGGGTCAGATGACAGAGGATTAGAGGTTGTCTGGGCTGGGCCCTTTGGGGGAGGGGATGTTTGGGGAGAAGGGACAACTGGAGTGGGGGGTGGAATCTGGCCTGCTCTTGCTGAGGTCCACTGCCCGGAAGTCCTCACAGAGCTGCCTGAGGGAGGCTGGCCTTGTGCTGGGGGGCTGGGCCAATGGTGAGCACAGCAAAAGGCTCTGGCAGAGGTGGGAGTGTGTACTCTGTCTGTCCCCCTCGGTGCTTCCTGAGCCTGCTGAGAGTGGGGAGGCCCAGCGGGGAGCGGTAGAGCCCAGGGCTGTTAGTGGACAGCGCAGCGCTGGCATGTCTGAGCAGACGTTTACCAGAGGGAAGGTGCAATGGCAGTTTTTTACAGAACCATGACACATGGCCAGGATGACATCATGATGATCTGGTGGTCAAGGGCTAGCTCCTCACGCAGCATCCATTTTGGCCTCCTCAGTTGGAGTCAGGCCTTTACAACCAATCCTTATTCTCACAGCAGCCTCAAGTAGCCACAGTACACCAAAGAGCAGGCCTTTGAAATGGGGAGCCCAGCAGGTCTGTTGGAGGTCTTCCAGAGCCCTAGGATCCCCTCACCTCCCCACTTCTAGGCTCCAGTTCAAAGTTACTTCCCTCCATTCATTCTCAGTTTCTCTTTCCCCTTGGCGTCCATTTCTCTGTCCTTGAGTGTCTGAGGACTCTTCCTGCTTATCCCCCTCATCTGCGCCCCCACCCCCAGTCTTTTCCTTGCTCTCTTTCTCTGTCTCCCTGGTCTGTTTCCTCTGAGCTTGTACAAGCTTTTCTGTACCTCTCCAGTCTCAGATCAGCTTCTCTCTGAGCAACCAGTTATTGATGTTCATGGTTCATCTCATTTGCTGGATAGAAGGCTCCTAAGCTGGACATCATCTCTGGGTGGGGTGTTTATGGGGGATTGCTGGACATTTGGCTGAAGATTTGGGCGTGGAGAGATTAGAAGCCTGGCCTCCAATCTTCCCTCAGCCTCAGCAAGCCCTGGGTGGGATGGGGCCTGAAATGAGCTGAGTAGAGTTTAGTGGCTCATGGCAGGGCTCAAAGTGAGGCAAAGGCTGTTTCGCCCAGGGGCCTACAGAGGAGGTGACCACACTGGGCTGCATGGGGGAGTGGAGAAGGTGTTCCAGGAGGGACAGTTATGAGCCAAGGTTTGGGCTGAGAGTAAGGACGTCAAGGCTGTCAGTTCAACTGAAAAGAAGGGGTGTAGTATGTTGGCGTGGTGAGGTGGGGTGGTAGGCAGTAGATTTGGGTC
>NW_011888868.1:6084879-6091291 GCF_000151845.1 Pteropus vampyrus | reverse complement strand
GATACTTATTCATTCATTATTCATGAAACAAATATTGAGCACCCCCCGGTGGTGAGCACTTTTCTAGGGCTGGAGTACAGGCTGAAGAGAATCAAGCCCCACCCTCAGGGAGCTGACATTTTAACTGGAGAGACAGAAAAGAAACAACTATGGTGGCAGGTAGTTATAAGTGCTGTGAAGCGGGGGTGTCTTTTACCTTTTCCTCACTGGAATCTGATCGATTGGCTCAGCCTTTCCTGAGCATCCCCAGTGCAGGTGCTGAGGACTCAGGTATAGATGTGAACGTGGGTGCTCAGACAGCAGTGCAAGGGATTGGGTGGGGAGAGGCTGAGTGGAAGCTTCTGGTCTCCAGGTTAGAGGGCACATGGGGGAAGAAGGCTTCCTGTTGGATGTCACCCTGGTATCTTGTGTTTTTCTAAAGCTGTCTCTTTGGAAAATCTGCTTTTGGGATTAAAAGTGCAAAGGAAAGGACAAGTTGAAACCACTCATCAGAGCACCAACAGAGGGCAGATCTGAGCAGCCTGGGAGGGCAGGGGCTCTTGCCCAAGATGTAGGATGGGGAAGTGAGAGAGCTGCTAAAAGAGGCGGAGGAAGGCAGCAAAGATGACACAGCCTGGGGAGGGCCATTTGTGTGATTTTCACATCAAGCAATACTGCAGTGAGAGGAAAACCATTCAGGCTGTGGAGTGCTGGGTTTGGATCCCTTCCCATGAATTACTACCCAACAAAATCTTATATTGACCTCTCTGAGCCTCAGTTTCCTCACCTGAAACAGGTGGTGTGTGCCACAGAGGATGCTGTGCAGATGAAATGGACACGAGCAAAGGGCAAGGCCAGCAGTTCCCTAGAGGAGCTGTTCCTGTCTGTGGAAGGGGCATACCTTGTGGGAACTGGCTGGCACCCGGGGATCCTGGTGCCTTCCCAACGAGGTCAGCCTCCCAAAGAGGCCACATGGTTCTGGACTGGACAGGAAAGCTGGCTCTGTGCCAAGGCCGAAAGGGGTCAGACTGGGGACTTGAGAAGAGTATGGCAGTTTCTTCCTACCATAAGGGCAACCTTTGTCAAATATTAACTTAGTAATAATAGCTGTGGTTTATTGCATAGCTGCTGAGTGCCAGGTACTTGCTAAAAATTCTCATCCTCATTGTAACCAGCTGAGGTCATTATGATTCCCATTCAGCAGATGAAGAAACTGAGGCTCAGAGCAGTATTGTGATTGTGCATAGTGACTTGTGCATGGGCTAACCTGGTCAACTGGGTTGCCACTTTATAGTGCCTGGGGGACATGCAACTAAGATGTGGATCTCCAGTGAGGCCCCCCTGACCAGGAAGGACAATCTATCAGGGAAGTCATTTGACAGATTTTGGTTCCCAAGACCTTTACTCTCTCCCTCATTAAATGAGATTTGGAGCCCTGGTCTCCCCCTGGATCCCCACCCAATGTCTAGGCTTATACTTACCTTTTGGGATATATGGTAAGCTCTGGGGTAAGAGGATGGCCTGGGGCTTCCTGATGTAAGTCCAGGACAGGTGTTCCTGCGTGCAATGAGGCCATGTGTTATGTGTGTGTGTTTTCCCAATTCTAAGAGCTGCATCCAGTTTATTCAATATAAAAGAACACTGTTTATTCTGAGATTATGCCTACTTTTGTTTATGTTATTGCAACAATGTTTCTTTTATGAAATAGTGGTAATACTAGTTGTTTCTTTTTTTCCCCAATGTTACTCTAACAATTTTTTTATTTAGTTTCAAGTATCCTTACAACTGCACCCTCCCTCTTCTGACCCTCCACCTAGCCAACGTATTAATGCTAACTGCATTCCCTATGCTGTGCTCCCCATCCCCGTGACCATCCATCAGCTACTAATTTGTACTTCTTTAGCCCTTCACCCCATTCTTCTAGCCCCCCAAGCCCTCTTCCCCTCTGTCCAACACCAAATTGTCCACTATATTTGTGAGTCTGTTTTTGATTAGTTTGTTCTTTTTATTCCTTAGATTCCGTATATAAATGAAATCATATAGTATTTATCTTTCTCTGTCTGCTTAAATATCTTCTAGGTCCATCAAAGCAATATCTTTTTCCATCCTCTTCCTTTTCATATGTAGGGGTCTTGTTTTCTTATCCTTTCAGCCACTCTATCTTTTGGTTGGAGCATTTAATTCTTTTCCACTTAGGGTACTTATTGATAGGAATGTAATTGTTACCATTCTTTATTCTTGTTTTTGATACGTGGTTTTTTTTCTTAAAGAAGTTCCTCTAACATTTCCTATAATACTGTCTTAGTGGTTATAAATTCCTTTAGCTTATTTTTGCCTGGGAAGCTCTTTATCTGTCCTTTAACTCTAAATGATAGTTTGCTGGATAAATTATTCTTGGTTGTAGATCCTGGGTCTTCATTCTGTTGAATATTTTTTGCCAGGCCTTTCCGTCCTGCATAGTTTTTTTTGAGAGATCAGCTGCCAGTCTTATGGGTACTTGTGGGTAACTATCTACTTTTCTCTTGCTGCTTTTAATATTCTGTCTTTGTATTTAATCTTTGGCATTTTAATTATGATGTGTCTTGGTGTGGGCCTCTTTGGATCTCTGATTTTTAGAATTCTCTGAGCTTCCTGGGGTTTTATGTGTATCTCCTTCACCAGGTAAGGGAAGTTTTCCATCATTATTTCTTCAAACAGCTGTTCAGTGTCTTGATTTTCTTCAGTTACACCAACCAGATGAATATTTGGAGCCTTACTAGTGTCCCTTATCCTCCTTAAATTATTTTTAAAGTCTTGGCATCTTTTTTCTTGCCATTCTGATTGAGTGTCCTGATTGGCTTTCCTGTCCTCTAGATAGGGCATTGGATCCTCTTCTTTATTCACTTTGTTTATTCCTTTGTTCATTCCATTTAATATACTTCTTATCTCAGATAATATGTTCTCCATTTCAGACTGGTTCCCTTTTATAATTTCCATTTCCATTTTTATGTTTTTTCTCTCTTTGTTGAAGTTCTCATTGAATTTATCTACATTTTCCAAAAGTTCATTGAGCATCTTTATAGCCAATGTTTTGTACTCTGTATCTGTTAGATTACTTGACTCTATCATATATCTAGATCTCTGTTCTATTTTCTCATATGGTTTCTGCTTCTTTGTCTTCCCATTTTGGCTGCCTTTCCGTGTCTGTTTCTATGTACTAAGCAAAGCTCCTAAGTCTCCCAATCTTATTAGTGTGGATTTGTGAGTAGGTGTCCAGTGGCACAGGCCTGAGAGGGGTTCAGCTGCAGGCCAAACTTAGCCCAAGGCTCTACCCCTCTGGGGCCACCTGTTAAGATTCAGCAAGCAGTCCACAGATGCTGTGCTTATAGTTGCCTCAAAAGGCCACACCAGAAACTGAGGCTGCCTCCAGTGTGAGTGAGTCTCAGCAAGGAGCACCTGACTTGCTGAGTATACACCTGGATATGGCCTGGGTGGGGCTCAAGTTGGGGTAGGCGGGGTTTCAGGGAATCCTCTGGGTGAAGTGACCTCTGTTACCTAGTTTGATGACTTCACAGCTATGGCGGTGCTGTGTCCTGTGTCCTGGGAAGGGGGAGGGCTCAACAGGGAACAATGAATACTGCCAGCACTTCTGTACCAAGCAAGTCTCCCCTTGGCCCTCACTCTGACAATATCTCCCTATAAGTCCCTCGTGCCCCCTACGCGCAGCCTAACAAGCATAGGTGCTCATAGTGAGCAGGTCCGTTACCACAAAAATCTGCTTGTGGACGCAGCCCCTTTAAGAGGCTTCTGCTGCTGTCGATGCCACAGCCTTCATCTCACTCAGCCGCTTGGGACCGGAAAGCCCCATGTCCTCGCCCCGTCCTACCTTGTTTCGTTGCAGGGTGATTTCTTGGATTTCTCCCTAGTTGTATGGCTTGTTCATCTAGATCCCAGAAGATTTTTCCTTGCTGCTGCTCCTTGTTTCCGTTACAACTTTGATTTGGTTGCTAGAGGGATGCACGGAGCCTCTATCATCTACGCCATTTTTTTTTTCATGACACTCAATACTAGTTGTTTTTTAATGTTCTTGGGGGAGCGGGGAATGGTTTTGCTGCTGACCACACACACACACACACACACACACACACACACACACTCAAGACACTTTTCCAGGTATGGAATCTAAAAGTCTGGGACCCACTGCTCCGGGAGCTTGCTGCCCACCCTTGTGGACTGGCCACGTGGATGGGGAGGCAGCTCTCCTGAGTCCAGGCTGGAGGCATGCCCATGGTGACTTGGGGCAAGCCTCCTAGAATATTTGCTCCATGTTGGGTCCTGCCGCCTGCAGTCATTGTGGCGTCCTCAGCTCAGCACACAGGTGTTCAGTACATACTTGTTGCACAGATGCATGGATTCTTCCAGCATGAAGGAAGATAGGCTGATGGCTATCAGTGTCCTGGGAGGCTCACTGGGTTTCAAGATGCAGAGTAAGAGGGAGAGGGAGCTGTGGCTGCAGGATTTCAGGCCTTCAGAGAGCAAGGGAAGCAGCAGTGAGAGGTCAGGTCTTGGAGTCAGATAGAGGAAGCACATCACACCCCATCACAGGCTGTTCTGAGGGACCCAGGCATCACTGCCCAGCACCTTCTCCCACAGCAAAATGGTTCAGGGCTGTGGTGGTGCATGCCCAAGCCAGGGGCTGCAGTGCTTGGGCCCAGAAATGGGCCCTCAAGAATGGGCTAGGTCCCTACTGGGGAGCCCTGCCTGGCTTTAGGACAGATGCCAGGGCTTGGCTTGGGTCCCTCTGTAGAGGTTCTCTTCCAACCTGAGAAAGCTTTTAGGTGACAGAGGTGCTGGGATCACTGACCTGTGGTCTATGTGATTTGCTGGACCTGAGACTTTACTGTTAGGGACCAGGGAGCTGCTGCCCTCATAGCCATTTCTGGTATTTGCCAGGCCTCTTCACTCTGCTTCCAGGACCTCACCTTTCACCCAGTTCCTGACCCAGACCCCAGTGCCAGTGAGATCAGGGCTGAAGCCTGGGCCAAGGGTGGGAGTCAGAGCCTGGCAGTGGTTCCCGAGCTCTGAGAATTTCCTGTGGTACCCCTGGGAGTGGGCATTTGTATCCCCCATGCTGAGCCGAAACCTAGGGTGATGGGCCATGTCCCCACCACTGCTTTTGCTCTATGGAAGGCCAGTGAACTTCAGACAGCACCTCTGCAGTGTGAGGCCACCTCAGCAGTGTCTGGGGCTGAGACCTACTAGCTGCGAGTGAGTGGGTGGCTGCAGGCAACAGCTGCCACAGGACTGGAAGGAGACACTCATCATGGCAGGGCTGGGCTAGGCTCTCAGACCTTCTGGGTCCCTGCAGGCCTCTGTCCTGAGGCCCCCAAGGCAACTTGGTAGGGACATCCCTGTTGGCTCCTTGTTTTAGTTGCCTTAGCTTCTTATACTGAATTATCTCCCGTGTGTGATGACCTTATTTATCACTACTGTCATTCTCTCGTTCATGGCCTGCCCACTGTGGGCCTGGATGCTGAAGCCCTGAGTCTACTGAGAAGAACCTGCCCCTGTCCTCAAGGGGCTTATAGCTCTGTACACAGTACCCAGCACAGCGCTGGGAAGGACTGGGCAAGGGCATTGTCCCCAAGGAGCTTCCCATTCATCCCAGGCAGCCAGGGAAGGCTCTTCAGAGGAGGTAGATCCTGAACTGGGATTGAAGGGCAAAGAAGGCAGGTTGTGGGGTAGGGAGGGATGTTTTTGGAAGCCTGTTTAGAGTGGCCAGAATGTGTGTGAGCGAGGTAGGGTGGGATAAGCCTGAATCTGAAAAGACAAGTAAGGGAGACCAGGCACTGGAGGACTGTGAAGGACCAGTGTGGGCTCTGCTGCCAGGCTCTAATTTGCCCCAGCCTGCTCACTTTTCTTCCACAGATGTGGCCTGAGCCATTTGTCTGTTGCTCAGTCTGGGCTCACTGAAGACCCAGTGTCTCACTGTCCTGGGCCCCGGGAGCCCTTGGCTTTCTGAGGAAGAGGAGGAGATAGGGTGAGGGGTGAGTCCCCTGAGGGAATGAACTAGGCCTTAGACAAGTTAGAATGTGACCCTGTCCAGTAAGGCACAAGGAGGTCTGGAGTAGGGCTGCCATCCCAGAGTTCACCTCTTCAGGGCTGGAGTCACAGGGGCTGGGTGATACCTGTGCCATAGCCTTTCTGGAAAGGCTGGTGTACAATATCCTATACCTCCCATCACATGCATATCTACTCCTCTGTCTGTTTGGAGGCCCTAAGGTGACACTGATAGGCTTGGAGAGCTGTACAGCTGGGAGGGGCCATCAGTGGATCAGTTCACTCCTCTTCAAGACATTCCTGTGTGCTTTGGCCTTTGAGGCTGGACCATTGATCAGATGGCCCTGTGGGGATCCCTTAGCTCCAGAGTCAAAGCCAAAGAGGGTCCTCTCAT
>NW_011888868.1:6082130-6084829 GCF_000151845.1 Pteropus vampyrus | reverse complement strand
AAACCTAGGGTGATGGGCCATGTCCCCACCACTGCTTTTGCTCTATGGAAGGCCAGTGAACTTCAGACAGCACCTCTGCAGTGTGAGGCCACCTCAGCGGTGTCTGGGGCTGAGACCTACTAGCTGCGAGTGAGTGGGTGGCTGCAGGCAACAGCTGCCACAGGACTGGAAGGAGACACTCATCATGGCAGGGCTGGGCTAGGCTCTCAGACCTTCTGGGTCCCTGCAGGCCTCTGTCCTGAGGCCCCCAAGGCAACTTGGTAGGGACATCCCTGTTGGCTCCTTGTTTTAGTTGCCTTAGCTTCTTATACTGAATTATCTCCCGTGTGTGATGACCTTATTTATCACTACTGTCATTCTCTCGTTCATGGCCTGCCCACTGTGGGCCTGGATGCTGAAGCCCTGAGTCTACTGAGAAGAACCTGCCCCTGTCCTCAAGGGGCTTATAGCTCTGTACACAGTACCCAGCACAGCGCTGGGAAGGACTGGGCAAGGGCATTGTCCCCAAGGAGCTTCCCATTCATCCCAGGCAGCCAGGGAAGGCTCTTCAGAGGAGGTAGATCCTGAACTGGGATTGAAGGGCAAAGAAGGCAGGTTGTGGGGTAGGGAGGGATGTTTTTGGAAGCCTGTTTAGAGTGGCCAGAATGTGTGTGAGCGAGGTAGGGTGGGATAAGCCTGAATCTGAAAAGACAAGTAAGGGAGACCAGGCACTGGAGGACTGTGAAGGACCAGTGTGGGCTCTGCTGCCAGGCTCTAATTTGCCCCAGCCTGCTCACTTTTCTTCCACAGATGTGGCCTGAGCCATTTGTCTGTTGCTCAGTCTGGGCTCACTGAAGACCCAGTGTCTCACTGTCCTGGGCCCCGGGAGCCCTTGGCTTTCTGAGGAAGAGGAGGAGATAGGGTGAGGGGTGAGTCCCCTGAGGGAATGAACTAGGCCTTAGACAAGTTAGAATGTGACCCTGTCCAGTAAGGCACAAGGAGGTCTGGAGTAGGGCTGCCATCCCAGAGTTCACCTCTTCAGGGCTGGAGTCACAGGGGCTGGGTGATACCTGTGCCATAGCCTTTCTGGAAAGGCTGGTGTACAATATCCTATACCTCCCATCACATGCATATCTACTCCTCAGTCTGTTTGGAGGCCCTAAGGTGACACTGATAGGCTTGGAGAGCTGTACAGCTGGGAGGGGCCATCAGTGGATCAGTTCACTCCTCTTCAAGACATTCCTGTGTGCTTTGGCCTTTGAGGCTGGACCATTGATCAGATGGCCCTGTGGGGATCCCTTAGCTCCAGAGTCAAAGCCAAAGAGGGTCCTCTCATGAGGAGGGGTCACACCAGCTGGTAGAGATCCCTGGCTCCAAGCACAGACTGCTGGGTGGGGCGTGGACATCAGTAGTGGTAATGTGCGGATAGAGGCTCAGGGGTAGTGGCTAGCTGGTGAGGGGGTTGGGGTTTCCACTCAGGCCTGTGGCCTGAGGAGCTTTGCAGAGGCTGTGGGGCTGGAAGGGGGATGGGAAGACAGGAGAGCCTTTGTCAGCCCTGTCCCTTTTTCCAACAGCTGTTGCTACTTTCTTTGGGCCCTTTGCTCAGGTCTGCCTCTCCCTAGGACCAGGGCCAACATGCCTAAGCTCTGGGCCCGCCATTGGGCACTAGGGATAGGTGTGGCACGGGGAGACCTGGGTCGGGAGAGATCCCTCGGGGGGATGGGGGGTAGGGAGTGACTACCCCCTCCCCCCTCCTTGCTGTGGCTCCCCTGTTTCTCTGCTCTGAGATGGCATCAGTAGTCTTAGAACATACATTCCAGCCCATCTTGGGGCCAGATACAGGAGATGCAAGGGTGAGGTGCTAACCCCAGGCCCTGGAGCACTGCAGCTGGGCAGGAGTAGAAGAGATACTGAGCAGGGGAGAGGGGGGAAGACAGTTGAGAGGTATGTGTGGGAGGAAGACAGACCCAAACAGAGAGAGAAGGGACTGTGGCCCCAGTGACCGCTTGCCCTCTCTACGTCCTCATCTTCTCCGTAAATGGGAGCAGGAGTTTCTGCCCCACGGGCTTGTGGAAAGAGTCCAGGAAGAGGTGAATGTGGTCAACTCCTGGTCCCCGGTGGGGTCATCTTGAGGAAGCTCCTGAGAGACCACATGTGTGCACCATTCTGGCTTTTGTGTTTGGAGCTGTTTGTCTTTGCTAATTACAGGACTCTTGAAAATGAACTGCAGTGCATTTTCCCTTTTCTTCTTGTGTAGATTGAGAAAGCTAAATTGGGGCATAGTGGTATCACCTCCCTGAGGTGGGAAGCCAGAGCCCCCTGAGCCAGGGTCTGACTGAATGGGGTGGGGGAGAGCGAGTAGTTCCAGGTGGAGTTGTGGTGTGAGGGGCCTGACGAGGGGCAGTGAGATGCAGAGAACTCCAGGACTCCTGTAAGTGATAGTGGCAGAGCGGAATTCCTGCTGGGTCCAGCCTGGACTAGATGGTTCAGGAGGGAAGACAATCTTAGCATCTCCATGGCATTCTGTAATTTACTAAGAACTCTCACACCATTTTTCATTGGTTTCTTTCAGTGACCTGTGAGATAGGCAGCACAAGATTATGGTTCCCTTTGGCAGATAGGAGGGAACATTGAAGCCCAGGGAAGCCCTGGGATTTCCTCTCTCCCAAGTCAACAAACTTGGCCCCAGGTTCACCTTTTCTAGGTGCTGCCTCCCCCAT
>NW_011888868.1:6061875-6081550 GCF_000151845.1 Pteropus vampyrus | reverse complement strand
AATTCAGATGAGTTAATGGCCAGGAATACAAGCTGACTCTTGATCTAAACCAAGAAAAAGAATCCAGAATTAATTAGATGCATTTGCTGAACCTGAGACGGGATCCAAATATTGTTTTTTTGTTTTTTTTTTTCTGAAATTTAAGCCAAGCCAGGAGTTTATTTATTTGTGTCCTCCCTGCCCTCCTCTCCGAGGACTCAATGGACCAGTCTGTTCTGGTAGCTGGCCTGGCCGAGCTGGAATGTCACCACCTTTTCCAAGCCCTGCCCTTCAGGTTGGGTGGACTGTGGGCCTGGAGGAGGCCACAGCCATGCGGGGCCCTAGGTCCTTCCTGAGGATGTTGTAAGCGGTGCTGTCCTGGATCGGGTGGACCTGGGCACTGCGAAAGCTGTCCTGTGGGTGGGTGTGGGGCTTCAGGGCCTTGTGGGGAAAGCTGAGTCAGCACTGTGGGAAACCTGTGATCAGCAGCAGGACAAAACCGGATGCTTGCATCTTGACTTTGTGCCACTGCACTCGCGGGTCACCCTGCCCGCTGTGCACCCCAAGAGACTTGGGGAGGTCGCCTCCATGTTCTGCAGCGAGTGAGTGCAGTGCTATTCCTGAGCAGCAGGGTGCGGGGAGAGGCCTGGGCACTGAAGGGCTCTCGGCACTCCCAAAGCCCCGGCCACTCCAGAGCCAGCCCCTCCTCTGTCCTCTGGAGACTTAAACCAGCTGCTTAG
This sequence comes from Pteropus vampyrus, assembly GCF_000151845.1. Taxonomy (NCBI): domain Eukaryota; kingdom Metazoa; phylum Chordata; class Mammalia; order Chiroptera; family Pteropodidae; genus Pteropus; species Pteropus vampyrus. The sequence goes on along the minus strand of NW_011888868.1, from coordinate 6,080,831 downwards.
CCTCTCTTACTTTGGTTTGCTCCTCCTTAAAGTTGGGTAACAATCTTCCCCCTGGGCTTTTGAGGATGGAGGCTGTGACCCTACCATCACACATAGTAGGCACTTAATGCCAAGGGACTTGGAGTGTGAGCTTCTCGTGCACAAGGGATAGGAAAGGTTTTGCAAGGCACTTTATATAGTGTGGCAAGGTAGAAGACCTAGGCTCAAATGCCAGCTCTGCTCCTCACAAGCCCTTGACCTTGGGCAACTTACTTATTTTTTCCAAGCCTTAGTTTTCCTATTTTGAGCATTAAATGGGAGAACAGTTGTCTCCATTTCATACCTGAGGACACAAGTTTGGGGTGGCAGCTCATGGGCCCAGCTTTACTGTGGGATGGGGGTGGCTGAGATGCTTTAGGCAAGTGTGGAGTGTTCAACTGCACCCGTGCCCTCTGTGTGTGTCCTTTTGGGCCTTCCTGTCCAAGTCTAGGCTGGCTTTGGCCCACCAGCAATGGAGGAGTCCAGGCCCAGCTTGGGATCCAGATGGTGGGGCCTGAGGCCTCACGGGAGGGGATTTCTCCAGAGAGGGCCTGGTGGAGGCCAAGGATCAGGTGACAACATGGACCGCCCCCCTCCCCCCAACTTTCCACCATTTCAGCCCTCCTATCCTTACTCCCTCTCCCTGTAGGCAGCAGGAATCCCTTCTAGCTTTTAGATATCTAGAAGTGTCCACAGCTGCAGCAAGGAATGGCCAGGGGCCAACCTCCAGGACCTGGGGGCTGGACTTTCACTCCCAGGCCCAGTCCCCCTCTGCTCTTTTCTGTACTCCTCCTTTGGCACATTCTCCCAGTTTTGTCTTTTTTTAAAAAAGGGATTGGTAACTCTGTGGCTGTTCAGCTTCCCATTACTGCTGAACTGTGTTTTTCCTGGTAAAGAGGGCTCTTGCTCTTCCCCCCACCAACCTTCACCCTTGACCTGTAAGTGGATCACTGCCCCTCCACCTCCTCTTCCAGTCCCTTCCCATTCTCCTCCAGCCCTGACTCTGGTGAAATGCAGTGGAGCTAACCCTGGGCTAGGAGCAGGGCCACCCCAGAACAGTGAGTCTCTATCCCTCGATTCTCCATCAACAAAGTGGGTGAGTCCTGTGGTACCCTCTTGGATCCTGGGAACTTGTGGACAGTTCAGGGCTGAGAGAGGGAAGCCATTAGCACAGCTTCAGGGAAGAGAAGTAACCATAGGGGCTGGTGTGAGGGGCAGCCCTCCTTCCTGCTGTGTTGTGTGTGGCATGCACTTGGGTGGGTCGGACTGGGTGGGAGCTGTTAAAAGCTGACCCTGGGCATCGACTCTTTTGAATTACAAAAATAACAATGACCAAAACAATAACACTAATGTGTTTGAAAAAAATACCACATATCTTGTCTCCTTTGGGTACTATTTAATAGTTTCAATTGCACTGACATGGAAATGGAGGAGTCCAGTTGGTGAAATGAATGAACAACCCGATTACACATTTAAGTCAAGCTTCTCAGATAGGAACAGACATATGTAAAGGGCTGAGGGCATCTAGAGGGACAAGTGCATTTCTGTGCCTGGGGTGGGGTCAGGAAAGGCTGCCTGGAAGAGGTGACATGAAGGACCAGCATGGTCCTCGATGAAGACTGTGAGAGTTTCCATGGCAAGGTGGGTGGGTTTGGGCAAGGCCTTCACCCACCCCTCCGTAGGCCCTGTGCTCTGCTATGAGCTGGACCTATGCTCTGCTGCTCCTCTGCACAGGCTGTTCCCCCACTGAGCTTAGGAAGCAGCTGATGAGGGGAGGTGGGTAGCCTGGGGGGCAGAATCTACCCCTCTGTTGATGGCCAGTGTCCAAGACCCTGGGCTGAGAATAGCACCCACACTTGCATGGAAAGGACAGGTGTGTGGACAGTGGCTCTTTGGGTGGCAATGCTGACATCTCTGAACAGGTGGTGTGGAGGGCTGGGCCCCACCCAGCAAGACACAAGGGCCAGTGGGTGGCGCCGGCTGCAGTGCTCTGTGAACCTTTCCTGTAGTGGGCTGCATTCTGGGCTGGGCTCTGGGATGTTGAATATCGAGGCCCATGTGGCTGCCCATGGGGCTGCTGCTGGTCAGAAGAGGCCAGTACTTTCTTCTGCCATTTGGTTGTTTGGTTTCTGTAAGGCCCTTTACCATGTTACTGTTTTACCAAAGCAGCCAGATATGGGTGGGGCTTGCATGGTCCCTACAGAGCTGAGGGGTAAGGAGGCTGCTGAAGGGAGATTGGGCCAGGAGAGGGAGGCGGGGTGGGCTTTTGTTTGCTGTCTGTGAGGAATGTCCTGTGTAAGCCCGAATGAGTCATGGGAAGCAGGTGTACTGGGCTGTAGGCACCAGGCACCAGGAAAGGCATCTGTGGGCTGGCAGGGTGGAACAGGGGAGGGACTTGGTAGGAGAGGCTGCCAAAGCTTTTCGGCTTGCATTGGGGAGAATCTCAGGTCAAGATGAGGTAATAGGGCAGGAAGGAAACTAGCCACCTTTCTGTGCTTCGCCCTCTTACCTACACAACCACACATCATCCTTAAATACTCCCTTGACTGAGAGGTCTTGGCTCTGTTTTGCTGATGAGGCTCAGGGCTCAGAAAGGCGGAGTTCCTTCAGAGGGTTGTGCAGTCTGGGCCTGTTCCCTGCACCTCCAGCCAGAGCCTCTCCCACCAATAGGAGTCCAGAGCAGGAAGAGCTCTCTGCCCACTCTCCCTCCCCTTCTCTTAGCAGCTGTCCAGGCCAGACACTGAGCTGGTCACCACCTTGAGCTGGTGGCTGGAGTGGGTATGACTGAGGGGCAGGTGGGTGGGGAATGGGGAGTGGCAGGAGTCCAATGGTGGGGTCTGTCCTGGTCACCCCAGAGTCCTGGCTGGTGTGTCCCCACCTCCCTCCGTGACATCTGAGTCCCTCAAGCTCGCCATGATCCTTAGGTGTCCCCATCTCGGATGATGACAGCTTCTTCCTTCTCATGGCTCAGACCCTGGAGTCCCCTTTACTTCTCTTTGTCACCCCCTATTTGACCACTTCTCTCCATTTTCTGTCCTTGCCCCAGCCACCATTGCCTCTTATCTGGGTTTTTGCAGTCACCTTCTAAACCAGCTCTGTGCCACCCTGCTCTGCAGTCTGTCCCCACACAGCAGCCTGAGATCTTTTAAAACTGCAGGTGGCATCAGAGCTCTCCAGGGCTTCACATTCCATGCCGGAGTTTCAAAGTATTGACTTAAGAAACGTCCAGATCTGTAGAGAATTTTGTAAGAGTTTATTTGAGCTAAACTGATGACATATGCCATGGAGCAAGATTTCAAATGCTCTGGAGAATGAGAGTTTGCAGCTTCTTTTAAGAATTTGAAATTAAAGAGGGGATGTAAGGAAGATTACATAAAGGTGGGAAAAAAACAAGGCTGCGGGTTGGGTTGGATTACAGAATAGTTAACGAGATTATGTGCTCTCTGGAGTGTTAATACCCCCTTTGAGGGGTATTACTTCTGGCATTTCAAAGATGTGCTAACCTAGTTGCAGGAGAACAATGGACAGGGCTTGCTTAAGGCAAAGATAAGCCTTTTACTAAAGAAGTTATAGCCTGGGGCATGACTACCCACCATGATCTGTGCAGTTAGGAATCTATGATCAAATCAACCTGTGAGGTTACTTTACAAAGAACCCCTTATTTTATCCACATCCTCTCTTCAGACACACTGGCCTTGCTCTTCCCACCTCGGGGCCTTTGCACTCCCTATGTGCTCTGCCTGGCTTGCCCTCCTTGACGAGGTCTCAGATATTATTTCCAGAGCTCCGCCCTAAGAACCGTACCTCTCCCCGCCCCACCTCTGTGCCCTGCAGAGTTTTTGTCCATAGAGCACCAGACCTCTCAGTCTCTCTCTCTCTCTCCCTCCCTCCCTCCCTCCCTCCCTCCTTTGGAGCACTGGCCTCCCAGGGCCAAGACATGCTTAGATTCCTGTAGAGCAGAGCCAGCCAGGCTCTGTGAGGGCATCTAAGATGAGCCCATCCTTTACAGCCCAGGAGGCCAAGGCCCTGTGTCAGGGTCGGGGGGCTGTTGGGTCTGGGTTCTGAGGAGTGAAAGTCAAGTAGAGACCACTGAGAAGGGAGCAGCAGTAGGTGAACTGTCTTTTATTCCACTGGAGTGTTGGAGGGCTAAGTGGGGAGTTCTGCATAGTTGGGTGGCGCTTTGTTATTGAAGAAGGCATTTCTTGGTCTGGGTGGTCTTGGCCCTTCCAGAATCCCTCCTCCCATGTTGGATTCTGAGACTAGGAATGGGCTCAGCCTGGTGTAGGGGGGCCCTGAGGTGGGGGGTGCCTGTCACCACCCAGCCTGGGCCCTCCAGCAGTCCCTCGTGGCTCTAGTGCTGCTTCAGCCTGTACCTCCTCTTGGCAGACCCCAACGTACCTTTGGAAGGTGGTGCCATGGCTGTTAGGACCATCAAGCTTCTAGCTCTGCATTCACTTAGCCCTGAGATCGGGTGCTTGGAGCCTCAGTTTTCCCGTCTGCGGACTGCCTCCATCTCCAGGATTTGGAGGACACTCGTAAGGCTTTTGGAGGCCTTTGGATTACGGCTGCTGTTGTTTTATGGCCTCTACCTCACACCCCCACCCCCATCAGCCCAGCCTGGCTCCTCCAAGCACCCCCAACCCCTTTCCCGTTTTAACTTTGTCCCCTGTTGCCTCTGCTGCTCTGGGCTCTGTTCTGGGCTGGTCCAGCCTCCTCAGCCCACTCCAGCTTTCTCTGGGATCTGGGTGGCCCTACCCTGGCTCCTGGACACAGGCTTATCTGTGGAACAGGATGGAATTTCAGGCACACTGGGAGAGGGAGGATGACAAGAGATGGGGAAGGAGCCTTCCCTTCTACCTAGAGAGATGGATGTGGAGGAGGAAAAGGAGGAGCCCCCCATCCGTCCACCTTTCTTAGGAGTGGAGGTCGAGCACCAGCCCTGGGAGGGGTCACTGTGGAAAGGGCCTGAGCTGAGAGGGCATCTCTGCACTTCTGCTTTTGACCACCCAGCCGCATTTCAAGGCATTGTTGTGGGGCTAGCCAAAGTTTTAATGTATCCAGTTAAGGACGTAAGAAAAGGAAACCAAATATCGCTTTTTACTCTCGCCAGTATTTCATAAAGGAAAGAGAAAGTCACTAAAAGAGGAAGGAGATAATTTTAGAGTTACAGTTTCTCAAGAAAGGCCAGCTGGCTTCCTCAGTCAGCCGTTTTGACCAGAGGCCCACAGAAAAGGATGATGCGTCTTTTTGGACTGGTATCAGGGGACAGTGACTTCCAGGACACAAGGACTTAGAAAAACAGATCGCCAAGTGGGGGTGAGACCCTGGAGCTTTGACGGGGGCAGCCCAGTCTCAGTTGGCCAGTAGGAATCTGGAAATATTTTTCTAGTTTCACGTTTCAACGAAAAAAATCTTTGCAAACGTTGCATTCTGCTATACAGTCTGTCTATCTGTGTTTGTTATGTCACAAAAGTATTGTCTTTACAAGTTCAGTCTTTGAGACACAGCAAGATGGAGTGTGAATCTTTTGCAGCAAATCCTAGTCACACTGCCTGTTGCTCTCAGGAGTCTATGAGCCTCGCGTTTGAGAATCACAAGTCGAGCCTGGGCTTTAGAATTCCACAGGTCTGGCGTCTTGGCTCTGCCATTCGTTAAGTAGGTGACTTCTCTGAACCTCAGTTTCTTCATCTGTAAAAGGTGATATGAGCCCACCTGTAAGAGTGTCAAGGGTGCTGATCTTTTTCAAGGTGGGTCCTTGGACCAGGCTGTCTGCAGTCATGCCTTGCTATGTGATCTCAGTGCAGCTCAGGAGGGACGGATGCAGTGCCCACCGTTGGCATCTGTGCGGAGCTCACTGGGCTGGGCTGGGCAGGTATGTGGCTGAGAGATGGAATCTGATGGTTAAGGGTCCCCTCTGGAGTGTGAGCCGAGCTCACAGTATTTGCCTTGGGAGGAAGGTAGGATGACAGATAGCCTGTCCCCAGAGCCAGTCTGGAAATGGAGGTTGAAAGTGAGGATGGGGAAGAGGGACTATGGGAGGGGACGGACTGAGGCCCTTTGGCCTGTCTCGGGCAGCCCTGCATGTGCACACGCACGCACATGTGCCCCAGAGCTGGACCCTCCCACCCTGAGCTAGTGTTGGTTTCTCTTTCTCTGGTTTTCTTTCCAGCTCCCCTTCCTCATTCTGGTCCTTCTCCCACAGTTTCTCCTGGCCTCCGCTCTGCTGCTTGCTTGTCTCCTCATGGTTCCTGCTACTTTCTTACTGTGCCCAGAGGCAAATGAAGTGCTGTGGGCAGGAGCCTTGTCAGGGAGTGTGTTTGAGTGTGTGTGCACAGACAGGTGGCGAGCATCTGCATGTGAACATGTGCAGGTTGGGTGTGCTTGCTGTGTGGGCATGGGAACCTGAGTGTGCAAATGGGCACTGCGTAGAGGGCCCGAGTGCTGAGGAGCATTCTTGCTTCTTACGGATGGAATGCTGTTCCTGGCTCTTACCCAAAGCTAGTGTTTCAATATTTGTCTTTCTTAAAAAGTCATCAGCCTTTGGGAAGTTGTAAGGCAAAGCCTCCTGGTGCTGCAAGAGGTTAAGGAGTTTTGTTGGCCAAGGCCTTTTGGCCACATGTTCTGCTCTTACTTTCCTAGACCCTGGGCTCTACTCCCAAGGAGGATCCTGAGCTGCTTTTCCCTCCAGCTGGGCTGGAGCCAGGTCAAGGGGCCCACTGGCTTGATGCCCTCCCGGGGAGGCCAGGCCCCTCTTTTTAGCCCCTCTCTCCACGGTCCCCTCCCAAGCCAAGGGTACAGCAGCAGCTCTGGGACCACTGACCATGCCAAACTCATCACTAGGAGATCACCTGCCTTGGGGGTAAGCATTGCTGCTCTGAAGGCAGAGTTGCCTGGTTCCTTCTTATGAGGGAGTTCTCTGGGCACTCCAGAGGGAAAGGCAGAGTTTCCTGGGCTGGATGAGAAGATGAAGCTGCTCCCTCGTGCAACCACCAGCCTGGGGTCAAGAGCCACAGCACAGGAAAGGCATGTAGTGAAAGGACTCAGGAGTCAGGAGACTTGGGTCCAGTCCTGGCCAGCCGACAGGTCACCTCAGTGCTCTGCCTTAGTCTTCTCACTCCTTAAGCGGGAGTGCCATTTGCACACTTAGAAGAAGATGCCAAGAAAGGGAGGCCCTGCAGAAGGTTTCAGGCTGTAGCACAGTGCCGGTGGGGCCCCCTGGGCCAGAGTTGCTTGTTGGAGGAGTACATCATCTCTCTGCAACCCCACTGTGACCAGTCACTGGCCAGAGCAGCCCACCGGTGGTGCGGCCTTGGCTGGGACTCAGTAATGGACCCAGAGGGCAGCTGCTGGAGCCATCAGTCTATCTTATTGCCAGAGCATATGAGATCTAGCCACACTTGTTCATGGCCACCACAAAGCCACAGAGTCCTGGCTTTGTTCCTTCTTAGCTATGGGGTCAAATTACTTAATGTCTCGGCCTTACTTTTCTTATTTCTAAAGTGGAAGTAAGAATATGTTAGCTCAAGGCATGGCCTAAAGATTAAATGACATGCCTAGGAGTAAGGACACACCTCCCTATAAAGTGAAGCAGGGCTCCTTGTAGAAATGGCTGATTCTGGAATGGGGCAGGGAAAGTACATGCCGAGCCTGGAGTATCTCGTAGTGTCAGAAAGCAAGGAAGTGCTCAGAGATGAATGGGGACAAGTACACAGGTTCCCACTGCCCAAATTTAGGAGAGTTTGAGCATCAGAAAGAATATGACGGTAATAGATTTATAACACACTGCAAAATGAAGACCTGAGTCCATATGATATCCCAAATACCCTCCCCACAGAGGCACAACCAGGGGAAGCTGTTCTTTGTAGAATGCAAGGTAATGTAGAGATGATAGAATCCCCGGGTAACCGTTGGTTCAGGCAGAGCTAAGGGGTGCTGTGCTTCTCAGACTTCTGTGTGCATGTAGAGCACCCGGGGACTCATTAAAATGCAAAGTCGAATTCAATAGGTCTGGGGTGGGGAGATGCTGAAACTCTGTATTTCTTCCAGGCTGCCAGATGACTGTGATGCTGCTGGTCCATGGACCCCACTTTGAGTAGCAAAGTATTAATGGGCGGTAAAGCTGCTGGGTGAAACGTCGTTGGCCTTGGACATTTACACAGTGATGGTGTATTGCCCCTCAGATGGCTAATTAATTTTCACAAGAAAAGGTTCCTTTGAGCAGAGATTTGGGAAACTCTACCTGACCAAGTGGCCAGACTCAGCATACTGAGCAGGGGACATCCCGCTGTGACTTTGTGGGGAGGACACTGCTTCACCTCTGCAGTCTTCTTGCCAAAACAATGTCTAACGTGAACCTAATCACGAAGAAATCATCAGATAAATCTAGAGTGTGGAGCATTTTCTGTGACTGGTTTATACTCTTAAAAATGTCAATATTATGAAAGAAAAAAATATAATAACAAATAATCAATGGTGTCTGAGGGAATGTTCTGGGTAAAAGGAGACAAGAAACATGACATTCAAAAGCAGTATGTGAACCATGTTTAGATCCCACATTGAAAAACGACCCAGGCATAAGGGACATTTTGGGGGAAAACTAAGGATATTTGAAGATGGGCTATATATTAGATAACAGTATTAGACAAATACTGTACATATTGGTGGTGTTCTAATTGCAATATGAGTATTTAGAACATTCTTATTTTTAGGAAATATGCTGAAGTCTTTAGGAGTGAAGTATTTTGGGGTAAAGGGTCATGATGTCTGCAGCTCACTGCCCAGTGATTTTAGCAAACATACAAACATACCACTCAAATTGTTTATATGGAGAGAAAGAGTAAATAAATGTACCCCAGTGGTAACAGTTGGCAGGTTGGGGGAAGTGTATCTGGCAGCTCGTTGCACTGTTCTTTCAACTTCTTTTGAGAGTTATATTTCAAACTAAGAGTTTGGGAGGGGCATAGGGAATGAGGCAGGGAGTGGTGAGCTGTGGGCTGGCCTCTCTCCCTTGCCTTCTTTGCTGTCTTATAGGCAGGCAGTGCTGAAATCCTGCCCAAATGGCTCCTGGATTCTAGAGGGTCCGGGGAGTGTGGGAACAGGCTTAAGCCACTGTGGTGTTAGATGCCTCACAGGGGCGGCGGGGCCTCTGCAGCCTCAGAGCGGAGGAGCCTGAGGCTGGCTCTGTGCTGTTTGCACCCTCTCTCCAGCATGGCCATCTCAGCATGTGTGGCAGAGAGGGGAAAGGAGGCAGCTAGAGACACTCACAGGAAGGAGCCTCAGGGTGTGGCGAGGGAGTCAGAAATCCAGGGGTCCATCGGAAGAATATCCCATCTTGGCATGTCAGCCTGGGGGAGGGCAGGTCTGGCCACTGGGTGACCTTTGGCCTGATTCCAGTGGCCATGCCTCACTTTTCCCTCTTGGGGTGTCACCCCCAGAACAGAGCCCATCTGTGTTTGCTGAGTCATCTGTGGGAAAACCTGGCCTTCTACCTACCTATTCTTCTGTCTGTCTGCTGCTGCCTGTCGGGGAGCCTCTGTCTGAGGGTACGGGGATGTGCATCCTGTTGCTGTGGTCCCATGACCACAAGCTCTGCTGGGAGGAAGAAGTGAGGTGGCGCCACCCACCACCCTAGTGTATCTCCTTCTGAGACCAAGGCTGACGGAGGTGGCGGCGGGGCTGGTGCAGAGAGAAGATGATGAGGAAGGTGAAGGTACAATGGGGTTTCAGCAGCTGGGTGGTGGGTTCCTAGTGGGGAGCTGGATGAGGTCCCCCTGGTGTGTGTGAGTGTGAGTGTGAGTGTGAGCGTAGGTTGGGTTGGGGTTCTGAGGACACTGTAGGTGAGGCGTGTGTGGCCGTGTGAGCTGCCTCCTGCAGCAGCTGTGATGGATGCTAGGGTTACTGGAGGAGCCTCCAGCTTTTCTGCCTGGCCCAGAGTCTGGCAGCAGGGCTGACTGGGATGTGGGTCCTGCCTTCCTCGGGCTTCCCTCCTGAGCCCTTGGGTTCTGCCCTTTTCCTGTGCCATGCCATTCAGATGTAGGTGTGTGTCTCCACCAGTGCAGGGAGTCTGGCCACTCTCTGGGAGCCATAGGCCCTAGGAGGGGATGGCCAGGGGCTCAGGGCTCAGCAGTGCAAGCAGGGCCACCCAGTGTCAGCGCAGTGGGCGAGCATGCAGATGCTCATCCACACTGTGTTGGCCAGCTGGAGTAGCTTGGGCAGGGTGAGGTCTCCCGGTGCCTGGCCTCCAGATTTGGAGCTTGGGAGCAGCGGACTATAAGACCTTAGGCTCTGTGTCCTGATTTATCTGTGCTCACCTGCCATCTGTCACATGGGGTTGAAGACACTTACCTGTGAGGAGGGAGTACTCGGTGTCTGTAAAATGCCATGGTCAGTGGCCAGTAACTGATAAACTGCTCTTAGTTCAAACAAGCCTGGCCCCAGTGGGCCTTTTGCCCCTGTGGGTTTGGTGGCCGTGCAGCACAGCTGTACAGAGGCACATATGCATGTTAGTAGGCTTGCCTGTCTCCTGGCTGTTTCCTGGCCAGGGAGAGGAGCAGAGAGGGCTGGGCAGGATGCCTGTAACAGCAGGGAGTGGGCCAGCTACAGACTCTGTCCATGCTCTGGGCTGTGAGAAAGGCTACAGCCAAGACGCTGGGGGAGGGGCACCTCTGTCCTCCATAACATCCGGGTCAAAGGAAGCCCCTGTTGAGCCCGGTCACCTAGAGTCACTCATTCGTGTCTGGTGAGCCTCCTGCCTTCCCTCAGGGCGTGGCTTCTGGCATGATTCACAGCCCAGGCTCAGAGAGGCCTAACTGGATGTTGTCAGAAGGAGATTTTTTTCTGCCACCAGCTCCTCTCTCTGACTTGCCCTGTTCTGCCCTGGATTGTTATTTCTGGGGCACTTCAGCTCCACTCCTATCTGGCTGAGCTGAGGATGTGGTGAGAGGAAACACGGTGGCACTGATAAGGCCTCCTGGACTCTTGGCACCTGGGCTGCTGAACTCGTTCCCATGCCCTCCTCCTGGCCTAACACCAAGTTGGCGGGGCCTGTGTGCTGGTGCTCTGTTCCATCATCAAAAAGCTTCCCTTTGTTTATTACAAAGGGACATGTGTGTGATAGGTACATGGTAAGTGTGACACAGGAGTGTCTGGGGCTTTCCTGCCACATAACCCTGAGAAGAGAGTGTGACTCCTGACTCTGCCATCAGGCCCTCCTGCTCACCTGACTTCTGCTTATCCTTCAAAACCTAGTTCAGCCATTCCGAATTCTCTGAGACCCTGTAGGTCAGGCCCCTCTAGACACCCGCAGTTCTCCTGCTGCCCTCGGTGATCTGTCTGCGAGCTTGGCACAGGGGGGCCTCCTAAGACATAGGAGCACCTATGTCCCCAAGGTCTATGGTCTTCGCCACAGCTTTCCTCTCAGCGAGTGGAGGGCTCTTTGTGTGTGTGTGTGTGTGTGTGTGTGTGTGTGTGTGTGTGTGTGTGTGTTTGTCCTAGGTGAAGGCACTAGTGGGGACTGGAGAAAGAAGCCTTGCGGCCTCCCCACGGGGATGGGGACAGATCCTGGCATGGCTGAGCAGCTTTTAGTGGGCAGGAAGGGTCTGTATTGTAGTCTGGGCACCCAGTGTGTTGGGAGTCCCAGTTATGGAAATAGGAAGCCGGTAGTGGTTGAAGCTGTGGGATTTTATTGGACTGTGTTATGTCCTGGACTCTGCCTTCGGGCAAGCAGTGCTCAGCCTTTTTTCCTTCCAGTAGCCACACTGGGAGCTCCTTGAAGACAGAGACTCAGGCTATGTGTTCTCTTTCCCTCACCTGTAAGATAGGGGATGATTTAAATGAGGGTTAAAGAAGGCCAAGGCCAGCATGCACTTCCTGGGCATTTTCCTGAGCCTTGGCCACACTGTGATCTCAGTATTACTTCCATGTCGGAGGTGGGGCACTGAGATGTGGAGAGGTTAAGCAGTTAGCCCGAGGTCACCCAGAGCTTCCTGGGCTGGTCCCCACCACATCACTTTCTCAGGGCTGGGACCCACCGGAGCCAGCTTGGGTTACTCAAGACCAGACATCAGATTAATGTGAATTCCCATTCGAATCCTTATGCCAATGGCTGCCTCTCATGGCTAGCTTCCTGTGTGTTAGGCTGAATGCTTTCTGTGCATGACCCTCCCATTTTGCATAAGAGAAGACTGAGGCTGACAGATGGGATGTTTTGTTCAAGGTCATGATTCTGGCCTCAAAGCCCATGGCTCAGGTTAGCCAGTGGTCACCAGAAACATGTTATGTGTCTGCCCTGTGCCCAGCCCAATGAAGGAGCTGCGGACATAGGGCTGGACACTGTCCCTGACCTCAGACTGTTCACGTGGCTGGGGCAGGGCCAGAGGCAGACACTTGGGCACCATTGCACAGCAGTGAGGAGAGTGAGTCCCTGGCCCTAAGTGGTACAGAGTGGCGTGGGAGAGAGAGAGGGCAAGGGCAGCTTTACAGAAGAGGTGTTGCCTGAGCAGGCTCTGAAGGAGGAAGGGGGCTTGCTGTATGCATGTGCATGCCCATGTGCACATGAGCAGCATGTGTGCATGTGACTTCTGACTAGCATCTTGGGATGCCGTCAGTCTGGACCCGGCACGAGGCTTGGTTGGTGTCAGTCCTGGCCCCCGGTTGTGTGAAGGCTGCTCTGAAGGCTTTTAGGGGCTCACCATTTCTTGAGTATGTGCTATAGGCCAGGTACAGAGATGTGTTTTACAGACATGAGCTTAAGGTGAGTGCTAACAGTCTCTTTATTTTCCAGATAAGGCATTTGAGGCAGAGAGACAGTAAAAGTTCTTCTTCTCAAGGGTCTTCTCACTGCCTCGCATTGTCTCACTGTGGCTGGTCTTTCTCAGGGCCCGAAGTTCTCCCTGGTGGCCATCTGGGTGGAGCACACAGCTGCGGCCGGCTGTGCGTGTCTGTGTGCATACTGGGAGACCTGATGGCAGGTGGAGATCTTTGCTGATAAAGTGTATCTCCTCAGGGAGAAGGAGAGGCAGGGGGTGGACAGGGCCACCTCCCTGGTCCTCCAGGCTTGAGGGCTGGCCAGGCCCTGATTCTGCTCCCTGGGGGCCTCTGGCTTACTCAGTGGTTCACTGACTTCTGCACATAGTTTTCTGCCTAGGGGACCATTTCTCTCCTTGGAGGTGGTGGGGCTGTGTGGTGGCCATCTGATAGGGGTGAGTAAACTACTCAAGCTTGGGCACCTCCACAGCTTCCCCGTTTCCACGGGACCAGCTGCATGTGGTTGCTGTGGGAGTGGGGGCCTGTGGGTGTAGTGGTTTGTTTTGCTTTCCTGCTGTCACCTTAGTGTCAGTGCTCGGTATCTAGCTGCACTTGCCCTATAGAATGTGTCCTGACTGTAGCACAGAGTTGTTGGTGGGCCACACCTCAGTGCCCACCCCCTGCCCGTCCTGCCACTCACAATCCCCTTCACCATCCTCTGTGACCGTTGCCTGCCTTGAGTGACTCAAAATTCCCTGGTAGTGTTCCTCATCTTGCCTTTACTGCACACTCTTCCCCTGTCTGAGCAGCTGCTTCCCCCAGGAAGTCCTCCTTGATGGGATCTCCACTTGGGCTCCCACAGCCTCCCTCTCTCCTGGGGCTGGGCCCACATCTGGTTGATCTCTCTTGCCCCGGCAAAGATGCCTGGGACTGGGCACAGAGCAGGTACTTGGTGAGAGATGGCCAAAAGCACTACATGAGACGGGGGATGATCTGAGAGTTGATTGGTCTGCTGTGGTATCCTGGGCCAGCTGGAGAAGGAGCAGCAGGACAGTGCAGGCCCTCTTGGGCCAGTCAGGGGTAGGAAGGGTCCAGAATCTACTCTGGAACTGGGTGCCCTTGGTCTAGGACCTGAGCCTGGGTCCTGGGCAGGTAGAGCTGGCGTTCCAGACTGTGCCACCCACTTCAAGGTCTGCAAAGGGAGAACATAGCTGAGGAGAGTGATGGTGGTGATCTGCTGGCCTCAGACAGCTGCTAGACTGGCTGCCCTGGTCCCGTGGGGCCCAGCCCCATTGGGTACTCATCCTTGCACTGTCCCAGCTTTTTTTCCTCCATCTGCCACCCCTACCGCCACTTGTTTGCTTCTCATTCTCGTTGGGTTTTGGCCACTGCTTCTGCTGAACATCCGTGTTATCCTTTCTACTGCCTAGTGCAGCCTGCGGTCTCTGTCTCCATCTTGATCTCCACTTCCCCCTCTCCCTGCAAACCCCACCCCCATCTCAGCCTCGATGTCCCCTTTCTGCACTCCCATCTCTCTTCTTTCTTTTTTTGTGCTCTCCCCAAAGTTGCCTCACCCCTCCTTGCCTGTTTATTTTGTGCCTCTTTACTCCCTTCCTCTCCTCCTCCTCTCTCTCTCATCATAGAGAACTCGGGGACTGGAGGGGAACCTGGGAGAACCCAGCGGGCCAGCTCTTCTTGTCAGGGCTTGCTCTCAGGCTCCTCTCCTGACCTTGGGTTTCTCTTTCTCTCTGTGTTTACCCACCCATCACTCCACCTCTGCCCTCCACCTCCTTTTTGCCACACAGCTGAGAAGGGACTTACCAGCAGGGAGAGTCTGCTTCTGAGATTTCCAGTTGGGAGTAGATCCTTGAGTGTGGCCTTGAGGCCCTATATGTCCATGCATGTGTTCCTGTGGGCTCTGGGGCTGGGCCTAGCATGACCTGCTGGGCTGTGGAGAAGGGAAGCAGGGTGGCTAGAGTGGGTTGCATCTGAAAATCTAGTCAGGTTGGGAGCTGACTCCTAGCAACACAAAGAGCCCGACCCCTGGCCACCCCTCACTGCCCTCCTTGTCTTGGGTGGTTGGTTACCTCTCAGCTCAGGGGCTGCTCTGCTCCTGCCTCTGGAATTCATGAGCTTTGTGCCCAGGATATGGAGTTTTGTGGGGAGGGGGACCACCCCTACTTGGTCTCTCTTGTGTTCGGCTCACTCTTCAGCTGCCAGGGTGGGAGTCGAGCACCCAAGGGTGCAGTGTGAGATCATCCTGATTCCTCATGCTGTCTTTGAAGCCCTTGTCCTCCTGGTTTTGGTCACTACAGTCAGCCTGTTCTAAGCTCCTCCTCTTGGCTGATGGGCAAGCCCTAGAGGGAGGGTAGGGAGGCCTCGGGACTTGATGGACTCAGTGCTGCCCTTGGGTATCATAGCTGCTGTGAGACCAGATGGTCCCAGCATCCTGGGCTGATGATTTTGGCTGTGGGCCTCCCAGACCCTGGCCGGGGTGGGGTAGCCTCTGTTATTGGTACCTGGGATCTCTTATTTTGGCCAGTGTCTTTCTCAAGGTAACACTCTCCCCATCTCCCTCTGCCCCTACAGGTCCTTCAGAAACTGGGGAAGGCAGACGAGACAAAAGATGAGCAGTTTGAACAGTGTGTCCAGAATTTCAACAAGCAGCTGGTGAGTGCGGGTGGCCCTTGGCCTTAGGGAGGTCTTGAAAGCAAAACTGTGGCTGCTGGGTGGAAAATGTCAAAGGCTGAATTTGTGGAGCAGGGGAGCTTGGAGAAGGGGGTCAGTGAGGGCTGGCAAGGTCACGGAACACTTCTTAGGCGAGGGGGCACTGGCACTGAGCATGGGCCGTGGGAGATAGGAGGGAGCAGGGGCATACCTTTGAGGTGACCATATCTGTCTTTGGGAGCTTAGCTTAGAGCCTCTCAGGGCAGGGATAGGAGCCCTGTGTCTGTTTGTCCCGCAGACCAGTGATAGGAGTTGTTTCAAAGGTTAGGTAGGTGCCATGAAGGGGGCAACTACTGCCTCTGTGGCTCTGGGTGAGCCCCTGCTCCTTTGGCCTCATTTTTCTCACCTGTGAAATGGAGGCTCGAACAAGAAACCTGAAGTCTCTGCTTCTGATCCTGTCTCCAGCAAGCCCTAGGGGCATGTCCCCATTGGGCTGGCTTTCTCAGTTGTGGGATGCTGCTCTGAAAGTCATTTAGGGATCGTCATTACTAGAGTATCTACCGTGGATGAGGTACTGCTTGCTCTGTGTTTTATAGACATGAGTTTTGCATCCTTGGGGCAACACTTGAGGCTCAGAGAGATTAAGCAACTCTTCCGAGACCACATACCTTATATGAGGGCTTGGGGGTTTAAATCCAGATCTGTCAACTCCCAGGTTCCCACTCTGGAGCTAAGCCCCAGTCCTGAGGGCTAGGGAGAAATGTTAGGGTAGCTCCTGAGCTGTAGCTTGAGGAAGGGGACCTAATGAGACTGCCCTAGAGCATGCTGGGCTATTTGGCAGAAGGTGAAGAAAATGCAGGTCTAGGGGCTAAGGTTCCTGCTGGCCTGGCCCCAGAGCTGTGACCAGAGTGTTGTTTTCCTTATTCGTTCCTCAGAGTCAACCCCTTTGGGCCCCTGGCTCTGGGCAAGGAGTTACTCACTGATCCTTGGGCAGAGGGGCCAGGCAATGAAGCGAGGGCTAAAGATAGCCAATGCTGGTGGCTGTCTGGTGGCTCCCTAGTTGTAGACATGGAGTGGTCACTTAAGCTGGGACCCTATCCACTCTCAGGTTGGGTGGGGTGGCCGGCTTTTCAGGGACCAAGAGTGGTTGCAGGAGGGGGTGAATCTGAGGTCTCATTCAAGGCTTGGGATAACCTTTCCTTGGGGGTTAAGGTGGCCAGGCGCTTCCGGATTTGATTGGTGCGTGTGGGGTGACTGGGCCCTGGGGTGACTATTCTGGAGGGGGGAATACAGGGAGCTGAAGTGGCTTGGCCTTGCCAACCTACAAGGCTGGCAGGACCATGGGGAATGTGAGGCGAAGATCAAGCTTGAGAAGCCAGGAAGCTGAGCACCCTCTTGTTCTTTATCTGTGAACACCAGGCAATGAAGTGGCCCCAGTGCCGGTCAGGCTGGGTTGGCAGGGAATGTGGTCTTTAAGGAGGCAAATTCCTACTCCTTTTAGTAGAGATGGGCCCTAGGAGAGGGCATAGTCGCCTGCTCTCACAGCCCCTTCTGGACCCACTCAAACCGGCAGTCATAGCAACCCGGCCCTCCTGTCTGTGCACTGAGAAATCCTGGAGGGGCTTCTTGTTCCCCCTCCCCCTGTGTACTGTACACCTAGCTCAGGCCCTCCTAGAAGCCCCCCAGGTCCTCCGAGTGGGCCAAGCTCTTTTTCCTAGGGGTCACATGTACTGCAGCATGTACTCCAGGACTCATCACGGCTGTTTGTTTATCTGTCACTGAGGTGGGGCAAGTCTTATTCCTTCTTGTCCCCAGGGCCCACTCGGGGCTCTGCTCCAAGTGGGCATTGCTACTGATTGAAGATTCTCTGATATTGACTGCAGAGGGGCAAGTGTCAGCTGGAGGCAGAGGGGATCCATGCAAGAGGGGCACCCCTGCACCTTAGATCCATTGGGAAGATGGAGGCTCCATCTTCAGGCAATTGGTGGAAGTTGATGTTAGGCATGGTGGGGATCACCCTTTGGAGGGAGGTACAGTGAAGATGTGGAGATGCTGGCCGAGCCGCCTCCACAGAGCTGCAACCACAGGTGCTGGTCCTGGGCTGTGGTGCCCTTGCAGTCCCCCTAGTCTGGAGCCCCGAGAGTAGGTCCAGAACTTTATCTTCCCCCTAGCTTCTCTGCAAGGAGTATGTTAGAGCCCCAGGAAGCTCTGGAGAGCTGTTTGTCAAACGCCTGTTTGGGGGGCCGAGGGAGCCAGGTGGAAGTAAGCACACACATTCTGTGCTGGCTGGCCTGGGCACTGCCCTGAAGGAGGCCGCTGGACTGGGGAGGGCTGTGTCTGACCTTGGGGATTGACTGAAGCCGGCTTAGGGGCCCAGCTGCACTTGGCACGTGGGTGGCAGGCCCCTTGCACATCTGTGTCCTGTGTGCCTGCTCATAGTGTGGCCTTGTTTGGGAGGCACAAGGGGCCCTGGTACAGCCTGACGCCCAGGCAGGCGCAGCACCTCACCCCATGGGTGACCACTTCCTCAGGGTGCAGAGCAGATAGGCACTGGTGGATGGTGGGGAGAGGAGCAAGATGAGGGAGGCTCAGCAGATAGGAAAGCTGGTTTTAGCAGCAGGACGTCCTCCCCAGTGCGTCAGGTCCAGCGTGATGCTGGCTTTAGTACCTGGCCCGTCTTCCCCATCAACCTTTCCTCTTACATCTTCTATGCTCCCTCTCAGCTGGACCAGTGTCCTGAGAGTCCTAGACATGGCCCTCACATGCTCTGCACACGGTTTGGCTATCCCCTTTCAGAGTTCCCCACTCCCTGTCCTTTGTCCTGGCATGGTGTGGCAGGAGCCTGTTGGGCTTGGGCACCACCTGAGCTTTTGGAACAAGGGGCTGGAGGGTTACTCCACTCTGCCCCTGTCCCCGGCCTGTGTTTCTGTGTTCTTTGGTCACCCTGTCCACAGTTGTCTGAGAGCAGGCCTGCTGCCCGCCGGACCCATTATATACATGTTTTGTGTTGTGTGTGTGTCATTCAGCAGAGCCCGCAGTGTCTTGTCCAGGGCGGAGGGGTCTATCTTCCTGACTTTCTTATGAGGCTGAGGATAGTACCTGGAAGAGACAGGTGCTGACAGACTCAGGATGAATGTCCTGTTGGGCACAGGGCTCCTGCAGCAGAGACAGAGCTGAGAACACAGTGGATGCTCAGTGGGTGCTGGTGTCCAGAGAGGCAACAGCTGCTGTGCTGTGAATCGAGCTGGATTCTGGGTCCTGGCCCAGGGGCGTTTACACAGCTCTCTTCTTCAGTCCTCCCAATGCCCTGATGAGGAAAGCTGGTCCACGGAGAGCCTTTGTTTGTCCACGAGGGAGTGCAGGAAGGAGAAGGTGAGGTATGGGCTTTACTCTCAGGATCTCACCTTGTTCTCATCTTTCTCTTTGCAGAACGAGGGCACCCGGCTGCAGAAAGATCTCCGGACCTACCTGGCCTCTGTCAAAGGTAAAGGGCAGACCTGTCCTTCATGGGACACAGGGAGTGGCCT
>NW_011888868.1:6041744-6059985 GCF_000151845.1 Pteropus vampyrus | reverse complement strand
TGGAGAGGGGCCAGGGCAGAGTGTTCAGAGAGACAAAGCAGGGAGAGTGTGGGTGCCCCGCTACGGGGAGCCTTCCTCTTGCACTGCGCTCATCTGCCCCTTTGCACCCTGGCTCTCACACTCCCCTGGGGGATGGGAATCCTTGACCCTGACCCCGTTATGGATCGGTTTCCACCTGTGACTAGTACCAGGACCCAGGGCTGGGGTGGAGATGGGGCTGGGCCCTGGGTGGGTGAGTAAAAGGTCCTCGTGGTCCCCTGGGTGAGGGACCACCTACAGCCCTTCTATGGTGCCTGCCCTGACTCCTGGCCCTTCCACTCACTCTGAGGCCACCTCCCAGAATGAGGAAAGGCTTGAGTTTCACTGGCAAGGCCCCACCTGGCCTGCTGTTCTCTGAGTGGAATTCCATCACAGGATCATATGTGACCCTGTCTCCATTGGAAGAAGCCGGATGGTGAGGGTGGAATTGGGTGTGAGGGGGTGGGGGTGCACAGGATTTGGGTTGGCCACACTCCACACTCTCCACATGGCCCCAAGGGCGAATCCTCCTATGCTTGCCCTGCCCCGCCCCCACCCCCTGGGGAGGACCGTGCTTGCTGAGCCCCTCTGCCCCTGCTAATAGTTCTCACATTTTGCTTTGCAGCTGGAGTTCACCCTCTTTTGTGCTCCACTAGGGGCTTTCCTTAATTTTCTCAGCCTGCTGTGGGGGGCTGGCACCCTGGAGAGGCTGCCAGCTTGTCTGCCACCGCGTTCGGGACGTTTGGACTTGGTGTTTAATATCTGTGTCTCTGTTTCTCTCCCGTCTCCCTCCTGTTTCTCCACTCTCCTTTGCCTTACCCTCCCTTCCCCCCAGCCTGTCTCGCTGCTTGAGAAAGCCGCCCCCCAGTGGTGCCAAGGCAAACTGCAAGCTCATCTCGTAGCTCAAACTAACCTGCTCCGAAATCAGGTGACACTGGCTTCTAACCTTGCACGTGCTGGCGCCTTCTGGTCTGCTGTCCTGTCCTTGGTGCTGGGCGTCTGTCTGCCCAACTGCCCTGCACTGCCCTCGGTGGGGAGGGCTTGGCCCTTTTCCTGGATTGGGAGGCAGGGTTGGTTTCAAATGCCTCTGCTGGGAGAGCTCCTGCTTCAGCTGCGACCTGCAGTGATGTGGGAAGGAATAGAGGCTGCAGGCTCTGGTTGACTGGGCCCAGGTCTGTTGCTCAGCACCCAGGTCCCTGGTAGTGCTGAGACTCTCTGAAATCCTATCCTCCAGGAGCCCAGGAAAGCCTTGGAGCCATCCGTCCTCTGTGAGGGCTCCTGCAGGGAGGGACATGATGTCACTAGGGCTTCTGTCTGGACATGTATTGTTCTTCAAGCCTGCCTCATAAGAACTGTGAGGTGATCTTGAATTTACTGAGTAGACAAAGCTACAGAGAGGCAGTCTTACTGAGCCTCTTACTGGCTGAGTTGGGGCTCACCTGATTCAAGGCCTGGGCCATTCTTTTAGCTCCCTGGCCTGGGGCTCCATGTGGGTGGTCCTGCCACAGTTGGCCAGACTCATGGGAACCCTTGGGACCCCTCATGGGCCCCCATAATGCCTCTGGAGGAGATACCAGAGTGCTTTTCAGTATGGCTGGGATGCTGAGACCTGGGATTGGCTCTTTGGGATTTTCACAGAGGACAGTCTGCACCATAGTGGTCCTGGAGGAGGCTATTGGTACAAAATTCCTGAATGATACTACTACCCTGGCAGTACTCTTCTCAGCCTCCTGCTCTCGGAATGGACCCAGTGTGGCCAGGGGCCACTGGGTGTAGTGCCCTGGGAGAGGTGGCCTTGTGGTTTTCTCTCCAGTAAAACTGACGTGACTTCAGCACTCCTTTTATAGTCCTGGGCTGGGGGCAAGCAATAAGCCTGACCTGGGAGGTTGGGTTTCTCTTTGGGAAGCTGCCCCATTTTTTCTGGCCACTCTCTGATTTCTTCATTTTCAACCCGCATGTATTGAATATTGTGATGTGGAGACCTCTGGGCTCAGCATAGGCTCATAGTTTAATTTTTTACCTGACCTACCTGATTTCTTTTAGGGCAAAGCTGTGGGCTGATTTTGGAGGGCAGAGTGACCCCAAATCTCCAGAGTCTTGGGGAAATGGTTAAGGGAGTCTTTGATAGGCCAGTGTCTCCTCTGCCACAGGAGGTGTGGGAAGAGTGAGGGGCTGGATTGGGCCTTTTCTGCCTATAAAATTCAAGACTTGTGGCTGGAGGGAGAATGGAGCCACTGTCCCAGAGCCAGGGTTTCTGCATAATTTTTCTGAAATGGGTTTGGCAGGAGGCCAGGTGACCATTTTTGTTGTGTGGGAGAAGCCCCTGAGAGTGTGGGGCCAGGGTGAGGCACGTGGCTGCATTTGGGCTCCTGGAATGGGTATGTTTGGGGATCCTGTTGGGAGGGCTCCACACCCCGACCCTTGGGGGGGAGCAGCAGGGGAGGCCAGAGCATGTGATCCCATCTTTGGATGCTGGACTATAGATATTTCGCCTTTCAGCCAAATTGGCTTTCCCATTTGGATCCAGTGTTTATTTGAGCATATCCTTCTTCTGCCTCCACCCTGCCTCGTGCCTGGCTGGAAGCGAGGGAGGCTTGAGGCTTCCTGTGGGCAACTGGCTGGCTGTGAGCTGGGCACTTAGGGCCCACGGCTGCCCTCCTGGCTGACTTGACTTTGGGGAGACTGTGATCTCTCGAGCTGACCAGCTCCAGGTGTCCCTTAGGTTAATTTTGAGCTCTTCACACTTACCATAGTCTCCAAAAACCTGCCTGCAGGACCCCGGTGCCCTACTGCATGGTGAGTGGGCCGATTTTGGGTCTGCCGCCCATGTCTGTCTGTCAGCATGTAGTAGAGCTACCGGGACTACAAGTCCTTTCCCACAGTGGGTGGCCCTGCCGCCCTTCCTGCCACCCCAGTGCTTCTGAAGGGTCCAGGATATGAGAATACAATCCAAAGGGAATAAAAGACTCAGGTCCTGACCTTTGGGAGCTCTAAAATAGAGCCACCCTTTTCTTTGCATTATTGCTGGGATGTGGGAAAAAGGCCTGGCACACAGCGACGAGATGCTGTGCCACTGTCACGATTGTTTATTGAGGAGTTAGGAGCAGCGTTGTGAGGCTGAATATTTGTGCAGAGGTGGTCTCTGCAGGCACAGGGCTGGGGTGGTCAAGGTGGGCTCCTGGGGAACATGGGACTTGGGTCAGACTCTTGGTAGTAGATGGGAGGTGTGCATGACAGTGAGAGGTGCTCATGGCCAGATGTGGAAGTCACTCATCTTGTGCTCACAAACCGTCATCAGTAGCCTCCAGTCAGGCATAGGGGTGCCCTGAGGTGTAAGGCAGGCATGGCCTAGCCAATAGCCTGGAGGGCCCAGCAGTTATGATCCATCCTGGAGCAGCTGAAGCACGCATGCTTAGAGAGTGATTTCTTTTTCCCCCTTGTTCTACCTTTAATTTTTAAATTAGATCTTTAGAAGTTAGATAAAGAGCTCAAGCTCACCCTAGCAAGTTCCAACAACCTGAAGGTAATTGGAGTCAGAAGAGGTGGTAGCCTCTCTTTCCTCTGGCTCCACCTCAAAGTCACCAGGCTCAGCTCTGGAGATAGGGCTTGTCCTGCCTGGTGCCTGAAGCTGATGGAACAGCTTGGTGGGCTTGGGGAAATCTCGTGCTTTCTGGCAATTTGGCGTTCAGGTCAATTGGCTGCCTTTGCCAGAAGGCCTGAGGATTTGAGGCTGCTGGCGGCAAGTTTTCTCGTGGGTGGGGCCTGCCACGTTCCCGGGCTGTGACTCAGACCCCGAATCCGAGTCACTGTTTCCAGCAGCGCCCTCCAGAATCAGCCAGCAGAGCCCCTTCTGGGGTCTTGTGACTCATCCCCACCCTCTTCTGGCTCTCTGCCTTCAGAGCAGGCCACCTGCTGCTCTATTTCCCTATACGCTGGCTCTTTGATGGGGACTTGGTGCCACCACCTGGTGGATGTAGCAGATGCAGGGAGCAGGTCTTGCCCAGGAGAAGGTGAAGGCCTTGGAAATGGACTCAGGCACCCTGCTCAGCTGCCCAGCTCCCTCCCACCCTTGCCCTGCCCTCCACCTGACTGGACAGGTGACAGAAGCAGGGGGAGGGTAGAAAGACTCTCCTGGGGAAGTGAATACAGGCTGCTGGCTGAGACTGAGTAGGAGGCAACCTTGAGAAAGGGGGAAAGGAATACTCAGGAGGGGACACTAAGGCCTGGGAATTGGGCAGCGGGCTGACACCTAGCCTGAGAGAGGTTCGTGTGTAAGGGGACAGGGTCCTTCCTCACTTGGCTGGGTCTGGGTCTGCCTCTTCCCCCTTTCCGTGCCCCAGCACCCCAGGCCCTGTGTCTTGTACCTTCTTATTGTGCACCACTGATCCCATCTGCACAAGAGAGAGGGGTCCTCCTTTTTGCCAGGGATGCTCTGCCCTCCTCTTCCTGGAGCAGTCCCTGAGGTCCTGGCTACAGTGCTGTGAGGGGCTGCAAGCGGAGGTCCGCCACGACGTCCACATCGAGTTCCACCTCTATCTTGCCCAGAGTGCACTGGGGGGTACAGGTCATGGGGGCGGGCCTGGCCTGGCCTGGGCTGGCTAGGACACAGGCCCAGCAGAAAGAATGACAAGCCCTGCCCCTCAGGCCGAGGAGGAGCTCATCAAAGCCCAGAAGGTGTTTGAGGAGATGAATGTGGATCTGCAGGAGGAGCTGCCTTCCTTGTGGAACAGGTGAGGCCAGGAGGTGGGAGAAGAGCCTTGGCCTCCTTCAAGCTGCACAGCTGTGTCATGTGTGTCTGCCTGGGGTGCCCTGTGTCCTCTCAGGGTTGTGTCTCATGTGGGTCGAGGCATATCAGTGTGTATGTGGCTCTCTTGGGTTGCCCTGACCTGTGTGTTCATTTCTCCTTCCTTGCCTCCTGTAGCCGTGTAGGTTTCTATGTCAACACGTTTCAGAGCATTGCGGGCTTGGAAGAAAACTTCCACAAGGAGATGAGTAAGGTAGGTTCTGGTGACTCTGTGGGCTTTAGAGTCACTCTGCCCAAGGCCAGGGTCGGAGGCACGGAAGGGGTGGCCTGAGCTCCCTTTTCTCTGTTGAGGTTCTGCACACACTAGTGATCACAGAGTCTCCTCTGGCCCTGGAGAGGAGCTGCCTAGACCCAGCTCCCAAAGAGCTCCCCATCCAGAGTGTTCTACCCAGTGGAAGCTGCCGGGTGTGCCGGGTGCGCTGGGGAGGCCGTCAGTGGCGCTTGAAAGTCCAGCCCCACCTCCTTCCTTCTTCCAGTCCTACTCTTCTTGCCTGGACAGAGCCACCTCTTCTCAAACTATAAATGTGTTCTCAGGCAACTTCGGCCCAGAAAACGGTGGTGGCTTCTCAATTTGTAGGCAAATGATAAATGCATTGCTAGTGTTTTGTCAGTTTTTAATGTTCTTTCATGTGTGTTAAGACACTGAAACAGGTCTGCTTTATTTGCCAGAATCTGGTGTAAGAAGGGATGTGATTAGCTTAAATTCCTATGTTGTGTTATTTTCATCTTCATCTAGCTGGCAGTTAAACTGCAAAGCTGAGTTGGAGAAACCTAGTAGTGGCGGCTTCCTCCTTTGGTTCAGTGGGGTTGCCTGACTCTACCCCATGGGCTAAGAGGAATGAGATGATGGTGGTGGATGCCAGGCTGAGGGCAGGGGGAGGAAAGGCAAGCCTGGGACCTCCACCACCCTGATTTCCTGCTTTTTGGGGTGTCGCTTTCCTTCTTTCTTTTCCTTCTTCCCTTTAGACATTTGAGATAACTTATAAAATTTTTAAAAACAGAGAGAGGTGACTTGGGGAAGAAAACATTTATGTAAGGCAGGAGGGAAATTCCTCTCTGGGCATCTTAGTGGCGAAAAGAGGGAAATATTCTCAGTAATGAGAATCACTATGTGCATGGGATAAACCTCTTCTCTTGCCTGTGCTTTTGGTGAACTCTCTGGCAGTTGTAGTGTGGCCTGAAAACATCTTAGCAAAATGACCTTAACAATTAGAATCAACAGTTAGTTTGCAAAAACAGTTAAAAAAAAATTTAAGAACAGTACAAGCTCTATGTATCATCTTAGGAAATCCTACAAGTAGAAAGAAGAGAAAAAATGGTCCCCAGAAACATTAAATGAGCACTGCAGCTCACTTCCTCCGTTTTTCCCACTGATGGGGAAAGAAAGAAGAACTTGTTTTCGGTAGGGGGCAGGGATGCAGGGAAGGGGTTAGAGTAGAGGGAGAAGCAGTGATGTTATTGGGGAGAGTGAGGTTGTTTGGTGGCCCTAGAGGCCCTCCTACCTGCTTGCTGTCCCACCTGCAGCTTAATCAGAACCTCAACGACGTGCTGGTCAGCCTGGAGAAGCAGCATGGGAGCAACACCTTCACGGTCAAGGCCCAGCCCAGGTGTGTGATGCTCGCCACTGTTCGGGCTGAGGGTGGGTGTGGGGAGGTGTGAACAAAGGGCCGACTCCTGTTGCTCCCTGACTCGTGCAAAGCTAGGACAATGCTTGTTTTTGTGGCCCCAGAGTTTGGCCTTCTTGTCTTGGCCTCCCTGTGCAGGTAAGGGCACCCCCATTCCCCCTGTGTGTCCCTGAAGCCTGCACATTACCTGAGCCTGGACTCCCTTCCTTATCTGTGAGGCAGGAGCAGCCAGGGCACCTGCACAGCTTTGGGAGGAGGGTGGGGAACTAAGTGATTCACAGGCACAGAGCCTTTGGAAAATGAATGGTCCTCTTAGAGCAGGGGGTGGTGCCACCTTTTCCCTGTCCTGCTCCCGGGAAGCCTAAGTCCCAGGATGGTGGCATTCTGCACACCCGAAAAGGTGTCCATGTTCCTGCCCTCAGCCCAGCCCTGGTCGCCTTTTGCCTCACCTCCCAGGAGATTCCTGTTTCCTTAGGGGAAAACGCGAAGGAGGAGGGGGTGGGTCTTGCCCTCTGGCTATGGCTCATGGGAAACAAGCAAGTCTGAGATTCTCCTTCCTTTCTGGCCATCTCAGCACAGTGTGGGGACCACAGGGAACCTTGCTTTCCGTCTATGAAATGGGGTGATTGTATATGCTTTTTGGGGTGAGGGAGGTATTACTTAGGACTAAGAAGATATTCAGTGATTATTTTTGCCCCTTTTCTCTCCTGAAAATAAAATACATGTGATGCAGAGGGTCCCACAGGGTGCCTGGGGCTGAGGAGCAAGCTGGGTGGGGAGGGCGGTGGGGGTGGGGAGAGTAAAGGCCCAGGGGCAGTTTCCCAGATCACTGCAGGAAGGATTGGCCTCCCTTGAGCTGCTCTGCCTGGTCTGGAAGGTCGGGAGCACCCAGGTTGGGTGAGGAGGGGCAAGTGGTGGCCATCCTGGGTAGTGCAGGCTGCTTAGACTGACATTCTGTAGGAAAGGGGCTGATCTGAGGGGGAAGGGAGGGACGTGGAGGCTTGTGAGCCTCCTTCATTAGGTATCCTGGTTGCCTCCTCTCCCAGGGTCCCATACTGGCCAGCTGACCCCACTCTTTCCTGGCATTCTGGGCCCCTGGTGCTGCTATGGGCTGGACCATGGGCATTGCAGTGGCCAGTGTGAGCCTCCTGCACCCCTGTGTTAGAGTAGCCTCCTCTTCTGCTTGTTTTGTCAGCACCACCCCAGGGCACTTGACACTATGCTGAGGCCAGTGGGGCCCCTGAGACTGTATGATGGGGGGCCAAGGGGGAAGTTAAGCCCTCATCAAGGCCCCTGGGTGTTAGGGGAGTCTTTTTCCCTTTGTGTAACCCCTTTGTGAGGGGTTGCTGATGAAGGAAGGGGACAGGCCAGCCCGACATCCAGCTTTCCCCCAAAATGAAGGCCTCTGCGTCCCATCCTCACAGAAAGAAAACTAAACTGTTCTCCCGGCTGCGCAGGAAGAAGAACAGGTACCGGCAGTGAGTGCTGCATTGTGGGGCGTCCGAGGCCAGCACGCTGGCCGGTGGCCCCAGTGCATGTGCCTAGCGCCCTTCTCTGAGGGCACCACTAACCCCTAACCTGCCTTCTTGTGTGTGGTGCTGCCCGGCAGGCCGGGCCTGCGCTGTGTCGTGTGTGCTGCAGGACAGGGCAGAGGGCTCGTCGGGCGGGAATGCTGTGCAGACAGCCGGAGCTCAGGTTAGCGCCTTCCTCTCTGCATTGCTGAGCGTCCACCGGCTGCGGCCTGGACCAGGAGCATCAACAGATGGAGAATGGCACCAAAAAGGAGGCCTGAGGAGGCTTGGGGAGGGCTGCTGAGGCACGGTGGCGTTTTTAAAATGACATGTGCATGTGTCCTGTACTTAAATTCTTTAAGGAGGCAAATACAACCCATGAAACACAAGTTTAGGAAAGATGAGAAGGTACCAGTAATGTCTCTCTCATGTCTGTCTCATCATCTAGATACTCCCTCCCCCAGGTGACGTGGTTACCAGTTTCTTTTGTGTCCTTCTAGACCTTCCCTGTCCATCACTCTGGCCACTGGCCTCATATGGCTGGCCAGCACTTGGACTGCGGCCAGTGTGACTGAGGAGTTGAATTTTTAACTTTATTTAATTTAAATATAAATGTAAACAGCCACCTACGGCTAATGGCTAGTCTTGGTCAGCACTGTGTGTAAGTACGAATATAAGTATTTATTTTTTGCCCCCTTTGCACCCAAGTGGAGGTTCATGCACATGTTTGCCCTGGTTTTCGGTACTGAACGATATGGCTTAGAGACCTTGCCCTCTCACCCCCAGCATATCCTCTGTGAGGGCACCGCCTTTACTCACCTACCTGCCCATGGCCTCTGGGTGGCTTCCCGTGTTTTCCCAGAAGGGCCTGTGGGAGCAAAGGTTCAGACATAGTGATGGCATCATGTGGGTGGGAGTGTGTGTGGGTAGCAGGCTGTGCTTGGCATTTTGGTGTGAGTGAGTAGACAGGCAGGGAGGCAGCCAAGAGGCCTTGGGGGTCAGGCTGAGATGGGGGCTGCTGTGTGGTGTGAGGAATGAGACTCACGTTGCCTCTAGGACGTTTTGCTTTCTCCTGCTGGGGAGTTCGGACTCTCATACAGGGCTAGCCTGATGCAGGCCTGGGGGGCAGCTGGGCTACCTCTGGCGGTGGCTCCCAGAGTCCTGCTCCCCTCCCCTGGGGACTGCAGGCCTCCAGCTTGGAGTTCCTCCATGTGCTGTCACTGTCTCCAAGACAGGCCTCTGCTGCCAGAGCATGCAGTCTCATTTCCACCCATTCTCATGTACGAGATCACAGTTTCACACAGGAACATTGCATTTTCACAGTGAATCTTTGTGGATACACTTTGGAAGAAAACATCCTCAGTTTCGCACACTGATCTGCATGCTCATACATATGTACACACATGTTTCCACACATGGAACCAAAAGCATCTGCTCGTGCACATGCCCCATCACACGCATACCTGCGGATTTGTACATCCTGTCTCAGAGGCCATGACCTTTCCCCACTGGGCTCCTTCTTGTCTTGCCTCAACAGTGACAACACCCCTGCAAAAGAGAACAAGAGCCCTTCACCTCCACCAGATGGCTCTCCTGCTGCCACCCCTGAGATCAGAGTCAACCATGAGCCTGAACCAGCCAGCGCTGCCACCCCTGGGGCCGCCCTCCCCAAATCCCCATCTCAGGTAGGCACTGTGTCTCTGTGACTGATCCCCTCTCCTCCTTGCTCTTCCTCCTGCTTTGCTGTCATCTACCTATCCCTCCCATTTCTAGTCCTCTATTTCCTTCCTGGGGTTTTGCCCAATGGGGGCTGAGCCTGAACATCGGTCTCCCTTGGGCCCTGCTGGACACAGGCTCTCCTCAATGGCCCTGGGCCCTTTCAGGGACATCTGTGACTGCCTGTTTCCTCTTCAAGTGTCCCCCTGCCCCGCTGTAGTACCCTCTCTTTCTTCTCTCCCTGGCTTTTGGGAGGCTCGACTTCCTCCATCTTCCTTTCCAACTGAGGCGCAGGCTCGGCCCCTAACACCGGAATGTCCAGGTCTGTGGAGGCAACTGCCTTCTCTGTCCTCACCTTCTTCCTCCTGCTTGGAACTGCCACGAAGGACCTTTAGAGGGACAGCATGGGAAAGGGCTCAGTGAGGGGACTGTGTAGTGGCGAAGGGGGACAGGCCTTGGGCTTCTGGTCCGGCCCCTCTGGAGCGCCTGGCCTCCACCCCCACGAGGTTTCTCTGCATTTCTGCAGTGTCTCTGGTTGAGCCTTGTTAGGCTGTCCCCCATGCCCTTTCACTCCTGGCAGCAGCTCTTTTGGTTTTAGGCCATCACTCAGCCGATTAGGATAAAGATGTTAAGAATGGTGATGAGAGCCCACACTTGAACAGCACTTACTCTGGGCCAGACGCTGTGCCAGCACTTTTCACGTTTTCATTCATTAAATCCTCACAACTACCTTGTGAGGCAGATGCTTTTTTTAATCACCCCAGAGTGACAAATGAGGAAACCCAGGCTTCGGGGTGGGTGGGGGGTTGTGTGACTTGCCTGAGGTCCCCCCCAAGTGTGCAGGTGTGTGATCCCCTTCCTTAGGCCTCCTCTGGGCCCTGGCTCTGGGCTGGTCTCCACAGGTCACTGCAGAGGTCAAGCTGGAGCTTGTCCGGTGGAATGTGGAGAGGGGCCTAGGTGTGCAGGAGAGTGGGTGCCCGGGCTGTGTCTCAGCTACTGTTTCTCTCTGTCTTCTTACCATGTGGCGAGCCCTCCTACTGCCACTGCCTTATTCTTCCCTCCTCCTTTCTCTTCTCACACCTCTTTCCTCACCTATCCTTCCTCTCCCCTCCCGTTTCTTCGTTCTGTACAGTGTTTCTGGACCTCCTGCCTTGGTCTCCTTTCTGGGGTGGTCATGGTCCTGGTGTGTGTGACTTGGGGAGCAGTGACACTTCTTGCTTCATCTTCCTCAGTGGGGCCATGGCCTGGGGTGTGACTAACCATGGCTTTGTCTCTGTCTCCCCCCAACCTTCCCGCTCTGCTGTGCCTCCCTGTGTGGCCCCTTACCCGTGGCCGACCCACAGCTCCGGAAAGGCCCACCAGTCCCTCCGCCTCCCAAACACACCCCATCCAAGGAAGTCAAGCAGGAGCAGATCCTCAGCCTGTTTGATGACACGTTTGTCCCTGAGATCAGCGTGACCACCCCCTCCCAGGTCAGCCGCGGCCGCCGCGGCCCAGCTCTCCCCCTCTCCTGCTCTCTTGGGGCGTGCATGGCCTTCGCCTCCATTCCATGCCCTGTGCCTCTGCCTTGAAAGCCAGGAATCTGGCCAGAGAGACCGGCCTGGAGCCTCCTTCTCATTCATTTGTCTATCCCTTCATCCATCATCCCTCATCCATCCTTGAGCATGTACTGTGGCCACTCACAGGGACATAGGTTAATGGTCCTATTGGAGATAGACAGCTCAGCAATGGCCTCAAGGTTGCATCGATGCTGTGGCCAAAAGTGGTGGGGAGCATGGAGGACCTGGGCCAGTAAGGGAAGGCTTCCCAGAACAGGTGACGTTTGCCAGGTGGCTGCAAGTAGAGAGCAGCTTGTGCATAGGCCAGGAGGCCTGAGAGATGGGCTCAGAACTTCTAGAGTTCGATGTGCTCATAAATGCCCTAAGAAGGCATGTGATGTCCATTCACAGATGGACAAAAGGAGGGCTGAGCAGGGAAGGTCACTGTGATAGCACTGGAGCAGGCCGTGCACTATTAAATCAGCTTGCAGAGGCTGTAGTGTGGTCACTGCTCTAAGTCTGGTTTCCAGGCCTTCCAGTCAGGTCCTTTCCATGCAGGGCCTGGCCTCTTGTGCAGGCGACTAATCCCAGGCTATAGTGGGCCTGTGCTGGCAAGCTGCGTGGAGTCGCCCTGCCTGGAGTGCTGTAGGCCAAGCTCAGAAGTCTGGAGGGGAGGGGAAGGGCTGGAAGGTGTGAGTGGAGGGAGAGGCAGTTGGGAGCTGAGGACAGTGGTTGCTACAAGGGGCCTCAGGACAAGTGGGCTTCTGGCCCCCAGGAGAGGACTTTGGGTTAGAAGTAGGAACTTTCAATACACGGCACTAGGGGGGTGGGGGAGTGGGGCTCTGGCTCAGGAGGCTGGTAGGCGTGGGAGCCCCCATCTGCAGAAGGTTGCTGAGGCTAGTCCGGGGGTGCTCCTGGAGTGGTCAGGAAACGGACGGCGAGACCTCCAGGACAGCGTGCTGCTGGGATGCTCGCAGCTTGAGCATGCCTCTGCCCTGGGTGACCGAGTGCTAGTGAACCCTGGGCAGGGAGTGGTGCCAGCACTTACCTACATGGCCTTGTTCAGTTTCCAACCGCTCTCCAGCATGTAACAGGTGAGGGGCCTGTGGGCCTGACCTACAGGTAGACTGTCTGCCCCGAGCATGTCCATCTCCATGCTCACAGTGCGCTGCCTTTGCTGCCCCCTCTGCCCACTGCAGGGAGCTGGGTCTCTGCCCAGTGGGAGTGGGGAGTGTACACTGTGGGTGCTGCTACCTGGGGCTGGGGTAGGCTGTTCCCTGTCTGTGAAGCTGTTCTGGCATGTCTTTTCTGCTGTGGTGAGTAGCCTGCATCCCTCTACTGAGGTCATCCAGTCCTGTGTGGTGGGGAGGCTAGCCTGCTGGAAGGTGGGGCACGGAGGGTGTGGTCTGCCCTTTGGCGTGGTGACCACGTCCCCTTGGAGTATGAGGGGCAGCTATCTTGGCCTGGTTGACTTCTGAGAAGGGGCAGGCGGTGGGGCTACTTAAGGATGAGAGATACTGCCAGCCAGCTGGTGGGAGAGCACCTAGAGGCTGTACACCTCGGGTGCCCTGAGTTTGCATTCCCTTAGAGGTGGCAGGGTTATGGGGACAGAGCAGTGAGTTTTCTTTCCCAGGCTCATCCGACAGGGCTTGACCTAAAAGGAAAGTCAGTGGCTGTGGTGAGCCTGGGGTGTGGGCTCAGGGACCAGGGCCCCCTATCCAGGAAATGAGTCCATGTGGACTGGGCTCTCTGAGCTCTGTGGCTTGGCCCCGCATGGATGCCTCATCCTTTAAGCTGTGTAACGGCTGGCACCAAGTGTTCTCAGAACTAAGGGTCTTCTACGGCCATGCTACCCTGAACATGCCCAATCTCATCTGATCTCGGAAGCTAAGCAGGGTCAGGCCTGGTTAGTACTTGTATGGGAGACCACCTTGGAATACCAGGTCCTGTAGGTATAAAAAAAAAAGAACTGAGGGTCTTAGGTTTCCCGACAGGCTGCATCTCAGCTGTACAAGCCCCTCTGGGGCGCTCCTCTGCCTTCTTCCAGGTCTCTGGTCCTTAATGGAGGGTCTTGGGGGGATGAAGGCTTGAGGGCCCATCAAGAGCAGGTAGAGCTGGGCTGGCCTGGGCTCCTGGGGGCCGTGGTCCTCCCAGTCTTACATGAGGGTGGGAAAGGAGAACCCAAGGCTGAGTCAGTAGCCAGCTCCCTTTCCTCTCCTCTCAGACCTGGGCAAAGTCCTCCCTGGCCCCAAAGGGGGAATCCCACAAACCATGTGGAGGCCACAGCTAAGCAAGCCCCTCCTGGGAGGGCAGCATGTCCTCTGGGCGCTGGTGCTGATCTGGCTCTCCTCCACAGGCAGCTCTGGGGAAGGCTCCTTTTCTCCTACAATTGTGGGGCCCAGCTTAGGATGGGGCTGGCTCACTCAGCATGAGCGGGGCCACCAGGTCCCAGTCTCCCAAGGTTTTGCCTGTCATAGGCACATTCCTGAGCTGTACCCAGATCCACTGAATGGGAATTTGGAGGGTGGCTGGGTGGGATCTTTAATTTAAATACAGGTTTCACAGATGTTGGGGATCCCACCTTTACAATTAGGCTCCTGGGCAGTGTGGCTGGCTCAGCCCTGTCCTTGCTTCCTGGAGCTGGCGGTGGGGGTGTGGGGGGTGTCACCACAGGGTGACCTGTCTGTATGGGGCAGCTAGGGGAGGCCAGTGCCTGTCCTAGGGGCCCTCTGGGTCAGACCAAGTGTGGTCTTACTCAGCCTTGTCTGTGGCTTGTGCTGCTTCTGGGAGGTGCGGCGAGGCCTTGGAGTTTGTGGTGCAGGGAGCCAAAAGAGGCTTAGGCACCAGGAGGCCTCTGCCAGCCTGCAGGAAGGAGACAGATGAGAGAGCCGGGGGCTTGGTGTTGGTCTGACCAGTAGTTGGCCTACTGCTGATGACTGGGGCAGTGCCATGTTTGTGTGCGTGGGAGTGTGAGCTAGGGTGTCTGGCACAGATGGCCCTGCTTTGTGTGTGCGGTGGATGTGTTGCTGATCGTGAGTGCCTGCTGCGTGGGCCTATGTCAAGTGCTTTCTGCCTGTCACTAACTGCCTTCCTCCTCTGTCTCTGCTGCCAAGTTTGAGGCCCCAGGGCCTTTCTCGGAGCAGGCTAGTCTGCTGGACCTGGATTTTGACCCCCTCCCACCTGTGGCAAGCCCTGTGAAGGCGCCCACACCCTCTGGTCAGGTTGGTCTGAGTCCACCACTACCCACGGGCCCACTGGCCTCCGGGCCACTGGGCTCTGGCCTCGTGTCTGCCCACTGGCCATGTAGGCCCAGGTATTCCCGGGCCTTTGGGAGTCCTGGGGTCACCGGGCTCTTACTTACACTCTGGCCTCCGGCTCTTGTCACCTCTTCCGGTCCTGACCATGAGGAAAGGGAGAGCAAACAGAGGCTGGAGAGAGGACCCTTGGGAGAAGGGTCAGCTGAACACTTAACTGGCAATGTACAGTCCATCTCAGCACTCTGCCCCGCTCCTGTCAGCAGCCCTGTATTTGGGCCCTCTCTGGCCTGTGGTTGCAGCCTCCTCAGAGCTGTCTAGGACTCAGCTCTCTGGGGACCTCTGAGCCTGACTCTGTTCTGCCCTGTGCCTGCTGGGCTCTAGGGTCCTGGGTGGGCATAGGGTGGGGGTCACTGGGGACTGCTTGCCCGCCCCTGTCTCTAACTTCTGTGCTAACTCTGTCCTTCTCCCTCTGCTACGCTCAGCCAATCCCGTGGGACCTCTGGGAGGTAAGCTGTGTTTTCTCTGTGCCTGCCCCCGGGGGTGCTGGGACCACCCTCCTAGTCCTAACCTAACCTGTTCACAGGTGTACACACAGCTGTGCTCTCCTGCATAGGGGGCTGACTGCAGCTGCCTTTCTCCAGTGGTTCTACTGCTTTCTGTCTGTAGAGGCATCGTGCCCATAGCCAGGCCCTGTAGGAAAAGGGCTCCTTAGTTTAGCCTGAGAAGGTAGTCCTCTGTGGTGTGGTCCAGTCGTCAGGGCCTGTGAGTGGCCTTAGACAGTGATCAGCTGGTCACCCAGGATGGACATGGTGTTCTCAGGCTGTGCTGAGGTCTACAGGCAGGAGGGCCTGGGGTGGAGGGTCCTTACCCTTGAGGAGCTTTCTGTTTGTGGGGGCCCCACAAGGCAGTGGCATCAGGGGGCTGCTGGGACAGAGGAGGAAGAGAGGGAAAGCAAGCTGAGGCCAGGTGCCCTTATGTGAGCAGGACCTCCTGGGAAGGTGTCTTCATAACCTAGTGTCTGGGGTGTGTAGGCTCAGGGAGGGCATGGGACTTGCCCAGTAACTGGGGACAGCTCCTGCAGGAGCAGGGAGCTGATGTGAAGGTGCTGGCAGCTACAGAATCGTGTTTCGCTCTGGGAAAGGCCCGTTTGTGCGAGCGGGCAGAGTCGTTTTGACAAGCAGATTTCAGTGGGTGCTGAGCTATGTGCCGCACGTTCACACTACCCTTTTGGCAGTGGCAGGAGCAAGGAGATGGGAGTAGGTGTCCCTTCAGGGGTCTGAGTCTGTTTCTCGCTGGGCTCTGGTCAGACTTCCTGCCGCAGGCACTACCCTCTGCTCTGCCAACACTGGCGGCTCATGCCTGTCTTCTGTCTCGTGCCCTTCCCAACACCTTTTTCTTCCTTGCCTCCCGCCTTCCCACTCTGTCTCCCTGGTGGCCGTCACCAGCCCACAGAGAGTCCAGCTGGCAGCTTGCCTTCCAGGGAGCCCAGTGCTACCGAGGGCACCTTTGCCGTGGCCTGGCCCAGCCAGACAGCCGAGCCAGGTCCTGCCCAAGTAAGTGCCAGCCAACCTGTCCCTGGTGTCTGCGGGTGTAGCATGGAGGGAGGACCAAGAGGAGATAACACAAGATGGACAAGGCCACTGTGGGCCTGAGGGCCAGGCCAGGGCCATGTGCCAGGAGGCCCCAAGATAGGACATGTCACTTGTGCTATGGGCAGTTGCGGTCAGATCAGCTCTTCTCCCCTCAGCACCCTGAACCCAGCCTCCCAGCTTAGGCTTCCCACAGTGGGAGGGAGGAACACTTAGAGCACCCGCTGGTTTGTAGTAGGAACTTTCCAGAACTTTTTCATTTAATCTTCACCCTACACTAGGCATCTCCTCCTTTTACAGATGAGGAAATCGAGGCTAGGAAAGTTGAGGGGTTGCTCCCAGAGCTCGGAAGTGGCTGAGTCTGAGTGCTGGCCCAGGTCAGCCTGATTGCAGCCAGGTTGTGTCAACTTTGCCTTGCCCGGGCCCCCACCATGGTTCCCATCCTGCGCTTCGTTCTTTTCTGGGAACAACCTGTGAGGTGCAGGCTGGCCAGGCAGGTTCGAGGGAGCTGAAGCTGGGCCAGCTCGTGGGCTTAGGGGTGGGGCCTGTGAGGGAGAGTCAGGAGTGGTACCCAGGGGCCTTTGCTGGGTTTTTGCTGCATGTCTCTCGGCAACCTCTTCGTGCCTGCTAGCACCTTCTCCAGCTCTTCTTCATGCCCAGGACCCCACCCTTCCTTCGGGAGCTCGCCATACTGTGCAGAGAGACTGGCCAACTCTGGATGCCACTTGGGTGCTTGTCCTGGTGGCGGTGCCCCGTCCTGTGTCTGACCCCATGCCGGCATTTATGTTGCAGCCAACAGAGGCCTCAGAGGTGGCGGGTGGGACCCAACCTGCGGCTGGAGCCCAGGAGCCTGGGGAGACGGCAGCAAGTGAAGCAGCCTCCGTAAGACACAGGGACCAGGGCCCTGTCTTTCTTTCCTGCTGTCTGTTTGTCCATCTGTATGCCCACCCACCTGTGGCTCCCAGCCCTGTATCTTGCCTGTTCTCCTTGCTCTGTCCAGGTCATAGTTCCTGTCCAGGAGACTGGAGGCAGGCTGGGCTGGCATCAGGCTCAGACATCCCTTTTCCCTGCCTGTTGCCCTGGCTCTTCGGGGACCACCTCCTGCTCATGCTGACCTGTGCTCCCTCCCTAGAGCTCTCTGCCTGCTGTTGTGGTGGAGACCTTCCCAGCAGCTGTGAATGGCACTGTGGAGGGAGGCAGCGGGGCTGCACGCTTGGATCTGCCCCCGGGGTTCATGTTCAAGGTAAGCCCAGGGTACTGACCCCACAGTCTGATTGCCACTATCTGATAGTGCCCTGGAGGTGGGATACCACCTTCACAAATCAAGCCCTGGGGGCTATGTGCTTGGCCCAAAGTCGTTCTACCCTTTTATCCCCTGCTACAGTCGGTGAGGTGGTGTCAGCCCTGGTCCCACCACTTTAATAAGCTCCTGGTCACCGTGTTGCCTCATCACACCAAAGCTGCTATGAGGCCTGGTGCCTTGTACAGGGTTGCAGCGGAGACCAAGGGTTTTTGAGGGAAGGACGTCGAGCTCTCTCTCAACTTCTGCAGGTGCAGGCCCAGCACGACTACACGGCCACCGACACAGATGAGCTGCAGCTCAAGGCTGGGGACGTGGTGCTGGTGATCCCCTTCCAGAATCCAGAAGAACAGGTGAAGCCTGGGTTTGGGCTGGGGCCTACTGTCCTTTTCTC
This sequence comes from Pteropus vampyrus, assembly GCF_000151845.1. NCBI lineage: Eukaryota > Metazoa > Chordata > Mammalia > Chiroptera > Pteropodidae > Pteropus > Pteropus vampyrus. Next base: position 6,042,233 of record NW_011888868.1, on the reverse strand, counting down.
TCATCATTCATTGTTCTCCTCCCTTCTGCCCTTCCTCCCTTCCTTCTATCCATTCCCTTTCCTTTTTCTTTGGCCCATCTCCTGTGTTGTCACGTTTCCCGCTCTGTTGGTGTCTCCCTGTCTGTATCTCCCCTCTCTCTTCACTTTCTTTTTTTCTCGAACTCTGTCTGCTTCCTTCTTCCTGCTTTCTCCTTTCCTCAGGCTCTATCTGACTTTTCCCCAGCTTTCTGCATCTGTTTTTTCCTCCACTTCTCCCTTCCCTGCCTGGAAGCCTCCCTCCTTCCAGGACAGGGTCCTTGGCTGCCCCTCCATGAGCTGTCCCACCCTGGTCACTGCTGCCAAGGCGCCTGCTCTATGACTCATGTCGGGCCCCTGTTGTCCCCGCATGCTGCCCCTCCAGGCTGGCCCTTCACCCATTCACACAGGACCCACAGGGACAGTGCGTGGTATCAGCAGGACCCCTGAGCACCCTCGCCATGCCCCCAGCTG
>NW_011888868.1:6034135-6040284 GCF_000151845.1 Pteropus vampyrus | reverse complement strand
TTTTTTTTTTTTTTTCTGTTTTTGTTTTTTAACTTTTGGAAAGCAAAGGGAAATCGAGAGGAGAGACCTAAGCCGAGAGGTATTCTCCCAAAGATTAGGTTGTTTTCCAAAGAGCCTGGTTTCGGCAAGTTCGGTGGAATCACCAGTGTTCCTGAAGCTGCTGTGTCCCCTAGTTGAGTTCCTGGCTGCCCTCAGCCCTGCCCCGCATCCTTTGGGTGTCTGCTGCTGCAGCTGCTAGTGAGCCCGGCCGCAGGGCGGGGCCTGGGGGCCGCAGAGCCACCACGCTTGCCTGAAGCTTTGGCTGAGCCACCCGGGCAAGGGTCCTCCTTTCCTGGCAGCTGCTGTGGGTAGGGTCCAGTCTCTCCAGACACCTCGGGACCCAGACAACCATCTGGCCTGGCCCTGCCTCGCAGACCATCTGTGTGCTGTTTGAAAATAAATCTTAGTGTTCAAAACAAAATGAAACAAAAAAAACTGACAAAAGCACTCAGAAAATGTGCGTTTGTTCATTTTTCTCCCTCCATTTCTGTCTGCTGTGCACTGTAACTGTGATTATCTGTGGCTTTTCTACCAAGACTGTCCACCTCTGCAGGCCCTCTGCCCTGGGCAAATTCTGCTGGGCAGGAGGCTTAGTTCTCGGCAGTCCCCCAGCCAGCTGCATGGCCACCACTTCCTTTTGAGTTTGGCTGGACCCAGAGCCAACAGAGAGCTTCAACCCTTGTCCCTTGGTATTTTTAATGTCGGTTGGGATGCAGATGACAGGGACCAGGTGATGACAAGTAAGACAAGGAGCTCGAAGAGCCTGCTCTGTGCCAAGAAGTCTGGTAGATACTGCCCTAAGTGACATGATATACTACGTATGAGAACTGAGGGGTCAAGTGCCAAGACCCCATTTCACAGATGTGGAAACTGAGGTGCAAGGAGGTTCGGCAGCTTGTAGGTGAGTGGTGGAAAGGGTCTGACCTGAGCAGTTGGCCCAGGCACGTGGGGAAGGCCTGAACCTGGTGATGGAAGGAGCAAGCTCTGCTGCCTAGCTGCTCCCTCTCCTTGCTGCCAGCCTCATTTTTCCAACATTAGGTGTTACGGGGTGAGCACTGTAGGAAGCTCTCTGTGGGAGGTGGGGAGCCGGCCCTACTGGGACAGCACCCAGAGGCAGGGCAGCTGGGTGCAGTGGTTCTGTTCCAGTGGGCCCGAAGCCTGAGCTGTGCTGAGGGTCTGGGAGCTGGGACACTTCCAGGTTGTGTCTTTCCAAGAGAATTCAGCCTGGCAGCTCACAACTTGTCAGTGCTAATGGCCACTCCCGCCCTGTATCCAAGGCCACAGACTGCACAGTGGCCAGCGTGTCTCAGAAGTCCCCATACTGTCTCAGGGGGAACTCTCCCTAGTCTCTGTCTCCTGCCTGCTCCTGAGATCCTCCACATGCCTTGGACATTGTACAGCCCACTGGCTGGCCTCTTTTCCTCATCCTTGGTTGGGTTTAATAACCACAGCAGCCTTGCTTCTCTTGGTTCCACTGGCCTGGAGACCCCCAGCTCTGCCTCTGGGAATTTAGATATTCACACCCTAGCCCCACCCATCCCCAAACACCAGGTTCTATGCAGACAGATGAGCAAACATTGGATTCATTTGTTCAGCAAGTCTTGGCTGGTGTTAATGGTGTCTGAGGTGGGTGGGTGCTCAGCCTGCAGCTCTTGCCTCTGTCTCTTGGGTGTCAGCATCTTTAAGCTGGATACTCAACGATCCCAAGTTTGATGTCTGCACACTGCATAGTACAGATGAGACTTCCACAGCGGGGTGTCAAACTTCCTTCCCAGAAGACCCCCAGCAAATCTTTCTCTCATTGGCCTGAATTGGGTCAGGTTTCCAGTACTGAAGCAGTTGCTGTGGACTTCTACATTGGCCCAACACTTAGCAAGGCCTAGAGCTGGAGGCTGGGTTGGGCTAGGCGGGGGAGGGTAGACACCTGAACAAAAAACTATGGCTTTTAAGGAGAAGAGGGGATGGATTCTAGAAGCTATAGTGACTATCCCTCAATAGTGGTTTCCAGAAAGGGCCATGAGACTGGAGAATATGACTGGGTGACTATAAGTAGGTCCGTGTGTGAATATGTATTGGGAGTGTGAGTGTGTGTACTCTATCAAGTCTATCTAAGGCTGACCTCAAAGTCAGTGGGTGACCAAGGAACATAAACTATGTGCATCTGTCCTTCCATGTTTCTGGAGGAATATTCATCTGACCTCCCTGCCCCGTTCTGCCTCCGTGTCCCAGAACTCATCTCACCACTGGTTCCAGTATAGACAGTATGTGGTCTTCCTTAGCTATTTGGAGACTTGTAGCAGGGGATGCACCTGTGTCTGTATAAATTCAGTCTCGTGAACATTCACTCACTCATTCACTCACTCACTCACTCACTCACTCACTCACTCGCTCATTTTTCACATAGGCACTGAGATTACAGAGATTAAAATGTGGTTGCTACCCCTAATGCCCTAACAGTTTGGGGAAAAGCAGACAAGAATAGGCAAGAAAGAGCAGCAGCTGTCATGGTGGTGTGTTCAAGGTCTGGAGACAAAAAGGAGCCACCACCCTGGCTTCTCATGGGAAGAGGTGTCTGCTGCCTTTAGAGTTAAGGGGAGTCCACTGGAGCTGACGCAAGGAAGACCCATCTCAAGCAGAGAGAAACAAGTCTTGCCAGGAGGCCCGTAGGGGTTCCAGCTTCTGCTGGGGAGCCTGGAGCATAGGGGAGAGGTCAGGGCTGAGGGCCAACTAGGTGGAGATTGAGGCCTGGGAAGAGATGAAGACACCTGGGGAGAGCTGGCAGTGAAGGAGGGAAGAGGGCCCGGGGGGTGGCCTGACTGCCAACATCAAGAGGTGGGAGGAAGAAGAGGTTTTGTGCCCACCTAATATTCACCTGCTCCTCCTCCTTAACTGAACTCTGATTGGGTGGCTCTGGGTGGCTTTATGACACAGTGTTAATCAATGAGATGAGAGAAGGCATCACTTCCTAAATAAAAAAGTCAAAGCCTTCTTAAAGGAAAGCCCCTTGCCCTCTCCCATGCCTGGAATGAGGGCTGGAGGTGCAGCAGCCATCTTGTGACTCTGAAGCTGCATGTATGAGGACAGCCACTCACTGAGGACAGCAGAGTGGAAAGGTGGAGAAATGTCATTAAAAAGTCGTATTTATTCCAACCTGACTGTGCTGTCTCATGACATCTTTTTGTGTGTGAAACATGTAAGCCCATCATAATTGTGGAGGTTTCTGTTCCTGGTTGCTCTGTGTTCCTATGTTTGTCATCAAGTTCTCTGACTGACTCTTAAAGAATTCTGAATTGTTTCTCCCCTCGCTTGCTTTCTCCTAGTTCAGGCCTTATCACCTCCCCCTGCACAAATGTGATAGTGTCCTGGTGGGCCTCACGGCCTCTGCGTCCTTTTGCTCTGGTCCATCCCTGGAGTGCACTGTGGCTGCCAAGTGTCTTCTTTAGAGAAGGGCTCCCTCCTTGGAAGTTCACGTCTGACCACGTTACTCCTGCAGTTTATTCCAATGCTAGCCCGAACCCTTTACCCAGACCCTTCGGGATCTGGTCCCTGACCATCTCTCTGGTCCATATTCCTCCACTCCCTGATCTGAGTTTACTGTCCCAGTGATGAAGCTGAGCCACATGCCCTCTTCCCTCTGCCAACTTCCCTCTGCTGTGTCGTGGCCAAGCATTCTGCAGAGGTGCCCCTTCTTGTTGCCTGCTGATGCCCGCTCTCCTTTAAACCTGGGTGCCCAGTCCCAGGGTTGGTTCCTTCCTCTGACTCACCCTCATCTGTCCATCCATCTGTCAAGCACTTGTCAAGCTGCATGTAGGGGATTGAGCTGCCTACTCTTCTGACCCTTGCCTGTATGAGCCAGGTCAGAGTCCAGGCTCGGGGTGCTCAGAGAATGTTGGGCTTCATCACACTCTGCTCGGTTCCTGCCACGTGGCCACCACTGCTTATTCCAGAGGCCACAGGGCATTGTTTATAAAAAGTAAAATAAATGAGTCATAATCTCATCATCCCAACCTAGTAACTTATTTCACTTTTTGTCCATGTTGGACTGTAGTTTTTAAAAAACTCAAGGGCGACTGGTGTTTCTCCTGGTCGCATTTTATCTGGTTAGATTTGACCCAACAGCTGAGACTTGTCAGCACTCTGTAGGCTAGCCATTCATCCAAGTGAACATTTATCTTTTAAAATAGTGTGCTGCGTGCATGTGTCCTTATATTCGCAAAAGCTGCAGTTGCTCAGTATATTCTGAATTTCCTCTTTGGGAAGCATCATCAGGCCAGTGGCAACGTTGTTCGAGTGCATCCCATGCTGACAGATTATTATCTTCTGTCAAGGAATTCAATTTTTACGTAATAGGAAGAAAACAATTTTTATTTAAAAAGTTGCCTGTGGTTGAAAATAGGAGAAAGCAAAAAATATCTCTAACAGAGTCAAAGGTCATTTATTGGGAAGAAAATACCTTAATGGTCACGTTTGGTTCTGAAAGATGATTCCTCTGCCCCCGTCATAGCCTGGATGGGAGAAGCCAAAGAGGTGAATTGTTCTGCATGATAAAGTCCTTTTACTTCTACCTGTGGGGAACTGGGAGGTGGATGTGAAGACCCCCAGAATATGAAGTGTAGAGAGAGAATGAGGAGAGTCTGGAGGGAGAGGCGCCTGAGGAGATGGCAGTCATCCGGGCCAACGGAGAACTATGCCTGCAGTAAACACCAGATGAGTCTGTAGGACACTGAAGACTAATATTCAGTTTAAGTTGTTTCTAATTCTGTGCTGGGCTGAAAAAAATCCCACCTTTAATCCTAAACCTTTAGTGTGTCAATGTCACTTTGAGGATATCAAGGAGAAGGAGCTGAGTTCTATGTAGAAGCTGACTCAGGGTGGAAGGGAGAGAGGGTGTGTGAGGAGCAGGAGGACGGAGAGAGTAGTGCATGGGGAAAAATGCCACCTTCCAGCCCAGTGCCCAGCAAAGGTCTTCGGAGATAATGGGGTAGAAACTAAAATATGTGGGAAGAGACAGTGAGCCATTTTACCTCAGAGCAAAGGAAAGGGTGATTCCAGAAGGTACAAGGGCACAGGGCACTGATAAGTCTGGGTTGTATTCAGGCATCTGGATGCAGGTGTTAGAGTGGTTAAGAGCTGGGCTCTGGCACTAGGGTCATCTAGCTTTTATGGTGCACCATTGCCTTGGGCCTCAGTTTGTTTCCTATCAAATAGTGGTGACATCACAATTCACAGCGTTGCATGAATTAAGAAGTATCATAGAATATTTTTAAAAGGAAAAATTATACCTATGTATATACTTACATATTATACAAATAGAAAAGCAACACATTTTATTTCATTTATGAGGAACCACTAAGATGCTACAGGCAGATTGAATGAGAACTGGATTTACAGAGCTGCATAGTCTCCCCTGGACAAGATTCATGTGCATCGTCTTGAGCAGGAATCATATGCCTCTCTGTCAGCCCCACATTAGCTAATTCAGTCTCTACAGAACTACAAAACAGCCCAAACCCAGACAGTCAAAGACGTGCACCCACAGAATCAGACAGTCTCTGAGGGTCCACTAGGGGAGGCCCAGAATTCCATGCTTTGTTCAGATTTCCTCATTTCCCCGCAATGTTCTTTTCTGTTCCACGATCCCATTCAGGATCCCATGTTACGTTTAGTTGTCTTGTTTCCTGATTTTGATGACCTTGACAGTTTTGAGAGGTATACCTGTAGAATGTTCTTCACTTGGGATTTGTCTGATGATTTTCTCATGATTACACTGGGTGTATGTGTTTTGGGGTTGAAGACCACAGAGGTAAAATACCTTTTTCATTACAGCATATCATTGGTACATACTCTCAATATGACTTTTGCTCTTGGTGTTGACCTTGATCACCTGGCTGAGGTTGTGTTTGTCAAGCTTTTCCATTGTAAAGTGACTCTTCTTTTCATGGTCTTTGGAAGCAAGTCATGATGTACAACCTGCTTAAGGAATGGGCAGTTATGCTTCACCTCCTCGAGGGAGGGTATTAAAGAAGTTATCTGGAGTGCATGGGGATTTGTCTATTCTCCTCTTTTCATTCTTTCGTTCGTTCATCCATTCATTCATTCACTCACTTGTA
>NW_011888868.1:6032073-6034085 GCF_000151845.1 Pteropus vampyrus | reverse complement strand
AGAATATTTTTAAAAGGAAAAATTATACCTATGTATATACTTACATATTATACAAATAGAAAAGCAACACATTTTATTTCATTTATGAGGAACCACTAAGATGCTACAGGCAGATTGAATGAGAACTGGATTTACAGAGCTGCATAGTCTTCCCTGGACAAGATTCATGTGCATCGTCTTGAGCAGGAATCATATGCCTCTCTGTCAGCCCCACATTAGCTAATTCAGTCTCTACAGAACTACAAAACAGCCCAAACCCAGACAGTCAAAGACGTGCACCCACAGAATCAGACAGTCTCTGAGGGTCCACTAGGGGAGGCCCAGAATTCCATGCTTTGTTCAGATTTCCTCATTTCCCCGCAATGTTCTTTTCTGTTCCACGATCCCATTCAGGATCCCATGTTACGTTTAGTTGTCTTGTTTCCTGATTTTGATGACCTTGACAGTTTTGAGAGGTATACCTGTAGAATGTTCTTCACTTGGGATTTGTCTGATGATTTTCTCATGATTACACTGGGTGTATGTGTTTTGGGGTTGAAGACCACAGAGGTAAAATACCTTTTTCATTACAGCATATCATCGGTACATACTCTCAATATGACTTTTGCTCTTGGTGTTGACCTTGATCACCTGGCTGAGGTTGTGTTTGTCAAGCTTTTCCATTGTAAAGTGACTCTTCTTTTCATGGTCTTTGGAAGCAAGTCATGATGTACAACCTGCTTAAGGAATGGGCAGTTATGCTTCACCTCCTCGAGGGAGGGTATTAAAGAAGTTATCTGGAGTGCATGGGGATTTGTCTATTCTCCTCTTTTCATTCTTTCGTTCGTTCATCCATTCATTCATTCACTCACTTGTACATTTTTATCAGAATGGTCTCATTGTTATTGATTTTAAACTCTGGGTTATTATCCAAAGCTACTTAATTTTGTTGCTCAAATTGTTCCAGTTTTCATTTGATTCCTGTATCCCTTTGACATAACCCATCATTCTATGTTTTTCTTCTGGCACCTCTTTACCTTCTGGCACTACAGATCCATCTGAATATTTCTTGCCCCAGTATTAGAACCAACAATTTCAAAAAGCTCAGAGCATACATTTTTAAGGGTCTTTGATACATGTTGCTAAATTATTTGCCAGAAAGTTTGTACAATTTATAATCTACCCAGCAGTGTATGTGTCTATTTCTTATCACATCACAACAGTTTGAAACATATTTTAAAATAATATTTCATCACTTTTAATTTGATTCCTTTAAAAATTAATGACTATTCAATTTTTTAAGTTCACTAGCCATTTGTAATTTGGTAAATTGGTTTCATGTTCTTAATCCTTTTTTTTAAAATTAAGATTATTGGAGTAACATTGGTTAATACAATTATATAATTTTCAGGTGTACATTATCATTTGACATCTGTATATTCTATTGTGTGTTTACCACCCAAAGTCCAGTTTCCTATAGCTACCATATATTTGATCCCCTTTACCCATTTCACCCACCCTTAAACCCTATATTTGACTTCCTTTCCCTTGTATACCTCCCCCTCCTCCCCTACCCCACTAGTAACCACTGGTCTATAGTCCTCTAGTAATCACTAGTTTATATTCCATGTCCATGAGTCTATGTTTGTTTGTCCTGCTCATTTGTTGCATTTAGGTTTATATCTCATATTTAAGTGATATCATGTGATTTTCAACTTTTTCTGCCTGACTTATTTCGCTTAGCATGATTATCTCGAGGTCCATCCATGTTGTTGCGAATGGCAGAATTTCATTTCTTTTTATGAGTGAGTAATATCCCATTGTATATATATATACCACAGTTTCTTTAGCCAATCACCTATCGTAGAACACCTCGATTGCTTCCATGTCCTGGCCACCGTGAATAATGCTGCTGTGAACATTAGTGTGCAAATATCTTTTCAGATATGGGTTTTCAAGTCTTTGGGGTAAATATCCAGTAGAGGGATTGCTGGATCATATGGTAGATCAATTCTTAGTTTTTTGAGGAACCT
>NW_011888868.1:6024133-6031183 GCF_000151845.1 Pteropus vampyrus | reverse complement strand
TTTTTTTTTTTTTGTCGAAAATTATTTGCCCATATAAATATGGGTTTACTTCTGGACTCTCAATTCTGTTCTACTGGGTCGTGTGTCTGTTTTTCTGCCAATACCATGCCGTTTTGATTACTGTCATTTTGTAGTACAATTTGAAGTCGGGCAGCATGATGCCTCCAGCCTCATTCTTTTTTCTCAGGATTTAACTTTTTGTTTTGAACTTGAAAACAATAAAATACTTTTCAATGGAGAGATTTTAAGCATGCACAAAGTAAAGAGATTAATATAATAAAAATATCTTATGTAACTATCTCTCAACTTCAATAATTGTTAATATTTTCCATCTTTATTTGAGTTACCCCTTCTCTTACATTTAAAAAAAAATCTGGATTTCTTTAAAGAGAATCTCATGCAGCAAGTAATTTTACCTATAAATACTATAGTATGTATCTCTAACAAACAAGAGCGTTTTAAAAACACAAACACCACACATTATGACCACACACTCAATACCCATTTGGACTTGCTGCCTGATGGGTCCTGGGTTCTTCAGTCAACAAAATGTACAGGTGTCTGTCTCTCATTGAAGGAAACCGTGGCTGGCCCATGTGGCCTGTTCCTGGCAAGGTAGGCCAGATTTATTCAGCTCAGGCCTCAGTGGGGAATGCCCATATGTGTGGGTGAGGGCTATTAATTAAGCATGTGCCTTGTCTGTCCCAAGATTCCAGGTGCCCTAAACCAGTGAAGCCCTGTACTTTTAATTAGACCTATGAATCTTTATATACCTGCCTGGTTCCTGGTGCCAACACCTCTGACTTGCATTGCTTGTGCATGCACAATATATGCCTGGGGCAGAAGTGGGCTTTTTAGTATTGGGGAGCTTTTGGGAGGAAGTTTCAATTCCCTACACAGCCTCCAGAATAAAAAGTGGACCCCACTTTACCAAAAATCGTGTGAAGTGGCAGCTTTAATGAGGCCACAGTTATCAGTCCCCATTTGGACTTGCTGAGTGATGGGGTCCCAGGTATGGGGTTTTGGAACGAGTCACTCCAAGATGTGCCTCTTCGGAATGAGGATTATTCTGAGGTATAGGCAATTGAGACCCCGAAGTCTCACAAGAAACTTTTACCTCTCCGTTAAAGAATTTAAGTTAAGAACTGGACCCATGATAAGATTTGTCACTAGAAATAACATTTTATGACCTGTATATAGGGCAAGGCAAACTTATGATTACTGAACATCTGCTCTTCTTATTGTCTTGAGAATGACCTTCTTCTGCTCTGAAGCTGCAAGATGCATTGCCTCATCCTTGGCTCAGAGTAACATATATATCTCATCTTCCCTATCTGTCTCTGAACCTCTCACCCATTTGGTTATTTTTCTCTTGTTAATCTGTCTCATGTCTATTTGAATATTAGACCAGACAAAAGAATCTTGAGAGTGGAGGAAAGTCTCTTCCTCCCCCACAGTTGGTACTGCGAGCAGGATACCTCACCAACTGGGCACTGCTCACCCCGAAGCTGCTGCAGTAGAAAGATCCTGGGGCCTCTAGCATGAGCCAGCAAAAGTAAGAACTCTTGCCAAGGCAGACTCTCAGATAGTACCTGCAGAGGTAGGTGGAAGCAGAGTGGTGAGAGTCTTTTCCTTTTCTCAGTTTAAATTTCTAGGAGAAAATATTTGTGTTACTAGTTTTTTTTTTTCTTTTTTTTTGGCTTAATGGCTCTTGATTATTTGGTATGAGTACTCATGGATTTTTCTGTTTTTCTCTGTCTCTCTTTTCACCTTGTTATATGTCCTGAGAGCTCAGCCTTATCACCAGTGACAATATTTTCTCTCTAGCCTCTACCACTTAGAGGGTACACTTTCTGGGGAGTACCTTGTGGGCTGTCTGGCTGTGCCAACCTCTCAGTTTCCTGTGTCTATCCATTTCCTCCAAGAGACAGTAAACCATGGAGCCTTATTCTTGTTTTCTGCTAATTGGAGGATGCATATGCATCTGGTGGGCAGCCTAGTAGGCTCTGGATTGGAGCTTAGGGAATCCAAACACTTTATTCAAAAGGAGAGTGGAACATGCAATTCCCTGTGTTGTGGAATGGCTGTTTCTAACTCTGGGAGTGAACTTTATCTTGTGAGGGTTGGATCTTTCTGCACTTTCCCTTGGTGACACTTATTGTATCCATAGTTCTTATTGGTTTGAGTTGCTGTTAAGATCCTACTCCTTAAGGCCAGGCGATGGATCCTTTGAACTGGAAAAACTTAAAAATTAAAAAGAAATAAAAAAAATGATTAGAGGGCTCTCATATTGTTATAATGACTAGTCACCAAGATTCCCTTAATAAGATGGAAGGACAGAAATTAGAACAAAAATCAAAGTCCACTCATATTCCTTCTAATTTGCCTTCAGACTTCTCAGATATTGTAAAAAATTAGATCATTGGAAGTACAATTGTCCTGCACTAAGAAAAAGAAAAAGAATGGCAAAGTCCTGCCAAAAGACAACTCCAAAATTTTATGTCCTAAGAACTCAGCTTAGTAACTGTCAGGCCGGGAGCTCCAAAACATGGCCAGATAGATATGTGGGCCAAACTCCACTTACGGCCAGCATCCTACCAAACTGCTGCTGGCCCTCAAGGAAATTGTACCTAAAGTTATATTGGTGATTGTGAGGAATGTGTCAATTAGATTAGATTATTTAATGGAGCACTTAAAAGCAAGTCAACAGAATGAAATACCTATTTACAAAAATTAGTAAAGGTGCAACAGAGAGAAAAGAGAAAGGAGAGTCACAGGACTTGTTTCAGCAAGGTGGAAATCTTTAGATGGTTATAAACAAATGGGGATAAATAAAATGGGCATCGATGGGGTTAAAACAAAGGTTTTAATACCACACTACTAGAGGCTGCATGGTTCAAAGGTGACCCCCTTATTGATTCCCCGACATTAAAGGGCCCCAAACAAGTCCGCTTTTTTTTACACCGTTTAGAGAAATTTGAATAGCTGGAAAGCAGAGATCACAAAGAGAAACCTGACCAGTGATTACCTGGGGCAGTAGTCAGGCTGATTAAATCAAGTTAAAGCTTGATAACAAGGCCAGAGTTCCTCAGCTTGATCTCTTGCTGGGGACCCAAAGCCTTTTTACACAAGAGTGGGTAAAGTGATCAGGGGATAGAAAGAAAAATTTCGGGGACTCTTTGATATGGAAATTTCATGAACTATGGTACCAAAACCCACTGAGGAAACCCTGACTCAGGCTATGGTTAGATTAAAAAAATATGAAAATGTAAGGATTGATAAGATTATGAAAATTGAAATGTTTAAATAAGCTTTATGTTAAGAAGTTACGTCAACTTTACCTGAACATTTTATGGGAATGGATATCATGTCCGGCTGAGAACACTTCTCCTACCCAGTATTGTAAAACAAAAACTTGTTAGTAAGTCCTAATGGAAGCTGTAGTTAAGAATGTGAGAGTTGATAGAATTAAGGTAAGAGTTTATAGGTGAATTGGTACATTTTGAACAGGCTATAGGTGAAATGATTGCATCAAATTTACCTGATTGTATTGTGGAAATAAACATGTGTCTCACTGGGGAACACTCTCCTGCCTAATATTGTAAATCAGAAAGTATATAAATCTTCCCTTCAAGCAATATTAATTGGACATGCTAGAAATAAATTTTAATAGCTTCACTGAAAATAGGCTAATGAAAAATTAAAGAAGTAAAAGGTACCTAAAATAAAAGACTGCTGACATTACTCTTACTGCTCCCCTTTATCCTCCTTTATTTGAGTCTACTCTAAAATATTATTGCTTGATCAAGGCCAATCTGAGGGCCATAATTAGAGAATTTCTTAAAACCAGAGTGGATTCTCAAAAGTTTTATAAATGGATCATATCCAGAGTCCAGTGAGAGGGGGAAATAAAGTTTTATGTTGTCCCTTCCTAACCAAAGCCAGACAAACTGGTTATTGATCCTTTTTCTCCCAGGGACACATGTTGCCTGTGTCCTAAAGGCTTGGCGTGGCTTTCTGCCTGCCTAGGAAATGCAGGCTGTCAGTTCTTTCTTTGGACTATCAGAGGGAATAACTCTGGAAGGTGCTAACTTTTGCACCCTCTCAAGTCCATGGAATTGTTTAATACTGCCAGAAATATTCAGTTTGTCCCAGCTGAAACCTGATGAGATATAAGGAAGGATTTAATAACTTTTTGAACAGAAATTTGGCAAAATTGGAAGGTGAAAATTCCAAGACTGATAGGAATATTTTAAAGCTCTCTTCCCTAAGTTAAATAAAACTGTATACTCAGAGAGAAATAAGCAAATTAGTGGCTGTGTAGTTAGACAGGTAGGTTAACCTGTGATGTCCCTTAAATTACAACATAATTGAAAGTGGTTTTCCTTATCTTACAAATCTTTGTGAAACCATAAATACAGCTGTAGAAGCAGATCAAAGCTCACCTATTTTCACTATCCCCAATTTTTGAGTCTGAAAATAAAAGAAAAAGAAGTTTGTTTTCTTTAAGTACAAATACAAGCACCTTTGTCCAGAATCTATCCCATAGCTCCCATAAGATTATTTTTTTCCAAAATATTAATAAGAGACAACCTTAACCATCTGAATGGATAAACATAACTTACTATTTGTCTCATGGCAGTTATTTTATTTTATTTTGTTTTATTTATTTATTTTACACATTGTGTCTTTAATGAAATAAACAGAGACCTACATTTTTCTGCAAGTACGTACTAAATTATGGTTAACTCCTTATAGTAATCCATTTTAGAAAAGTCATATTTCCCTTCTCAAGTCTGCCAATATTCAAAATAATTTCCAGGAATTTAGAAAAACATGGTGGAGTGAGAGATGTCCCCAGATCTCTCCCCTTGAAACAACAATAAGCTGAACATCTAAAACTCAACAACAAACACCCAAACTGCACACCAGCACATCTGAGTGTGAGATCTGTGCATAAGACCTACCACAGGTCAGAACCCTGGGTATCAGGTTGTGGACTGGGAAAAATAAAGATGGTGCCTCTCGCAGCCACCAGAGCTCTCTGTAGGAGGAGGCAGAGGGGAGAAGGTGTGGCGTGTACTCTGAACAGCCCTGCCTGGAAGAGCAGGGAGCTCAGCGTAGCTGGCAGCAGGGCCCAGTCACCAGGACAGAAAGCAGAGAAGCAGGGACGGCAGAGAAGCAACAGTTGATTTTTACCAGCTGCAGTTGCAAAACCGAAGATGAGCTGCAGCCCCCATCTCCCAACCCAGAGGGTCTCTCTCCCCATATCCTTTAAGACAGAACACTGTAGAATCCTAGGGGAATCTGAAAAACCCTACCAAAACTGTTGCTAACATTGACAGGTACTGAGACTAAGGGTAGTGAGCATGATTAAATATCTACAAGAAAATAAAAAGGTATTATTAAAGCTTTATATAAAGCAGGGATCCAAGAGGCTTAGACGCCACCTATTGGAAACCAAAAGAAAAGCGCCTTCTTTGCAACAGGCTAAAGAGAGACCTTTATATTATAAATCTTTTCTGGAAAAACAGCAAAATACACTTCCATTAATGCCGGGGTGGAGAAATAGTCCATTAAACACCATGAACAAACAAAGTGGCAAGTCATCTCAGGAAGAAAGAGAAAAATCTTGAGAAAATAAGCTTATAGACATAGAAACGTGACTTAAATGACAGAAAATTCAGGATGGTACTTCTGAAAAAACTCTGTGAGATCCGAAATGATTTATATAAATGATTTCAGGAATTGAAAAAGCAACTAGATGAGCAGAATGAGTTCTTTAGCGAAGAGATTGAAACCCTCAAAAAGAACAGAATAGAACTTCTGGAGATAAATAACACACTGCAAAAGTTGAAAAATGAAATAGCAAGCTTGAGAAATAGAGTCGACCAAATGGAGGAAAGGAATTCACCAGTGAATTCACCAGTGAATACTACCAAACATTCAAAGAAGATTTAATACCTATTCTCCTCAACTCTTCCAAAAAATTAAAGAGGAGGTAATACTTCCTAACTCATTTTATGAGGCTAATATTACTTTGACACCAAAACCTGATAAAGATAACACACAACAAAAGAAAACTACTGACCAATATTTCCATGAACACAGATGCAAAAATCCTAAATAATATACTAGCGAACCGTATACAGCAACATATTAAACAGATTACAAACCATGATTAAACGAGCTTCATCCCAGGGGCACAGGGATGTTTCAATATATGCAAATTGATTAATGAGATATACCACATAAACAAATTAAAAAATATGAATCATATGATCATATCGATAGATGCAGAAAAAGCCTTTGACAAGATATGGCATCCATTTATGATCAAAACACTTCACAAAATCAGTATAGAAGGAAAGTACCTTAACATAATAAAGGCCATCTATGATAAACCCTCAGCCAACATTGCACTGAATGGTGAAAACCTAAAAAACCTTTTCTCTAAGATCAGGAACAAGACAAGGCTGTCCACTATCACCACTGTTATTCAGTATAACACTGGAAGTCCTAGGGAGTGCAATCAGGCAAGAGAAAGATATAAAAGGCATCCAAATAGGAAACGAAGAAGTGAAACTGTTATTATTTGCAGATGACATGATTCTCTATATAGAAAACCCTAAAGACTCCACAAGAACACTACTAGAAACGATAAGCAAATACTTTTTAAGAAAAGTCTCTGGATACAGTATAATGTTCAAAAACCCATAGTGTTCTTATACTTAATAATGAAGTGTCAGAAAAAGAAGTGAAAAAAATAATTCCTTTTGCGATTGCACCAAAAAGAATAAAATACCTAGGAATAAATCTAATGGAACATGTGAAGGACCTGTATAATGAAAACTACAAGATCCTATTAAATGAAATGAAGAAGATACAAAGAAATGGAAAGAGATTCCATGTTCTTGGATTAGAAGAATCAACATTGTTAAAATGACCATATTACCTAAAGTATTATAGATTTAATGCAATCCTCATCAAAATCCCATCAGCATTTTTTAAAGAAATAGAACAAAAAACCATCAGATTTATAGGGAAGCA
>NW_011888868.1:6022179-6023198 GCF_000151845.1 Pteropus vampyrus | reverse complement strand
AGCAGCATTATTCATGGTGGCTAGTACATGAAAGCAAATGAAGTCTCCTATGATAGATGATTGGATAAAGAATAGGTGGTACATATATACAATGGAATATTACTCAGCCATAAGGCAGATGAAATACTGCCATTTGAGACAACCTGGATGGACCTTGAGATAATCATGCTAAGCAAAATAAGCCAGACAGAAAAGGTTGAAAACCACATGCTATCACTTATATGTGGGATATAAATCTAAAAGCAACAAATCAACAGGACAAACAGAGACTCATGGACATGGACAATAGAATAGTAGTTACCAGAGGGTTGGTGGAGAGGGAGGAGGAAGGAGGTAGATGGGGTACAAGGGGTCAAACATGTAGTGACATTGAAGAATTAAAAAATAAAATGGTAAAAATACCAAAACCAAAAATAAAAAACAAAATTAAATTAAAAAAAAAAGAGAATTTAAGAAAGCAATGCCATTTACAATTGCATGAAAAACAATAAAGTACCTAGGAATAACTTTAATCAAGGGGATAAAAACCTGTACTCGAAAAATTATGTTAATGAAGAAAGAAACTGAAGAAAGAAACTGAAGAAGATACAAATAAATGGAAGCATATACCATGCTCATAGGTAGGATTAATTAACATCATTAAAATGTCCATACTTCCCAAAGAAATATATAGATTTAATGGCATTTTTTCACAGAACTTGAACTAATAATCCTAAAATGTATATGGAACCACAAAAAACCCCAAATAGATATGACAATTTTGAGAAAGAAAAACAAAGTTGGAGGTATCACAATATGTGATATCATCTATACTACAAGGGCTATAGTAATCAAAACAGTATGGTACTGGCCTAAAAACTGACACATAGATCAACAGTATAGCATAGAGAGCCCAGAAAAAAAACCATGCCTATATGGTCAATGAATCTGCAACAGAGGAGGCAAGAATATTCAGCAGGGTAAAGACAATCTTCTTAATAAATGGTGTTGGGAAAACTGGACAGATACCTGCCAAAAAA
>NW_011888868.1:5951986-6022129 GCF_000151845.1 Pteropus vampyrus | reverse complement strand
AAAAAAAAAAAAAAAAAGAAATGGGACCACCTGCTTACACCATATATAAGAATAATCTTAGAATGGATTAAAGATTTAAATGTAAGACCTGACACCTTAAAACTCCTAGGAGAAAGCTTAGGCAGTAAACTCTCTCACATTGCTCTTAGTAATATTTTTTTCTGATATATCTCCTCGGGCAAGGAAAACAACAGAAAAAATAAACAAATGAGACTACATCAAACTAAAAAAGTGTTTAACAGCAAAGGAAACAATCAACAAAACAAAAAGACAACCTACTGAATGGGAGAAGATATTTGCCAATGATACACCTGATAAGGGGTTAATATCCAAAATTTAGAAAGAACTCACGCAACTCAACACCGAAACCCGCCCCCAAACAATTCAATGAAAAAATGGGCAGAGGACCTGAATAAGCTTTTCTCCAATGAGGATATACAGATGGGCAATAGACATATGAAAAGATGCTCAACATCACTAATCATTAGAGAAATGTAAATTAAAACCACAATGAGATATTAGCTCACACCTATCAGAATGGCTATTATCAATAAATCAACAAACAAGTGTGGTCAAGAATGTGGAGAAAAGGGAACTCTTGTGCACTGTTGGTGGGATTGAAAATTGGTGCAGCCATTATGGAAAATAGTATGAAGGTTTCTTAAAAAAATTAAAAATAGAACTACCTTATGACCCAGCAATTCTACTTCTGGGTATTTATCCCAAGGAATTCAAGACACTAATTCAAAAGATATATTCATCATTACGTTCACTGGCGGTATTTACAACAGCCAAGATATGGAAGAAACTTAAGTGTCCATCAATATACGATTGAATAAGCAAGTTGTGGTACAAATAGAAAATGAAATATTACTCAGTCTTAAAAAAATAAAATCTTACTATTTGCAACAACATGGATGGACCTAAGGAGTATTATGCTAAGTGAAATAAGTCAGAGAAAGACAAATACCATATGGTTTTACTTATATGTGGGATCTAAGGAACAAAATAAATGAACAAACTAAATGGAAACAGACTCATAGATACAGAGAACCAGTTTGTGATTGCCAGATGGGAGGGATATTGGGGGCTGAGAAAATAGAGAAGAGATTAATAAGTACAAATTGGTAGTTATAAAATAGTCATGGGGATGTAAAGTATAGCGTAGGGAATATAGTCAATTACATTGTAATAAATATGTATGGTACCAGGTGGGTACTAGACTAATTGGGGGGAATCACTGTAATTATATAACTGTCTAACTAGTCCCTGTACATCTGAAACTAATATAAAATAATACTGAATGTCAATTATAATTGAAAAAAAAAAAACCACTGCTATGAATAACTTTATTCAAATAGCGTTTCACACTAGTGTATTTCTCCAGCAGCTACACTTCTAGAAATGACATTGTTGGGTTTGGCCATCTGAGTTCATGGCTCCTGTGGGAGGTGGGGCTTTTGAAAGAGAAACCCCATCTGGGTACTATGTGCCCAAAGACACCACCGGCACCTAGACATGCTTGCAACAGTTTTGGGATTAGGCCTACAAGGGGTGCACAGCCTTAAGAAGATGTTATTTTTCTCTGACAGCCCAAGGCAAGAAGTGCTGGATGGCGAGGGGCTGACCGTGTACAAAGGGCTGGAAGAGTGAGGAGCCTTGGCTGTCCTGTAAAAGCAGCCATTGAGCTCTTCTTAAAGGCAAAAGCAAAGTTATTTTCTCATGTAAAACTGATTTCATCCAGGTATTGGCTAAAATGAAGACTGAGCTAATTGTTGACTCTCACTCATCAAGAACTTGTCTCCTGAAAGACTAGACCAGGCCTTCGACCTGCCTCCTGGTCCAGTAACTGTTACTGTAAGCTCTTGAAATATTTAAAACCATCATTTTATTCAGAAATGATCTCCAGCTCAGACTTTTCGTTAAGTTAGGCTGGCATTTTCCCTAAATTAGAAGTAAAGAAAAGGCTTTTTCAGCAAGTGGGCCCATTACTTCAGCACCATCAGTTGCAGTTCTCAGAAATGGCTGAAAGATGGCACTAGAAACAAATGATTCTATCTGGTTTAAAGGCCATGGTGTTTTCAGAACTGCTTCAAAACCCAGATCCTAGCCTTTTCCTAAGCTTCTGAAGCACATAATTCTTAGTAGAACATGATGTTAACGAGGAAGCCAAAAAATGGGAAAGGAAACAGAATAAAAGCAAACTGAAAAACAAAATAATACTGAGCAAAAGAATAAAATGATTCCACTAGCATGTCAGAGGGCTGGCTGGCTGTACCATGCAAGAGCAGGCATTAGGGTGGCTTCGTTTCCCTGCCCCAAGCTCAGTCCATAAGATCCTTATTCAAGCATCTTGGGAGTAGGGTTAGGTTGTAGTGGCAAACATTTTCATCTGGATCTCTTAACCAAGACCTCAAGTCTTCAGTACTGGAGGCATCTTTATTTGGGCTTCCCCACACCTTCTGTGGTGCTGCCCAGGAACAAGGCCTTCACCTTCCATTTCTGCATCCCCATTTGTCCAGTCACACTCAGGCTTAGGGCTCCTTTCCATCCTCTTGAGAAGCCTCTGGCCACTCCTGCTATGTCTGTGCTCTGGATCTGTCTGGCCACTCCAGGGTAATTGCTGTCAAGAATCAGAGCTGGGAAGCCCTCCATTGTCTTAACTTTCAGCACTAGCCATGAAGGTGTCAGTGGTGGAACAGTGCCTCAGTGATGATCACAGTGTGGATAGCTCATAAATGTCTGTTGAATAAACCCAACAGCAAGTGGGCTCTGGATGGGGCAAGGAATTGCAGAAAGCTGAGTGGAGGACTGTGTATGTGAGTAGAGGTCAGGTCAGCCATCTTTATTCTTGCCTGTCACTGGGGCTTGTGGAGAATTGCATGTACATGAACTTTCTGCAAATTTTTTGACATTAGCTGCCAGGAGCCTTTCTTCAGCTCTCTGTTTCCTTTCTTTCTTTTCTTCCCTTCCTCTCTCATGAGTGAGGTCACATGGCCTTGCAGAAATTGGAAAGACCACGACTGACCGTCCTTCTCCTTCTAAGCAAGTGGGTCATGTTGGGAGGCATCTGTGTAGGCCTCCTGGGACCTGTGGCCCTAGGGCTGCCTTTTACAGCTAAGTGGTGGGGTGGGAAATGCCTCCTGGCTTATGGAGAGATCTGGGTCTAAACAAAGGTCAGGGGTGGTGGAACTGGTTGGAGCCCAGAGTGGAAGTCGCCTCCTCCATCTCGTTAAGACTGGATCTCATCACCTCTTACACTACTGCTGCATGGATTTCCTCTCGCCAATGATGGATCAGTTCCAGGTTGTTTCTGATTCTGCTTGGTGTTGTGCGAGTGACACCTGATACAGGAAGAAAGTTTGAGGGACACCCAGGTTATGATATTCTGTCTCCCAGCTGCTCTGTGGAAAAGGTGAAGGGCTGGTAATATCGATAAGCTTCAAGTCTTCCCTTTAGATGGGCATGAAAATAGGAGAATAGGAAAAATGGAGATAGAAGAAGTAAAGCAATAAAGAAAATGCAAACCTTTAGAGTTTTGGTGAGCTTACTCTCCAGAACTTGGCAAAACACTAAGGAAATAAGATGGAGATGGGCACAAAGTATGGCTTTCAAAGACCAGAACTTCCCTTGGGGCAAAGGAAGGGGCAATAGGCAGAGCTGTCCTGTAAAGCAAGCCTTTCCGTAGTTTCTGCAGATGCTGTAATGTTAACCGAAGGGATAAGAACAGTTAAGGTTCACACACAGCTTGTCCAGCTGGCCAGCCCTGTTCCTACAACAGTGAGGGTGGGTTGGGTCGGGTGGACAGTGGGAAGACTTGTCAAAAATAGGGAAATGATGGAGCTCTTTGTCTTTCTCCGATAAAGTGGATAATGGCCATTTCTTCTTCATCATTTCGTGACAGTTTCTGTGCTGTTTTGTACAAATAGCTCTTTATTTAGAGCTTGCATCAACTCCTTAAGCTAGGTTCCAGTGTTATCTGCATTTTACAGATGAGGACACTGAGACTCCAGAAGGTTGTGTAACATATTGGAGGGTCCCACACTGCTGTGAGGTGCTGATTAGAACCCAGGATTCGGCTGCAGAGGCTCCATGTACTATTGCTCTCATTGTGAGTGAGGTGAGATCCTGTTGCTTATGCTCAAACCTACAGGTCCAAGGGTCCAGAGAAAACCATGATCTTAAATTTTGTGAAAGTAAGTCAGAAAAACCATACCACCTCCACTCCTGGCTCTAATCACATGCTTTCTTTCACCTCTGTCCTTTCTGCTATCATTTGACCTTTTCCCTTGGCCACAGTCCCACCTTTGAGGAGAAAGGCAATCATTCTGACCTTGCTCAGAAACATTCTCTGGTGTGAGAGAGGTTTTGGGGAGAGATGGAGAATAGAATATGGAAACAGTTAGACCAAACTTTGCCCTCTTGGCGGTTTGGGGTAGCTGTGCCTTTCAGGCCAGAGTTAAGCAAGTGGCAAAACTGGAAGCGTGGGACAGCTGCATCCTCTTTCTCTTGGCCTCCATTCTTCCCAAGTGAAAGAGGATGTGGCCGCCTGCACACTGCCAGCTTTGCAGCTAACTGGCTCTGCTCAGAGTCATCCGTGTTGCAGAGGCTCAGGTGGGAAGTGGTGGGAATATGGAGGGCGGAGACCACAAGTAAGGTTGTCCCACTGTTGAAAGGAGTGAAGTGAGAGGGGAAGGGAACACCTGCCATGCACCAGGTTTGGAGCCTGCTGGGAGCCACATATTCCCCATCTTGTTTAAACCTAAGAATAATTCTGTGAGTGTACTGGAAATGGCAATCCTTGCCTATGGGACTCACCTCTGTCCAGGGAATATCTTCTGCCTACATCTTTGTTGGCTAAAGCAGTGATAGAGACAGGTGATTGTCGCCTGGTACAAGTGGCTGAGCTGAACAAATTGGATTCATTATCTCAGCTTGAACTTGAACTAAGAAATGGGGATGGAGTTTTCAGGGTGTCTGAGGAAGAGGTCATGACCTCAAAGAGGGTTGTGAAGGTCCTAAGGGCCAAGTGGACTTTGGAGTAAGGCGGGAACAGAAACCCAGACTGAGGCCAACTGGTAGAGAGCAGAGAAGAGAACAAACGCCTGAGAAGCTAGAGAGGAGACATAGAGAGATGCACATGTATGTGCAGGTAATTCTCTCCAGGAAAGCACCTGGCCAGCTTGATCCAACCTGGGCTCCCCTCCCAGGCCACACTCCCAGACCAGGCTCTGCCCACCAGAAGGAGGGGCTCCTTGTAGGGGCTTGGAGATACAGCCTACCCCCAGACCTGCTCAGTCAGAAAGCTACCAGAGGGAAGGTGGGGTGGGGGGTGGGAAGGAAGGCAGGGGTAAAGGTGGTTAAACATATGGTGATGGAAGGAAATTTATCTTCAGGTGGTGAATACACAATGCAATATACATATGAAATATTATTGAATTATACACTGAAATCTATATGATTTCATTAACCAGTGTTACCCCAATAATTTTAATAAAAAAAAAAAGAGCAGAAAAAGAAGAAAAGAAAGCTGTCCATGCCCGTGCCTAGTCCTGGACTGTCTGCTTTTCTAAGAGACTCCCGTTTTGTGGATAACCCCGTGTCTTTCCTTCTGACGGCCCCTCTCTAATTGAGGAGAGATGGCCTCTGTCTTTGCAACTAGTCCATCCTATTGTCTCCATTCCCAGGTGATGGAGCTGAGGCCCAGGGCCTGGACTGTGGTCACCGGCACCCAGCAGGTGTGCAGGTTCTAGTCGACTAGTTTTTTTCCCTGCAGTGTCATAGGTGATGTGAAGTTCCTGGAGGTTTTGTAAGTGGGTTTTCATGTCAGTGCATTCAGGAGAACATGGGTTAGGGGAGGGAAGGGTCTATAGGAGAGGATGACGGGTTGGCCTTCAGCCTGTGTGTGGTGACTCAGTGTCTACTCTTTCTGCCGGAGTCCCTTTGTGCGAGGCTCCATGCCTCCTGCTGAGTGACTGGCCTCCATTCCTCATCTGACAGGGGCAAATGTGCCTGATATCTTGGATCCCAGTGGCTTCTCTTGGGCAAAGAATTTTGGTTACTTCATCTAGGAATGTGCTGCCTTGGGAACATCTGGTGAAGACATGAAACCGTAGTTTTCATTTAACTCCTTTGACACAGCCCTGTGCTCCTGTGCCAGTCATCGTGAGGAGACACTGCTGACACTGACTGAGGGAGGCATTGGGTCCCCCAGCTTACAGAGCAGCAGCATCTTATGGATTCTTGGACAGTATCTTCCTATGGCATTCCTCTCCTTTTCCCTTGAGAGCTAGTCAGACAGAAGGGGCCTGTCTTCTGAGCAGAGCAAAATTAGAATGGCAGTGACCATCCCTTTCTCCTTCTTTTCCTGTGAGGAAGGGCTCTTTGCTTCCTCTCTTTCCTAATTCCAGCCAAGGCACCGTGTGTGTATGTGTGTGTGTGTGTGTGTGTGTGTGTGTGTGTGTGTGTGTGTGCGCGTAGGTGTGGGGGGAACATTCTGCCCCGGTAGGGGGAGATTTCAAGGTGACTTTGGGTCACAAGCCAGATGTCTGTTTCTAATGGCTGGTGCCAAGCAGAGCGTGCCCTGGGAGATCCTGGCACAGAGGCCTGTAATGTGGCCCACTCTCCTCAGGAGGGCAGCAGGGCAGCTTTCTACCATCATCTCTTGGTCCTGGGAGACCATGAAGGGACCTGGAAGGTTCTGTGTTCCCACCATAAAGTTTCTGGAGGTTAGCTACAAGGAGTCAGAAGGCTGTGCTGGGAGGGAGAGGTCTTTCCCCAAAGGCAGTGGAGGAGTGCACCTTCTAGCTGGGCCAGGGGAGGGGTCGTGGCAGCCCCTCTTTGAGGCTGCTCTGCCTTGGAGCCAGAGAAGGAGAGAGCTCTCCCACAGAGTGCCTCTTTCACAGCAGGAAACCACAGCCAGCCACAGCCACTGAGCAAGAGCCCTATGAGGGGATGGCAGCCCTCCAAGCTGCAAACCCGAAAGGAGGCGAAGAAGAGCACAGGGAATGTTTTCTCTTTTTTTAATTTAAAAAATTTTAAAATTATTTTTAAACAGGGGTAGTGTCTTCCATAGTTCCTCAGATACTCTGACAACTTCCCTCAGCCTGGCTCTCCACGCTGTGCTGAAGCCTGTCTGTCCCAGCTCTGAGATGCGGGCATTAAACTGAGTATCACTGAGTATAACTGTCTCCTCCTGTGATCAGACTGATGAAAATTTCCCTGCTGAAACCAGAGGTAGCTGAAAAATTATCTTAAGGGCCAAAGACACATTTATTTGAAAAGACCAAACTTTCTTCTTTCCTTTCCCTCTCCCCACAGCCAACCCCTCTGTTACTATTGAGGGGATGGGGATTTAGAAAGCAAAATTGCTACCAGTCAGCAAAAAACGAAAAGCTGCAGGTATGTGCATACCTAGTTGAGACTGCTCACTATATATCCACTTTATTTGGGAGTCCTGTAAGGGTGGTGTTTATATGCCTGTGGGCTGGTTACAACCCTGGACTGCAATTAGACAGCCTGGTCATCATGAGGCCAGGGCTGGGGCTTTGGGAGCGAAAGGGGTGCAGAAGTAGATGATAGAGAGTGTCCGGGAAGGAGAGAAGTGGGGGGCCAAGCAAAGTTATCAATAGCCCCTTCTAAGGCTTGCAATTGTAAGGTCTGGATTTCTTTTCAAGGAACAGAGTCAAATCAGGCCACAAATATGGTGACCTGGGCCTGACAGAGCATGTTTGGAGGAATAGCTGGGTGTCCAGAGGTGGCCAGAAAGAGGATATTAATGTAGAAGCCAAGACCCAGGGGAGTGGGTGTAGAGAAGAATCATGCTGTCTTCTGATCTGATCATCCAGGCACAGAGTGAGGACACTGATTCTGGGGAAGGGGAAGTTGAGAGTTGTTCCTAGTGCTTTTAAGTAGGAGCACCTGCGTTTGCATCAAAGGACAAATGGTGTGGGGGCAGAGAGAGGGCTTGAGTTGGCCTTCTTGGGGTATGGGGGTGACCCATGTTCCTGCATCCCTGTGAGAGAGGCAGCTGATCTGGGAGCAATGAAGCTGCCTGGGATAGGCGGGGTACCCCACATCTGCTCTGTCTGCCCTCTGCTTCGTGGGCTACGGTGAGTCAAAGCGCTTGAGGACAGGAGTTCTGGCACTGCTCCTCCCATATCAGTGGTCTCAGTTTCCTTTAGTCATGACAAGTATCGCTGGCCTTGTGGTATTTTGGGGACAACCTCTCACCGTTCATTCTGGACTCACAATTACAAATTAATAAGATAATCCCTGCTTTCCTATCTGCAGGTCAGCCCAGGGTGTCTGTGCCCAGGGATTCAGCTTCTGGTAGAGCTCCCAGGACACCTGTGAGGATGCCCTGCTTGTTTTCCACAACGTCAACTTCCAAGAGTCAGGGATGCTTCTTAACAATCTGGTATAGATTGACCTCGACTTTATCTAAGCCCTCCCTGAACCTGTTTGTGTTTCGGTAAACTCTCTTATTGATCCTCTTAATTCTCTCTTTGCTGATTTCCTCTGGGCCTTGACTTCACACACCTCTCCCTGGCTGCAGTCTCCAGGCTTTCGGAAGTGTGTCTGTCCCTCGGGCCTTAGCCTAGTAGCAGAGCTCCAAAATAGGCCTTCAGGCTTTCCTGGCGCATCTCACACCCCTCCTTCCACCTGCAGCTCCTAAAAAACCCAGAGGAAGTTCAGTCCTCCTCTTGCCCTTACCCCATTCTCCATTTGTCTTTTAAATGCTTATCCCAAAACAACGAATCTTTGCTGGTGAAATTTCAGGGCTGCCATTGGCTAGTGGTAGAAATAGTTTTGGTCAGGGAGTTCCTTTCGACTCCACTTCTATTGTGTGTACAGAATAGTATATGGCTCTTCATTTTCAATGACAAATAAGCTGAGTGAAATAAGTCAGACAGAGAAAGATAAATACCATACGATTTCATTTATATGCAGAATCTAAGGAACAAAAAGAACAAACTAATCAAAAACAGGCTCACAAATATAGAGGGCAACCTGGTGACAGACAGAGGGGAGGAGGATTGGGGGCTGGGAGAATGGGGCGAAAGTTTAAAGAAGTGCAAATTAGTGGTTGATAGATGGTCACGGGGATGCAGAGCACGGCATAGGGAATGCAGTTAACATTAATGTAATGGCTAGGTGGAGAGAGGAGGAGAGAGGAGAGAAAGAGCAATTAGGGGAATTGTTTATAAACTATATAAATGTCTAACCAATGTACTGTATACTTGAAACTAATAAAATTAAAAAAAAAAGTATATGGCTCTCTATTTTGGGTTTGGCAGAAACGATGCTCATTCAAGTCATATCCCATTGAGGTAGGGGTGGTGGGCAGTCTGCAGAATCACTGCTGGACCAACTTGGGAAATCTGAAGCTGTCTTTCAGATCTAGCAGGGGTCAGCCAACTGACAACTGGCTACCATTTATGGGGCGGATTTGTAATCTCACATCTGGAGCTTGTTTCATTTTTGTTTTATAAAACTGCAGATGCCATCTCATTAGGGTGCTGATCTTTAGTATTTCCTGATTGTGATGGTGAGAAATACCTCACAGAAGCCTTTCGGTAAATACATTTAAAACTCCGGGGATGGTATGGCCCAAAAGTTGGGCATGACTAGGTTGGATCTTTGGAATAGTTAGCTACTGATGTTCCCCCTCTGAATTCCCTTCTAAAATGAAGGTTGTTCACTCATAATGTTCTGTATCAGATTAAAAAAAAATAATAATAAGTGTAAAAAAATCCATTGAATCCATTTTCCCTTGCTTATCCAAATTGTTCTATTTATACCTGGCACATAGAAAAAGAGGCCCAGTTATGTGGGGCAGTGGAAAGAAAGGACATGAATCACCTACCTTTGCTCATGTGGTGGATGCTCGTTAGATCAGGGCACAGCTTTCCTGGTCCTGCTCCTCTGGGGTAGTCACTTACCTCTCATTGGTATATTTCCTCCCAAGTGCCATTTGGGAGTGAGGTTTGTAATTACTCGCTTACCTGACTTACGGGAAAAATTAAAAAATAGTTTGTTAAAATGTATTTTAGTGTTATTTTATCTAAGATCTCTATGTATTTGTGGTGGAGGGGTTTTGCGTTAGCTTATTTCACCATTTTCCCAGAACCAGAAATTTCCTGCTTCTATTTTCCTAAGGAGAGAAATGTATAAAATATTCAATAAGGAAATTCTCAATACACGGGCTGACACCTGCATCACCTTTTTTCTTACTCCTTCAAAGTTAAGATAATCCAGATAGAATAATACAAAATCTTCCACAGAGAGGTAGACTGATTCTTAGTCAGGGCTAAGAAGCCCACCCTGACTTTCCCCGTGGTCCCAGATCAGCAGACACAGTCCCATGGGCCTTGTGCTTCTTGTAAGCCTTGGGCAGTCTCTTGAAGGCCCTGGCCCTTGCTTCTTGACTGTGAACTCTCTCCAGCAGCCACTTACAGAGCACAGACTGTGCTTCACTCTGCACCCCTCCAGGGGGCTACTCTGGAAATTCAGGCATTGCAGGTCTGGGGCGTTATTGGAACAATCTTTGGCAGATGACCTTAGAGTGTCTTGTGGGAATGGTTTTCTAATTTGCACCAAGTCCCTGTTTGGGACAGTGCTGAGGCTGTCAATTATTTCTTTATGTGTGATCTTTACTGATTCCTGTGGAGCTTTGCTCCTTCAGATATGCTCTGTAAATTTCTTCTATTCCGTAGCAACAGCAACAAAAACAAACATTTATTGAACTCCTAATAACTCTTATTAATTATCATTAACATTTATTGAGTGCTTGCTATGGATCAGGCTATTGTGCTAGGTGCTTTTAAAATACAATTTTGTTTGACTTACTTCAACCTATAGGACAGTGCCAGAGTGATTCCCCTTCTACAACTGAGGACCCAACAGGTAGGAAGGTGAAATAATTTGCCAGTTGTCCCAGGGCAAGAATGATAAAGCTGGAACTGCTTGACTCCATGTTCTCTTCCGGCTGTACCAGGTCCCTGAGATTGAGATGTGGGGAAACTCGCAGTTGACAAGAGACACTGTCAAGCCAGCTATCCTCACATAACGAGCTAATGGCTATGAGAGAATTACCTGTGGGGCAGAATGGCAGTGGGCTGAGAGTGGTTGGGAGGCTTCACAAAGGTGGGACCATGCTTCCCCTGCTAGCCTGGGATGATTTCTACTCTTTCATGGCTCCATGGCTCTACATCTCTGCCTGCATCTTACGCTTTTGTTTCTGGGTGTGGTCAATGTTCAAATTGGCTTGATGCTGGGGAGGATTATATTCTTCTGCAATTGGCTAGAAGAGTAAACCTCTGATGAGGATCCAAAAGCTGAAAAATGAGCTCTCCAATAGGAATAAAGTGGATACATGACACTTTTAAAATAATTCAATTAAACAGCTTTCTGAGATGTGGAGCCCATGGTTTTACTAATGGCCTGTTTGACACCCACTCTCAGAAGAAGGGCCACCTCTGCCTTGATTCCACAGTTAAGAAAACAATAGTTCTCTTTTACTGAAGCCCAGAGCAGCTAAAATACTTTTTAATATAATCAGAGATTCATCAGCTTCTAATCAAGGAAAATTAAAGTTTCCCCAGTGTCTTGTACCATTGAATTTTAAATAATTATAAATGAAATGAAATAACTACAGGCTGTTCTCTGTTTCCCACTCAGTTCTCACCATCAGTCGGAAAATATTCATGTAAAAGAAACAGACTGTCCTTAAACCCTGAAAAACACCAAGGAACAGTGTGGCTCAATGCCACTGAATTTGGTATCTTTCAGGAAGGTTGGGTCTTGATGCAGGTGGGAACATTACCCAGTCAGTCGATGTTGTTACCACCTGGTGATGTGCTAGGGTGTCCAGCGGGCAAGAGAAGAACATAGCCAGTGACCTCAGCGGGCACAAAAGATATTGTTCTAGGTGCAGTATCAGTTGGAGCACATGTTGGAAAGGGCTCTGGTGATCTGGGTTCTGCATACCATTCTGCATCTAGTGGGTGAATCACACAGCTCTGGGGGCTTCTGCTTCCTCATCTTTAAAATGAGAAAGTGAGCATATATTTTTTGTCCAGGAGATATACCCAGTCTGGGATGGTATGGCTCTCTTAATGCTGGCTCAGCCCTTACTATCTAGACGCTTACAGGCTTATTTAGGAGACAAGACTCACTCATAAAGCAAGAAAACAGAATAAGATCCTGTATAATCCACTGTTGGATTGGGTGAGGCAGATGGAAGATGTAATCACTTTTCAAATACGCACCTTCAGAAGTATTTCTGAGTGGTAGGAAATGGGGGACAATTATTTTTCTTATTATACATTT
This sequence comes from Pteropus vampyrus, assembly GCF_000151845.1. Lineage (NCBI taxonomy): Eukaryota > Metazoa > Chordata > Mammalia > Chiroptera > Pteropodidae > Pteropus > Pteropus vampyrus. The sequence goes on along the minus strand of NW_011888868.1, from coordinate 6,009,796 downwards.
TTATATTTTCTTAGGTCATTACATTAATTCTTTCATAATAAAAAATAAGGTTAAAAAATCTAAAAAAAAATGCTTCACAAAAATCGAGCTTTGTTGATTTAAAAGTTGTGGTTGTCAAACATTAGTGTGTCTTGGAATTACCTGGAAGTCCTAACAAAACATTCTCAGAGTTTCTGATTCTGTAGATCTGTGTCAGAGCGTAAGAATTTGCATCACTTACAAGTTCTCAGGTAATGCCGATGCTGCTGGTCTGGAGACCATACTTTAGGGGCCACTGACCAAGCATTTCATAAACTCTATATAATAGTTCTGTTAGCTGAGGTTTTTGGAGGTCTAATCCTGCATTTTGGGGTTTCTTTGGCATTTTCTGACTCTTGGAAATATGAAATAATTTCCTTGTGTGTTTTGAAACTTTGGCTTCTCAAAGGATCTCCACTAGAGCTTTGTTGTGGCAATCCTGTGTGGTATGGGTCAAAGGCATATCTCTCCAAAAAAGATTTAAACAATTTTCTTGAGTAGATTTTTTATGGAAGAATAACACTACACCAAAAAGTATACACCTTATAAATATTCAGCTTAATGAATTTTCAAAAAATAAACTCTTGGAGCTTCTGGGTTAGTGAATATGTGGAGATTGGGGTGGGGAGGGGATGGATGTGTGGTGCATCCAGAGAGAATGAAAGCTCTGAGTCCTTTCCCTACACTTTTCCCTATGCATCTCGTTCATCTGGCTATTCCTAAGTTAAATCCTTTTATAATAACTCCTTTTATAATAAAAAAGTAGTATAAAATTCTTGATGTACTCACCACATAAATTAAGAATAAAACATTATCACATTGAACCTCCTTTTTACCGTCCTCTCTCCCTGCTTCTAAAATGTAAACAATATACTGCCTTCTAATGGAATAGGTTCATTTTACTTGTTTCTGATATTTAGATACATGGAATCGCACACTGTGTACTCTTTAGTGTCTGTTTTTTTTGTCACTCAGTGTTATTTTGTGAGATCATCTATGCTATCGCATGTAGCAACAGTTTCCATTTTCATTGCTGGGTAGCTTTCCATATATAAATAGATCACAATGTATTTGTCTCCTCTATGAATGATGGACACTTGGTTTTCTTGGTTTTGGCTGCTATAAGCAGTACCGCTATGAACATTCTTATACATATCCTTGTGGCACATGTGATGCTCCTCTTTCAGGCATATCTGTAGGAGCGGCATTGCTGGGTTATAGGATATGTGTATGTTCAGCTTTAGCGGACTCTTGTCAGCTTTCCAAACTGGCTGTGTGACATATAAGAGTTCCATCTGCTCTTGACTCACACTTGGTATTGTCTGTCTCATTTTAGCTGTTTTTATACATGATTAATAGTATTGCGCTGTGGTTTTTCTTGTATTTCCCCAAATACAAATGAGTTTAGTGGTTTTTCATATGTTTACCACCATTTGAATATTCTCTTTTGTGAAGTAATTGTTCAAGTTTTTGATCCATTTTTTGGATGTCTCTCTTTTGCTTATTAACTTGTGGAAGTTCTTTACATATTCTGGATATGAATGGTTTGAGAGATAAATGTATTGCACATATCTTCGACTCTGTGGTTTACCTCTTCTCTTTTTAATAGAAATTCTTTTTTTTTTGATGAAATAAACACACAAACTTTTGTTTTTAAAACCTGGAACTATTATATAAAAACTCTGATAGGAAAAAAATACCAAAATCAATACCATGACTGTTCTTAATAAACAGTAGTTTTGGAAATCTTATCTGAAACTTTGAAATAATAGGCTTTTAAAATTTAGTTATAAACCATTTGTTGAAGTTTATAAGGTGTGGAAGGCAGACAATCCATGAATAATCAATTGCTAAGTTCTCTCAATCTATAGCTCTGTGGTGTCTATCACATTCAAATTTATCACCATTTCTACCACCTCAGTTCTGGTTCTTATTTCCACTCTTTATGTTCTTAGTTCTTTATACTACTGCATTTATTTACCTGCCAATTGGTTGCCCATACTCCATTTTCTTCTACTCATCCATGCTATACACTTTTCTAAAACAGAGCTTTCAACATATTATTCCCATGGTCAGTTGGAAAGTTTCTATTTTTTTTATAGGCTAAAACTAAACCCCTTGTCTTGACATTCAAAGTTCTTTAAAATTGGTTCCAAATTTCTCATGGGCAATATTGAACCAGAGCAATATTTCCTAATGATAGTCTAGAGACTTTGTCCTGCTAGATGCTTCACAGCAAAAAAGGGCCTCCTGACCACCTAAGTTAGAAACTGCTGAATAATATGATAATAAAATAGCTAAAAAATTTTAAAACAGAAATTATTAATTAAAGGTATTCCAATACATTAATTTTCCTTATTATGGTTGTTAGTGCTTTTGTGTTCTGCTTATAAAGTCTCTACCTATCCCAAAGTCATGAAGTTATTCTCTTCTATTATTTCCTAGAAAGGTTATCATACCTTTCACACTTAGCATCTACAATGCATTTTTGATATGGTGTGAGGTCGGGGTCAAGATTAGGTTTTGCACTGCTGTGTCACTTTGCCATAGATTGGGCGACTGTACATGTGGAGGACTGTTTCTAGACTTTATTTTCCCCCATTAGTCTATTTGTCTATTCTTGTAGCAACACGGTACTGTCTTAAATGCTATGGCTTTGTAAAAGGTCTTGAAATCTATTGTGTAGGACCTCCAGTTTTGTTCTTCTTTCTCAAAGGCGTTTTACTTATTTTTGGCTTTTTGCATTTCCATATGCATTTTAGAAACAGCTTATCAATTTCCACAAAAATACTTGCTACCGTTTTGATTAAGACCTTGTTGAATCTATGAATCCATTTGGAGAGAATGTACATGTTTATATTATTGGTCTTCCAATAACATATCCCACTACAGAACATTTGCGCATGCCAAGTCTCCCAGGGCATCATTAGCTTGGAATCAAATTTTATGTTACTGTTTTATCCTAAGGGGTCTTGAGCCAACTTGGGTTGTCATCATCTTTTTTTTTTGGCCACTTTAAGCCCAAGTTAAGATTTCTTTATAATTGACCTAACTTGATAAGAAATCTTTTTCTAGTTCATACTTTCTTCTTTAGCACCCCATATAAACACCAATCCCTCTAGGTTTTGAAAGCTTACAATCCCTTCCTTATCCCATCCTCCTGACCACTTTGTCACAGCAGCAGTTCATGTCTTTTTTGGCCTCTGGGGAGTTCCATTCCTTCTTCAGGGGCTCTGTCGTGATTTAAAATGGTTCTTATTGTATTTATCCATTGGCAGTTCCTTAGGTGATCAGTGTTGATATCCAGGGTCAGAGAGGAAGCTTCAGTCCTGGAGTCCCAGTATTTTGGCCTGTCTCGGCCTCTGGACTTGCCCTTGATATTTAGGACTCAGTCAATTTCTCTGACTGAACCTCACCTGGGCTGTTAGCTGCTTGGAAATTCATGAATTTCATGGCCATAAGAGAAGGGGATATCAGTTCTGCTTTCCCAAGGCATCCCTTCTGCCCAAATTTCTATTCAAGTGTCACAGCAGGAATAATTCCTGCATTATTTGGCAATGTCTGGAAACATTTGTCGTTGTCGATTCTATTAGTATCTAGTGGGTAGAGGCGAGGGAAACTGCTAAATATCCTACAATGGATAAGACAGCCCCACTGTAGCACAGAATTATCCAGTCTAAATTGTCGATAGTGCTGAGGTTGAGATTCCCTGCTCTTTAGCACCTTAGGATACCTTCTTCATTGAGGCTAGTATAAAGTTCTTTCAATGGCACTCTGAGTCATTTCTCTCATACTTGCCATTCCTGGTCCTTGTTATGGCCTGCCAATCTCAGTTCAATTGGAAAACTCTTATGCATCCTTCAAAACCCATCTCAAGTACTACCTTTTCTAGGAAGGCATCCCTGGCCTACCAGAACCCTGACCGTGAGAGTTAGGATCCCCTTCCCTGTCCTACTTCTTCACCTGCATGTATTTTGAATATTGCTGCTTTTTAAGCTGCATGGTAATTTATTTCTATTTCTGTCTCCACATTATCTTTGAGGATAGGGAACTTCAGGTCCAAGTCTTTGGGAAAACAGCCTAGGGAGCTTACCACATTCAGGAGTAAAAGTTAAAAAATAATGAAAATCTTCCTAGATTAGATTATACAAATCCCACTCTAAAGAGGTTCCCATCTTGTGTTTCCAGCTTCTAGTACAGGATCCAACACAGTAATTACTCAACAAACATTGTAAATTGAATTGATAATGAGAAGAGGGTTTTACAAAAGAGAAATAGTCAACAAATGGAAACATTCCAGGAAAGCAGTGGCAATTTTCGTTACTTCTTAAGGGTCTGGAGTTTAGGTCTTTTGTTTTAGTTTTGTGACATTTCTTGGTCAGAAGAAGAATTGTAACTTTGGAGTGTGTGTGTGTGTGTGTGTGTGTGTGTGTGTGTGTGTGTGTGTGTGTGTGTGTGAGAGATGGTAAATCATGCTGAGTGGCCCTGAGTGGCCCTTCTTGGAAACAAATGACTCATTTCTATTTATGCCGAGCAGGTGCAGAGAAAGTGTTTGCCCTGAAGAAATGTGCAATCCTAAATATAGATTTTCTTAATGAGGGATGAATCTTGCTAAATAAAGAAGGCTATGTCTTCGATTTCATAATTCCTGAAGGCCTAGCCCTCCCCTACTCAGGGCTCTGTAGGAATCATGGGCTTTTTAGGAGAAGGGGAAGGGTTTTCTGATTAACCATTTCTAAGCCATAGCTGGAGTCAGCTCTGCTTCAATAACCATTTTTGTGGTATGATTTGATTCATAATTCATACCACATGATTGGTAAGTAAGGGAATGACATCGGTATGGGCTCACACCTGTTCTCTCTCAGTATGTTAAAGGTTGAAGCCATGTGAGGTGGAGTGGGGCAAGCTCTCTCACAATGAAAGAGAGAGTCTCAGCAATATAAGAAGACCTTAAGAAAAAAGCCAAAAACCATGCAGAAAGGCTTCATTTATAGTGCAAATATAAATGGCTGGTTATATGGTTTCAAAAACTGACACTTTCCGAAACGTTAATCTGTCTTGTGAAGCTTTGAGTGGGTCTAGGAGAAGCTGGGAAGACATTTCCCATTGTGTTAAAAAATGATGGACAAAACAGTCTCCTCCCTGGATCAAATTTTTAATTTTGATGTGACTAGTCTTTATGGGAAGCAGATGCTTGCAAGGACACACTTCACAAAGGAAAAAGCTCAAGCCCCAGGCTTGAGGATGCAAGGGGTCGATTACCTGTGATGCTGGGTGCTCGCTTCAGCTGGGGATTGAACTGTGAGTATTTTTTACTAGGCTGTCATTATTTTTATTAGGGTTCTTGATACACATACTCCTAGGATTTGAGTAGTCTGTCTGCAGTGAATTCTATTTTTCTCCTAAACTTTGTTTAACAAAAATTAGCGTGGAGCACATTTTAGCAGAATTGCTGGTATCTGCATGACTCTTATGTATGACTCCAGCTTTCCCTTTACACTTCCCTGGAAGGTGGTAGTGCATCTATGTGCTACAGATGAGGTAGAGAGAGTTAGAGAATTCACCCAGGTGGTAAGTGGCACAGGCTTTTGCTACTCCTCAGGCTGGCTCACAGATGGGCTGAGGTGCTGACTTTGGATGAACTTGGCTCAGGTCAATTCCACTCCAAACCAGGCAGTTCGTGCCCTTGACGTACTCTTGTTTGGAGCAGTGGGGTGTTGGAGCAGGTTCAGACCAGCTCCTGAGAGCTGGGTGTTACCTTTTCAGGACTTTTGCAAAGCAATTGTTAAATTCAGCCAATATTAAAAATTAAATTATATAAACTTCAATTACATAAATTATATTTTAAAAAACAAGTAAAAACTCAAAACTCACCCTTTCTAATTATTTTACTACATTTTGTTATGATCTATGCTATTGAGGTCATTTGTATCCAATGTTACATTGTGGTAGAAATGCTGTAATATGTTACTGTGCTTCTCTCCCCCATTTTGTGTTTGGAGACATTGCATTGGTATCTTGGTGTAAATGACAGTATTAACATCACAGAAATTGCCAAACATACAAATTGGGCTTTCTCTCTCCTTTCTAGAGAGCTAGTTTGTAAAAGATTACCAGCACATTACTGGGTAGAACCATGGGGTATGTTGAGGAGGGGCCAGCACTGAGGGCTTGGCCTTGGCAGATGGTTCCTGAGAGTGACCTTTCAGGGCAGGGAGAGTGTGCCCCTTTCAGTAGCCAAAGTTAAAAAGGAAATGAAAAATATTTTCATGGAAGTCTTTCTGAAGAGGGTGCTATAAGCTCCTGTTCTTCTACACAGGATACCTGTGCCCTAAGGAACCCCTTTCTTGATGACTCAGGGACATCATCAGGAACATCCATGAGTGCAGCGAGTGGTGATTCATGAGGGATTTCTGAGGACTAGGAGGGCATAGCTCTATGTCGTCACTGCTGCATCTCTAGTGCTGAGCACAGTGCCTTAATGAATATTTGCTGACAGGAGGAATTGTGCCTAAGGCTATTTTTTGTTCTATTCTTATGCAAAGTGGCTCTATGGCCTTTGATGATGGCCTGGGCTGAAACTATGACAGCTGGGATAAAGGAGAGGGACAAATTTGAGAACAATTTAGAGAGCATAATGGAGAGGACTTAGATGAAGGATTAGTTATGGAAGGTGAAAAAGAGGAAGGTGTGTATTAACTTCATAATTTTAATTGTGAAAATTTCAAACATAGAGTAATGAGAATGGTATAATGAAATCCATCACCTAGACTTAATAATCATTAACATTTTACCATGTTTGTCTCATCTGCTTTATTGAAGAATTTAAATTACAATCACCACAACACTTCAACCCGCAGTAACTAAGCATACATCTCTAAAAATTTTTCTAATATCACCTAACAGCAGTTCATAGTAAAAATTTCCTAATTATCCCCAAAATATATTTTACAGACTGTTTATCAAACCAAGATCCAATCAAGGACTACACACTGCCCAGGAATTGGCAAACTTTTTCTGTAAAGTATGAGGTAACTACTATTTTAGACTTTGTAGGTCAAGAGACAAAATCGAATGAGGATAAAGATTTTTATATTTTACATTTAAAAATCCAGAGGTAGATAGGAGTAAAGGAGGTCAAATATATGGTGACGGAAGATTTCACAATGCAATATACGGATGATGTGCTATTGAATTTTACACTTGAAACATAATTTTATTAAGTATACAATGTCACTCCAATAAATTTAACAACAACAACAAAAAATCCAGAAGTCATTCTTAGCCCATGGACCACAGAACACGGGTGGTGGGCTGGTCTTGACTCCCCAAGCTATAATTTACTGGCCATTGTCCTAGAGTTTCCACGAATGAAACTGCATGCTCTCTTGGCTGTTCTCCTCCCCTGTTGGCTTTCCCCACACCTTAACAGGTTCCCCCAGAAGCATTCCTTAATAATTCACTTGCTCACAAATCTTCATCTCAGTCTGTTTCTGGGAAGCCTGACCCAGGAGAGTGTCTGGTGCTGCTGGGTTAGTCAGATGGAAGCTTGATGGAGGGCAGCCGGTGGGCAAGGGGCAAAGTCCACTCCCTCTGAGTACCAGGGAGATACAGGAGCTGGAGCCTGCTCCTCCCTGCAGGTCCCACAGAAAGTGGATAGAATGAGCTGGTATTGCTACTGGAAGAATATGAAGGATGGCCCATAGCTGGGGTTCAGCCAAAAGACAGGGCACCTCTCACAAGAGGCTCCACACCTCGTAACTAGAGTTGCATTGAACTCCAGGAGAGAACTGCAGCCTCCAGAGGAAGTCATGCAGGAGATATCTGTTTTCCTTCTCCTACTCCAACCCCAGAGGAGCAAACACTGGGAAGGGGAGGATGAGGTCAACATCTTCACTCTGCCCCTGTCCTCCCCAGCTGCAAGGTCCATGAACTTGGCTTATGCTGGAGGCGAGGAGAGTGCTTTGAATTGAAAACGAGACTGAAGTTCTAAAATGAAAAGAACTGACTCTTAAAAGCCAGAATGAAATACTTTTAATTAACTGAAAATGACCACAGAATTACGGAATCCAACTGGGATGTCATTATGGGAGCTGTTTCCTAGCAAGGAGGTGGGGTGAGAATGTCAGTGGGCTCAGCAGGTTACAGTACTGGGGGGTAATTAAAGCTGCTTGTTTATACCCTAATGTCTCTCTAAGGTTTATACCCTAACCTCTCTCTGAGGTTCTTCTCTAAGTTGGTTACAAAGGAGCTGGTAAACTTCTGGCCATAACTTCAGAATTCTCTCATGGAGAACAGGTCGGAGTCTTCAAAAGAGGGTACAACTTGCCTGACAAAGGTCAGATTCCATCAAATGAGAGTTGAGTTTCACCAGGGTTGCTAGATACAATTCAGAATGCCCTTTGAATTTTAGCAAAAAAATAGTACTTTTATTATAAGTATATCTCTTGCAATATTTGGGATATAATTATACTGGAAATTCATTCACCATTTATCTGAAATTCAAAGGTAACTGGGTATCCAGTGCTTGTATTTGATGAAACTAGCATCTCTAAACTTCATGGACCTCCAGATCATTTGAAAAGGTCCAATTCGTCCCTCAAGTAACTGGTTAGAGGGATCAGGACATTGCAGACTGTTTATTCCAGGAGGAAATTAAAGTAACAAGTATAAATGTCATTCATTGAGAATTTACCCCGTGCCAGGCACTGGGCTTGGTGTTCAGCTGTGTTCTCACCTCCTCCTTAGAACCCTGAAGGATGGGCAGTCATAACACTATCCCCATTTTACAGATGAGAAAGCCGAGGGTCAGAGGCTCAGCAACTCATCTAGGGGTTGAACCGGCTCTGTTTTCAGAGCCTATGCTGCCCTTTCCAGTAAGTTGCCCCCATGCCATTAGATTCATGGCTGAACACGCACCAGCTTTGCGCTTCTGCAGGAAGCCCAGTGGGTATGTGAATTGTGCTTCTGCAGGGAGAACACTCAGCAGACTGACATCAGGGAAAGCCAAGAGTCCCTGTGCCCTGCAAGCCTCAATTCACCACAGCATCATTTAGGACTCCTGTTTGGACCCAGGCAGTGTGGATGGCTCAAGATCCAGGCACATACATTACATATCTACCTTCCAGGGGCTGACAGTGGCTGGGGTGAGGGATGGTGGGTGAGGAGGGGTGTTAGACAAGTAAATAGGATGATTAACACTATAGGAGTGCAGAGGCAGGCCCCTGACCTCGCTGATGTATGTGCCTCTGTGTGCGTGTGTGCACGCGTGTGTACCTGTGTTCCCCTGGGTTTTCTGGAGGCCGAGTCCTTGAACATGAGGGTGTCCTCTTCTTTTCCTCTGGGTTGTTGGCTATAGGTAGGCTTATGAGGCCCAGGCTCCCCTAGCACCTGGAATTTAAAAAGTTACAGATTGTGCAAACTGAAGTTGCAATATGGCTGGGCATATGAGATACCTGGTTATTTTCTTACAATCTGTGCCACAGGTGGAGTTGGTGGTTAGTGAAGGATAGCTCCCAGAACCTGGGGATGTGCCTTGCTATTGGCAGCTTTGTAAACCACTTAAGGTAAGTATGCTCAAGTTTCAGAATAACATTGTTAGGGCTTAAGAGACTTGTTAAACCTCACTTCCTTCACCTTAGGCTTCCGGCAATTAGGCAGGAGCTTACTTTGGGCAGGTGAATGCTGTGGCTACTACCTGAGCATGTCTCCCACAGGGAACCTGGGCAGACCCGAGAACTCCCCTCTCTGAACCCTCCCAGCCTGGTGTCCTCTGGTAACCTCTCCCATACTCGTTGAGCTGTGGCATTAAAATGTGGCTGGTATAAGCCTCATGTGCCGTGCTTATCATCTTGCCCAGCCTTACACTCAGTCCTATGTTGCTCTCCACCTGTGGGGACTTGGGAGCTGCTATTTCTAGTTCATGCTGCCACATGAGCCATTTTGAAAGGTTGGGAGACCCAGAGCTCCGGTGGGGCCCCAAAGTAGACTTTACTAATAGGTGAAGAAGGGAGAGTAAAATGGCTATTAGTGCAAAACAGCACACAATTTCTCCAAACCTGCCAGTTAGCAGCTGCAGTTACATCATTAAAAGTTTTAGAGAAGGATGGAGGGGTATTGTGTGGGAAAGGAGATGAATGATGGAAAATTTAGTTAGCACAGGTGTGGGTAGGAGAAAGTAGATGCAGCTGGGAAGACCAACCTTTCCTTGAATGGTCTGAAAAACAATGATTTAGATTGTTTCCAGTAGGAGAATGGGAGTATGGTTTAGGAACTTAGAGGGGTAACAACAAAGGGTGACAATCAACGGCCATCCATCATGCTGGGGCTGCCACAGACCCCACTTCCCTAAGGCACTTTATTAATGATCTGGGAAAGACCAACGGTGCCTTCATTAGAGTCACAAATGATTCTGGACTGGGAAGCCTTGGGAACCACAGTTGGGAGGCCTGACAAATTAATACCCAAATTAGAAGGTTGAAAATATATGGACAGCAAATCAGAGGAACTTGTCTGTACCTATTTAGGAGAAAAAAATTCACCTAGTGGAATCCAATTGTTTAGGAAGTTTGTGTGGTTTTAAAAACTGTTACTAATTTTTTTTCAAAGATTGATTTTTGCCAAAAATCAATTGAGTGCTTTATTTTTCTCTCCCTTAAGTCAGTGTGTGCAGACACTCAACTCGTCAAATACGATCCTGGAAAGGGGTGCTATTAATAATGACCTGGGTCCCAAGGCTTCACAAAATCATTGTCTGGAACTAATCTATTGTAGATATGAAGGGGCTGTGGAGATTATGGGCCTCAATTCTTTGTCGTACAGGTGAGGCACAGGTTATTCATAAGTCTTGCCTGGTGGTCTGGTGCCTGGCAATATTAGACCAGATTGATTCCACACCCGGTTTCTACCACATCAGCATGCCATTTCTTCCTCTATTCCAAATCACTCCATATCACCTCACGTCCTTCACTGTAAGGAAGGCCATGAAACTGAGCCAGAATCCCTTCTCTGCAAAGCATCCTCTACCCCCTGCCCCAGTTTCTTGCTTACAAGAAACCAGACCTTAGTCCCTTTTCCTTACATTCACTTAAGTCAATTTTCTCAGACATAAATTAGGGACTTGGGGCACTATTCCCCCCTCAGGAATCACAGATAACATATTGACGCAGACCTTGACTTGTTTTTACAGGAACCAAAACACCTCCACCAGATAGAAAACTGCTGACTCTCACTGACCACAGTCATGTAAACCCCAGACTAGCTGGCACCAGAGGACTGATGACCAGAACTCCTAAAATACCACTTTGAACTCCAGCTCCAACCAGTAAGGAGATGCCTGTAAGCTGATCATGCCTTAAAGACCCCAGATCCCAATTTCACCCTTTAATACCAACTACCAGTAGCAGTTGGGGAGTTCAGGTCTTTCAGCATTTCATGACTCATTCTCCTTTCATTGGTACCCATGAAATAAAGCGTTTTTTTTTTTTTTCTCTCACTGTACACTAGTGTCAGGGCAATTGGCTGTCTGTAATGCTGGGTGGACTAACTCTTCATGTTGTAACAGCCATAAGGGAGTTCCTGATGGCACGAAAAGGGGAGTGACACTACTTCTGACACCAACTGTGATTTTTTTTTTCTTATACCAATTCTGCAATTCTCTGACTCCAACTGGGTGTCCAACAATTCAATTCAACTCTGACATTAACTCCTGGAGTTAGCACAGACCCCACAGGATAAGGGCTCAGTCCCACAATGCTGTCTCCATTTCAGATACCAAGGGCCACCTATACTTTTGACAGGCTATAAATTTGGGAGTTTTCTCGACTTCATCTTCAGTTTCCATAATTTGCTAGAATGGTTCATAGAACTCGGGAAAACACTTTACTTATATTTCTTGATTTATTATAAAAGATACAACTCAGGAGCAGCTAGGTGGAAGGAACACACAGGGCAAACTATGAGGAGAGGGCCCGTGTGGAGAAACCCTCTCTGGCATGCCACCTCCCAGCATTTCCATATATTCACCAAGCTGGAAGCTCTCTGAACCACATTGTTTAAAAGTTTTTATGAAGGTTTTATTATACAGTAGGGATTGATTAAATCATTGGCCATTGGTGACTGAACTCAATCTCCAGCTCCACTCCCTTCCGTAGAGATTAGAGTGGAGCTCAAAATTCTAACCACTGGTTGGTTATTCTGGCCACCAACTTCATCTGGAAGCTGTCTAGAACCCCTACCACAGGAACAATCTCATTAGCATACAAAAGACAGTAAATGCTCAAGATTTTAGGAGCTCTGTGCCAAGAACTGGGGACAAAGACCAAATATTTATTTTTTATTGTATCACAGGCCATCAAGGTAACTGTGACCTAATAAGGACAACAAGGCAGAGCTATTTGAGGTGTAGTGTGAGCTGAGCTAGTGTCTCAAGAAGGTATGGGAGGGGGTGAGGCTATTCACAGCAAGTAGGGAAAGAAGAGGAAAATGCTTCTTGGAGGAAGTGGCACTTAAGCAGTAGTGATTTGGGAGGGGAAGTACTTAGTCATACAGAAATGGAGGGAGAGCATTTGCGATGGGCAGTGCCTGCCAGCAAGGGAGGAAGGAAGAAAAAGCAAGTGGTCTGGAAACAGCAGAGACCCACTTTCTGTGGCCGGCATGCTGGGTCTGGAGAGGGAAAGGGGCTTGGTATTAGAGTGGTCTCTTGGGTCAGACTGTGGTGAGCCTTCCCTATTAGGACTTTGGAATTTAACTGTTTGATGAAGGTAGTGACTTGATAGAGCTGAGCCCTCAGACAGCTTAACTAGGAGCACTGCATGGGGTGGCCTGAGGCTGGCAGAGAGTGGAGGTGCTGTGGGGAGGCTGGAGCAAAAGTCCTCATGAGACCTAGTGAGTAAAATGATTGAAATATGAAGTTCTCAGGATGTCTGCAGCTTACAGTACCTCCTTCTCTGAGAAGTATTTTCTGCTACCCAGAGGTACAGAGCCAAGGTGGGCTGGTGGGATAGTTTCTGTAGTGATTGAAGTGAGAGGATATGGAGGTCCCCTGGGCACTCATTTCTGCCTTGTACAGCAAAGAGGAGTAGAGATTGAGGGAGGGAGGAGTGGCTGACTAGCAAAGAAATAGAGATCAGAGACCCCTGATACGGGGAAGGAAAAAACCCAAGACAAGCTGCCTGAGGTCCTGAGCACTTCTCAGTTCCCAGGACCAGGTTCTCGGCCACAGGGGCCTTGCTGCCTTCATATCTTGTGAAATGACTGTGTTTTGGATGAAAAGGGGCCACATACTAAACCTGACAAGCTCAGGGGAGGCTCGTATGGTGGATTTTACAAACTCAGAGATAAAATGTAACCACACAGGATGGTCTGAACATAAAAATTCCTAACTAAAAGCAGGGCATGGTGGGTAGTCATATGGTGTCAATGTCTATAGATTACTTGACAAGGGTCAATCTCTACAAGTGAGCCTGTCCATTGTCTTTGAGCAGCTAAGATAACATACCTTTGAAAAGTCAGAGTAATCTCCTTTTCCAGACCCCCCAAGGCATAACTATGCACCAGAGCATAAGACCACAGAACCTGTCATTGTTATCTTGTTGTCCGCATATGAACTCTATGTGCTGTAAATGCTAGCTATACTGTTCCCAGAAATGTAAAAGAAGGACGCATCTCTCCATTTTGCTTTTATCCAATCCCAGAGATTTTCCAATTTGCTTTCTCCTGCCCCCTTAATCTACCACCAATGGATTTCATGTAAGCATTCTTATGTTTCCTTCTTTGATTCTAATAATAGAATCTGTATAAACAATCTGCAAAACTGCCATTCTCTGAATCATTTTCTCAATCTGTTGAGATTTGCTTTCTGGTGATTGTCAATTTGACTCAAATAAACTCTTATAAGACTTTTCTTAGGTTGAACATTCTTTTGTCGACACTGTCCTTTTTAAGAATTTGTATTGTATATTCATTTTAACAGTGTTTCTCAAAAAGTTTTGGTCTCAGGGCTCCTTTGCACATAAAAAAATTGTTGAGAATCCCAAAGAGAAGTGTTTCTGTAGATTATATTTATGGATTTGCTGAATATACTATTTAAAACCGAGATGTTTAAAGAATTTATTAATAACGCTTTGCAAATCTCTTTAATGTTGGACTTCCTAGAAGATGACTGGATTCTTCTCCCTGTTTCTACATTCAATATGCTGTGATGTCACATTTATATAGCTTCTGGAAAACGCCACTCTGTACTCATGAGAGAATGAGAGTGGGAAGGCAAAAAATGTTTCCAAAAGTGGATCATACTTTTCGAAACATGGGCGTAATTTTTTCTGACAATGGTTATGTGACTAACCAAAGGGATTTAACTAAGACAGTGATTGATCTGTCAGCCTCAGGAATATAGCTTTGATTTGCTATCAGTTTCCAATTAAATTCTTTATGAATAAATGAATAATCCTTTATATTAGAAATGTAGTTGTCGCCCTAAACATTTTCTATTGATTTCTGATGTGTAGTAGATGGTAGTCACAAAAGCAATCTTAACATAGACACACACAATCAGAAGAGAAACTGATGGAATGGTCAAGGTGGCCATGAGTGCAAATCTAATGCCTTCTTTTAAAATATTTTTTACTAAAGAATGTGGAAGTGACGTCAGAAACAACAATAAGCCGAACATCTAAAACTCAACAAAAAACACTCAAACTGCACACCAGCACGTCTGAGTGTGGGATCTGAGCATAAAAACCACCAAAGGTCAGAACTCTGGGTGTTGGGTAGTGGACTGGATGAAACAAAGAGGCTGCCTCTCAAAGCTGGAGCTCCCTGTAGGAGGAGGGAGAGAAGAGAAGGTGCGGTGACTTCCCTATACAGCCCTGCCTAGGAGTGCTGTGAGCTCCACGCATCAGGGCAGAAGGCAGAGAAACAACAGTTGATTTTTACAAGTTGCAGTTACAAAACCAAGGCTGAGCCGCAGCCCCCAGCCCCCAACTCAGAGAGTCCCTCCTCCCATACACTCCGAGATGGAACGCCATGGAGCCCAAGGGGAATCTGAGCAAATGCTACTGAAATTGTTGCTAACACTGACAGGAACTGAAACTGAGAGTAGCGAGTGTGATCACATATCTACAAGAAAACAAAAAGACATTATTAAGATTTTAATATAAAGCAGAGATCCAAGAGACTTATACGCCACCTACTGGAAACCAAAAGAAAAACACCTTCTTTGCAACAGGCTAAAGAGAGACCTTTATATAATAAATCTTCCTCCTGGAAAAAAGGCAGAATATACTTCTATTAATGCTCAGGTGGAGAAATAGTCCATTAAACACCATGAACAAACAAGGTGACAAGGCATCTCAGAAAGAAAGAGAAAACTCTCCAGAAAATAAGCTTACAGACATAGAAATATGCGATTTAAATGACAGAGAATTCAGGATGGTACTTCTGAAAAAACTCAGTGAGATCTGAAACGAATCATATCAACAATTTCAGGAACTGAAAAAACAATTAGAAGAGGAGAATGAGTTCTTTAGCAAGGAGATTGAAACCATCAACAACAACAAAAAAATAGAATAGAACTTCTGGAGATAAATAACACACTGCAAGAGTTAAAAAATGAAATAACAACCTTGAGAAATAGAGTTGACCAAATGGAGGAAAGGATCAGTGATGGAAGACAGAAATCTAGAAATAAATCAGAAAGAAGAAGAGAGAAACCAAAGAATAAAAAATAATGAAAGAAAAATACAAGAAATAGCTGGTATCATCAGTAAAAGAAATATAAGAATAATGGGCATGACCAAAGGCAAGGAAAAGGAGCAGGAATGAGCTGGAGCTTAGAATTCAAGAAGTCAATAGAATACCCAATTATCTCAATGCAAAAAGGCCTTCATCAAGACATATTGTATTAAAATTATAAAAAATCAACGACAAAGAAAGAATTCTCAGGGCAGCCAGGGAAAAGAAGACAGTAATCTATAAAGGAAAACCCATTAGATTATTGTTGGACTTCTCAGCACAAACCTTACAAGCTAGAAAGGAGTGGAATCAAATATTCAAACTATTAAATGAAAGGAACTACCAGCCAAGAATAATGTATCCAGCTAAGCTCTCTTTTAGATATACAGGAGAAATAAAGACTTTCCAGACATACAAAAATTGAGGGAATTCTCTACTATGAGACCTACACTATAGGAAATATCGAAAGAGATCAGCTCACCTAAAACAAAATGACAAAAAAATACATAATTAGGAGTAAGGTGACTAGCAGGCTGATGTAAGCAGAGAAATGCAACCCTTACTAGGAACAGGGCATTATAAGCTTAAAAATAAGAGAGATTTGCTATAGAAAGTTAGTAATGAATGTTCAGCATATATAGGGACAAATTGAGATAACGATGACAGAAAACAGGATTCAAAGATCCAAATGCACAAAGGGAAATGGAGATAAGGCATGCGCAGAAGAAAAGGGACGACTGTATATAAATAAGTATCCTCTTCATATTCATAATGTAACCACATGCCAAAGATTCAGAACTGAAGTATATAGCATAAACCAAGAAAGACTAGAGGGGAAGCCTACAAAAGCCAAGCAAAATAAGAAAACAGAAACAGAAGGACATGGAAGCAATGGAAATACTGAGCTACCAGAAAGCAAAAGATAAATTGGCTATAAGAAGACCTCATATTTTAATAATCACCCTAAATACAAATGGACTAAACTCACCAATAAAAAGGCACTGAGTTGCAGAATAAATCAAAAAAACAAAACCCGATCAATCATATGCTGCCTCCAGGAGACACATCTCAGCTCCAAAGGCAAATATAGACTCAAAGTGAAAGGGTGGAAAATGGTACTTCAAGCAAATGGCATTCAGAGACAAGCGGGAGTAGCAGTACTAATATCAGACAAACTAGACTTCAAAATAAAAAAGGTAAAGAAAGATACTGAGAGACACTTCATAATGATAAAGGGAATCATGCACCAAGAATACATAATACTAATATCTATATTCTCATTCAGGGAGCCCCAAAATATATAAAGCAATTGCTAAAAGAACTAAGGGGAGAAACAGACCAAAACACTATCATAGCAGGGGACCTAAATACCCCACTGTGAGATATGAACATATCATCCAAACAGAAAATCAATAAGGAAATAACATCCTTAAAAATCATGTTAGACCAACTGGACATAATTGACATTCCCAGAGCCTTCCATCCACAAACAGCTGCTTATACATTCTTTTCTAGTGCACATGGAACATTCTCAAGAATTGACCACATACTGGGACACAGGTATAGCCTCAACAAATATAAGAGGGTTGAAATCATACCAACCATATTCTCTGATCATAATGCTTTGAAATTAGAGATCAACTGCAGAAAGAAATCAGGAAGAATCAAAAATACATGGAGATTAAACAACATGCTACTGAAGAAATAAAGTCAGAGAAGAAATAAAAAGAGAGATCAAAAGATACATAGAAACGAATGATAATGATAGTACAACATATCAAAACTTTTGAGACATGGCAAAAGTGGTCATAAGAGGAAAGTTCATTACAGTCCTATCTCCAAAAACAAGAATGAGCCCAAATGAACAACCTAATGCTTCATCTTAAACAATTAGAAAAGGAAGAACAAGTGAAGCCTAAAGTCAGCAGAAAGAAAAAAATAATCAAAATTAGAGCAGAAATAAATGAAATTGAAAACAAAAAAACAATAGAAAAAATAAATGCAACGAAGAGCTGGTTCTTTGAGAAGGTTAACAAAATTGTCAACCCCCTGGCTAGACTCATTAAAGTAAAAAGAGAAAGGACACATATAAACAAAATCAGGAAGAAAGAGGAGAAATCACTATGGACACCGCAGAAATACAAAGGATCATACAAGAATACTATGAAAAAGTATTTAACTCCAAATTTAATAACCTCGAAGAAATGGACCAGTACTTAGAAAAATACAACCTTCCTAGACTGAATCAAGAACTGGAGAATCTAAATAGACTGATCAGCAGTATGGAAATTGAAACAATCATCAAAAACCTACCATAAAGTAAAAGTCCAAGACCAGATGGTTTCATCAGTGAATTCTACCAAACACTCAAAGGACATTTAATACTATTCTCCTCAAACTCTTCCAAAAAATTGAAGAAGAGGCAATACTTCTCAATGCTCATTTTATGAGGCCAATATTACTCTGATAACAAAACCTGGTAAAGATAACACAAAAAAAGAAAACTACAGACCAATATCTCTCATGAACACAGATGCAAAAATCTTAAATAAGATACTAGCGAACTGAATACAGCAACATATTAAAAGGATTATACAATCTTATGACCACTTTTGCCATGTCTCAAAAGTTTTGATATGTTGTACTATCATTATACTACAAAGCGACAGTAATCAAAATGGCATGGTATTGGTCGAAAAACAGACACGTGGACCAGTGGAACAGAATCGAGAGTCCAGATAAGTCCATATTTATATAGGCAAATAATTTTCGACAAAAAGCCAAAAACATGCAGTGGAGAAAGAAAAGCCTCTTCAATAAATGGTGCTGGGAAAATTGGAAAGTCATCTGCAAAAGAATGAAACTAGGCTGTTGTCTATCACCAACACACCAAAATTAACTCAAAATGGATTAAGGACTTGAATATAAGACCTGAAACAATAAAATGCAAAGAAGAAAACATAGGAACAAAACTTAAGGATCTTGGACTTAAAGAGGATTTTATGAATTTGACCTCAAAGGCAAGGGAAGTAAAAGCTAAAATAAATGAATGGGATTACATCAAACTAAAAAGCTTCTGCACAGCAGAAGAAATCGTCAACAAAGTAAAGAGACAACCATCCGAATGGGAAAATATATTTCCAAGCAATGCCTCCAATAAGGACCTAATATCCAATCTTTTTCTATCCATACCCACTGCAACTCCTACTGGATTTAATGCAAATCTAAGCTTTCATATCATTTTTTTCATAAACATTTTAGTAACATGACCACAATTTCATTATCAACTTATAAAAATTAATAATTTTACTCAAAAGAATTGAGAGATGGGTCTCAAAGAGATAATTTGCACACCTATGTTCACAGCAGCATTATTCAGAATGGCCAAAAGTGGAAGCAACTAAAGAGTCCATTGATGGGTGAATGGATAAACAAAATGTAGCCTACATTTACAATGGAATATATGACATTGTGATTTATAATAAGAAATATATATTTAGTTTTCATTCACTTTTCTGGCACAGAGCTCCTAAAACCTTTGGAATTTTTTAAGTGATGAGAGCAATAAAATTGTCTTTCATTATGTTAATGAGTCAAGTTTGGACCACAAAAGTATGGGGCTGGTTACCAGGGGAACCAATCATGTACTTAGAGGGTTGGAACTTTCAGTAGCATCCAGGGAGAGGAGAGAAGCTGCAGGTTCGATCAATTGCCAATGGCCAATGACTTAGTCAATCATGTCTATATAATAAAGCTTCCACAAAAACCCAAAAGGACTGAGTTTGGAGAGCTTCCAGGTTGGTGACCATGTGGCCATGTGGAGTTTTGGGGAAAGTAATGTGCTGGGAGAGTGCATGGAAGCTTCATATCTTGTCCTCTGCACCTCTTCCATCCAGCCGTTCCTTAGTTATATCATTTTATAATAAACTGGTAATCCAGCAAGTAAAGTGTTTCTCTGATTTCCGTGAGCTGCTCTAGCAAATTAATCAAATCCAAAGAGAGATGTGTCCTGGGAGCCTCTGATTTATAACTGGTTATTCAGAAGTATAGGTAACAATCTATACTGACATATGAAGTCAAAAAGGGGACTGTTGGAACCTTCAATCTATAGTCAGTCAGTCAGAAGCTCGAGTGATAAACTTGGCTTGTGGTTGGTGTCTGAAGTATGAGTATGGGGTGCACTCTTGTAGTACTGATCCCTTAACCTGTGGAATCTGACACTATCTCCAGGTAGATTGTGTCAGAATTGAATTCAATTGTATGACATCCAGTTGGTGAACAGAGCATTGCTTGTTGTTGGTATGAGGGTAAATTCCCCCTCCCCACATTGGGATTGGGTCCAGGAATCTTAAATAGAATATTATTCAGCCTTAAAGAGGAAGGAAATTCTTACACATGCTATAACATGGATGAAACTTGAGGATATTACAATGCTAAATGAAATAAGCCAGTCTCAAAAATACACATATTGTATGATTCCACTTGTATGAGGCACCTAGAGTAGTCAAATTCATAGAGATAGAAAGTAGAATGGTGGTTGCCAGAGGCTGGGGAAATGGGGAGTTAGTGTTTAATTGGGTATAGGGTTTCAGTTTTGCAAGATGAAAAGGGTTCTGGAGATAGATAATAATGATGAATACACAACAATGTAAATGTACTTAATGCCACTGAACCATACACTTAGCAATGGTTAAGACTGCAAATTTTATGTTATGTGTATTTTACCACAATTAATAACAAAATAAAATAAAAATAATATACATATATTTTAAAAACTAAGGCAATCTAAATAAAGTATGGACTTTAGTAAAAAATTAATAATGATTTCTGAATATTATCAAATATACAGCCAGAATTCAAACTTTCTTGATTATCTCACATATGTTTTTTCAGTTTGTTTAAAGCAGAAACTAGACAACTTTGCCCTTGGTATCACTATATCTTTGAGATAAATTCTTGGAAGTGAAATTGCTAGGTCAAAGTATATACATATTTTAAAGGATTTTGCGGCATACTGCAAAATTTCCCTTAATAAATTATGTATCATTAAGCTCCTATGTTCATTTTTTTAAAAAGCTGAACTTTAAAATTATTTCTGGAGAGAGTGCCTCTGAGATGAACATTTGTTCTGAAGGCTCTTCCTTCTCTTGTTGGCATCCATTCCCACCTTGGTCCACCTTCTTGGCTGTTAACATTCTAATTTTTACTGTCATGTTATAACTCAAACTGGGAATGTGTGAGAATGTTCCCAGCTCACTCAAACTCTACAATCTTCCCTTTGCTCTCTTCAAGGCTCACTCACTGCCAGGCCACCTCTCCCTGGAGCCTGAAGCACATACCCCGCTTCCCCGTATCTTTCCTCTCCTCCAACATGTCTTACTTGATGGCAGCCTGGGGTCTTCGGCATGACCTCTGCTTGGACTCATGACCTCAGCAGCCAGGAGGCAGGGTGGATGAGGAGATGGAGAGGGGGAAGTGGGGGCTATCGTGTACACTGAAAAAGAGTTGTAGGAGGAGCAGGAACAGCTTTGGGGGACCCAAGGTGACAGCCACCTGCTCAAATAGACATTTCTGCTCCTTTAATGCCTTTACTTCTGCTTTGTGGTTTTGGCTTCATAGTTGTAGTCTTCCTAGGATTATTGTTTTAAAGCCATGTAAATATGATTGGGGGTGGGGGTGGGGCCCTGAAGAGGAAAGGGAGATAACTTTTACTGAGCATTTATTAGGTTCAGTGATGGCACCTGTCATCTTGCTTAATTCACTCAAATCCTGTGAAGTTGACATTGCTTTCTGGTGAGGACACTGAGGGTCAGAGAGTTCTAGTAAGCCAGCCTGTCTAGTGGATCCAGAGCTATCCTGAAGCTCTCACTTCCCCTGCCCCAGGGGACATTTTCTGCCTCTAGTCTGAGGGGGGCAGACTAGTAGGGGTGAAGAGTAGAAGGTTTACTGGGGAGGAAAAAGCCATCAAATAACTCAGTTTGCAAACCAACGAGAGGAAAGAAACAAAAAAGAAAGTCTAATTTTAATTATAGAATTATAGGCTCTTTGAACTTTTCTTAACTTTTAAAAATTTCCATTTAAAAATTCTTTTAGGAGAGAAAGAAAAAAACAGAAAGAAAAACTTCAGCAAAATAGGAAAGATTTTTCCTTCTGAAACCAGGAGTAGGAGGGAGTGCTCCTCAAAAGGAAATCTCTCCTGTCCCCGACTTTCTCACTCAGAGCCCCCAGAAGAGACTTGATTCAGGGAGTGAGAAGGTAAACAAGAATTCTGGAGGCAGAGCTGGAGAGGGATATGAGGCTGGAAGAAATCTCCTTTTCATCAGCTAAATCTCCAGTGATCTAATTATAGTAGGAAGATATTCCAGACAGCAGACCAAAGGCAAAGGCAGAGCAGACTGGAGGAGTGGCAGTGTGGTTCTCTTTGCCACTGGGCTGCAGGACCTGGTTAGAATCGACTGAAGACTTTTCAAATACAGGGCCCTGCTCCTCTCAGCCACCCCAGGAGTTTAAGTTGGCTGAGTGTATGCTTTCAGGACTATGAATTTGTGTCTCTCCTGCACCCATCTGAGGCTGCTGTCCTCATTTCTGATATCGACAAAGTCTATAAAATTTAGCATAAAAATGAAAATTCTCAAGGGAGGAGAAGGAGCAAAAAACCTGTGATCTGAATTCAGACTGCAAGCATGAAGCTGCTTTGGTTTCAGGAGATTGTAACTAATGGGGGAAAGAAATGGGGATTATAAACTCACATATCCAAGTTTGATTACTAGATATAGAGGGCTAGACAGAGAGCATGCCCCCGAAGCTTGGAATAGTTGGAATTTGAGAAAGACAATAAAAAGTTCTTTATGCAATTGTAAGAAATATATGAACTTGCTATAACTAAAAACATATCTAGGAGATAAATTCATGGTTTTTTAGATCTATTCTTGGTTTAAGCAAGCACCAGTTATTTTTAGTACTACCTCTGTCCAAGTGGATCTGGTCTATTTTTCTAGGTCACAAAACCCATAGGAGGGTGAAGTGGAGCCTAGGTAGTTTATAGCCGGTCAATAACGGTGAGCTTAAAGCAGGTAGATGACACATTGGTTGGCCCTGGGAGCAGCTTCCATTCATTCCAGGTGTTTCATTTCTCCCGTAAGCACCTTCCCATCAGCCTAAGTTGCTTTTAGTGTGTCGTAATCCAAAGTTTACTCTGGATCTTGTTCAGACCTCTGTTGAAGAGATTATCACTTGGCAATTCAATTTAATCACTCAGTAAATATTTACCAAGTGCCTTCTGGGGGTAAGTAAGTAAGTAAGCAAAAGAGACCCAGTTCTTTAAGGAGTTTATAGTCCAGTGAGGAAGGTAGATATTAAAATAATGATAAAAATTAGGTAAATAATTGTAGAGTTGATCTATATGTCCTTCCCACTGGACCATGAGTTCTTCAAAGATGAGGACCACCACTTATTCATTTTCTGTCCCAGCCCCTGGTATATAGTAACATTTGCTAGAAAATGATGACCAAGATGTCCTTTATTGTGTGGTTAATCTTTTCATTCTGAAGGCAGCCAAAGGAAGCTTAGGTAGGGAAGGAAGTGGAGGTCCTCACTGACCCACAGGGAATGGCCGATATCTTTGAGGGCTTACAGATAGTTGGGAGGCAGGTATACAAAACTCCCTTGGTGAAGAGGCTGAAGTGCCTGCAGTACCAGCTGCTAGTTCTGCCTTAGCCTGTTCATGATGGAATTAGATATCCTGGCCAAGTTGCAAGGGCTCAGTTCTCTCTGCAGTCCCCTCTGCAGCCCTGCTTTTACTGCCCTAGTAACACCCATAAGCCACAACTAAGACATACAGATTGCAGGTCAGAAATTCAAAAGGGGGACTGCAAGGACAACTCTGTTTCCCCTTGTCTTAGAACTTAGCTGGGAAGACTTGAATAAAGGGTCCGGAATCATTTGGAGGTCTCTTCCCTTCCAGCCTGGGTAGGGATGACTTGACTGCTGGCTCAGCTGGGATTATTGCCTGGAGCACATACTTACAGCATGGTGGCTCCAAGGGAGTGTCCCAGTGAACAAGGCAAAGTCACTAATGTCACTTCCATTATCTTCTGCTAGTTGACACAGTCATAACCTTCCAAGATTCATGGGGAGGGGACATAGATTTCATCTCTCAATGGGAGAAATGTCAAAGAATTTTCAGCTATGTGTTAAAATCGCTACCCTTACCCCTGCCTCATTTTGCTTTTTCATTTCATGCAAACTTTAAACAAATAATTTACATGCCATACAAATCACTTTTTAAAAAAGTAGGTTTACTGAGTCATGCAACCACTACCATAATTCAATTTTAGAATGTTTTCATCCCCCTCTATTAGATCCCCTGTAGCTGTCTACAGCTAATCCTTGTTCTCAGCTGAAGGCAACCACTAGTCTACTTTCTGTAGAGTCACCTTTATTTTCCCACAAAAAAATTAAGATAAAAGAAATGCTTGAGCTTTGAGATTTTCTCTGCTTTTGCCCCGCTTCCCATAAGGACCGACACTGGCACTCTCATCACTCCCATTTGCTTCCTTGTTTTTCCTCAGGGTCCCATAATTCATTCTCTGGTGACTCATCTGGAGTGGAGTAGTAGAGCCCCTAATCTGCAAATTGGAGCTATCTGTAGCACTTGTAGAAGGATTGTGTGAATTAATGAAGGCAGAGTGCTTTGACAGGGCCTTGCACACAGTAGTCCCCAAATAAAGGGGAGCCCTCTGTAAGTATTAGCTGTTTATGTATATCTTCATGAGAGGGCTGTGGCGTGGGAATTAGAGCCCTCATTTTACAGAGAAAGAAACTGGAGCTCAAGTCTCACAGCTCGAAAATGTTGGAACAAGATCAGGATTCAGCTCTAGACTCAAAAGCATACCAGGCCACTTTTTATCGACATATGTGGAAATGAAAGTTTCTATGGCCTGGGACACCTAGGTTCTTCATATGTTTCAAAATATGTTCCTGGAAAGTTGCATAGAAATGGATTTATTTGTGGTAAAAATAAATTTAAATGGAAAATTTTGCTAAATAGCATATTGCAGTGAATATATTTTGTGAATAAAGAATCTGAAAACAGTTTAGTCATCTGTTGGTTTTCCTTGTGCTGGAATTCCTAACAGTCTGTAAACTCATTTCTACTGAACCCCCAATCAAGAGTGAGTGTTTGCAGCCCTTAGGGTCAGTGGAAGGAGCTCAAACTTCAATTTTAATCAAGGCCTTCCTTTCGAGCCTTTGAGATCAGATGGGCTAGAAAAGGGCCAGCAGAAAATCAAATTCTTCATTGCCCTCCACAGACAGGCTTCCTCTGGGAAAACGGCTTCCTTTCTTAGCAGGGTTAACGAACAAGCACTTCTTGGAGACAAGGAGCCGATTGTGAAGAAAACAGGAGAGAGAAGAGAAGAAAGATTTTTAATTAGGTCTGGTGAACTGAATTTACACCAGCTCCCAGTTGGTAACTGGGTTTGCGTATCAGAGTTGCCACTGATAAGGCATACTATTTAACCTTACTTAGTCTCAGGTATCTTACCTTTGAATGAAGAATATGAAGATGAAAAACACACTCCCACTTGAAGAAAAGCACTGGCCATTCTCTTGGCCGTAACTTCTCTTTCCTTGGACTCCTGCATGGGCTGCTCTCCCCAGGCTTCTGCTCAAACACCTTATCTGAAAACCCCCCTGACCAAGCTGAGAAACAGGAACGTCATACTCTCTGTTGTCTCTCCTCACTTGGCCTACTTTATTTATTTTCATATTACTTCTCATCATTTGACACATTTCTTGTTCATGATGCCTGCATCCTTTGAACAGCGTATTAATTTTGTCTGTCTTGTTCAGTATTGTGTCCTTAGCAACAGAACAGTGCCTGGCATTTATGTGAGGGCCTCATATGTATTTACTGAATGAATGAACAAACAAATGACAAAACTCTTGGGTTTCATTCTAGCTGGTATCTGAGAAAAATTATCTTGAGACCAGAGTGTAGATGAGTGAGCTGGACCTTACTTAAGGATCTTGCTTCCTCTTCCTTTTTTTTTTTTTTAAACAGCTTTATTGAGGTATAATTTACATACCATACAATTCACACTCATTTAAACCGTAAATTCAATGGTTTTATATTTTTTTGCAGAGTTGTGCAACCATCATCACAATCAATTTTAGAATATTTTTATCACTCAAAAAAGAAACTCCTCACCCTTCAGCCATCACCCCCATCCTTCCCTCTCCTCGATTCCCTGGCCACCATTATGTTTCTGTGTCTATTAATTGCTTATTCTGGATATTTTATATAAATGGAATCATATAATATGTGCTCTTTTGTGTGTAACTTCTTTCACTTAGCATACTGTTTTCAAGATGCCTCCACACTGTAGCATGAATCAGTACTTTATCCCTTTTTACGGTTGAATAATATTCCATTGTGTAGATTCACTACATTTTGTTTATCTACGCGTGATTTGTTGGACATTTGGATTGTTTCCACTTTTTGGCTAATATGAATAATGCTTACATGAACATTCAGTTACAAGTTTTTGTGTGAATATGTGTTTTAATTTCCTTTGGGCATACAAGCTAGGAGTAGAGTTGTTTGATCTTATGATAACTGTATATTTTACCTTCAGTGGAACTGTCAGACTGTGTTCCAAAGTGGCTGCACCATTCTGATAATTCCTACTACTTGAAAGGTCTTTAAAATGCTACCCTTTACAAAATATATGATTTTCTAAGGTTAATATGATTTAGAGAAGTCTCAATTGTTCATTTGAGATATAAGACTTTTTGAATGGAATGTAATCAAAGAGATTGAATGGTTGGATTTTTGGTGCTGATGATGAGTGTTGTGGAATTAATTTAGCAGCCAGATGTATCAAACCCACAGTAATTGAGAAGGCTGAATGGTGTCCTTACCAGGGAATATCTTTCAAATTCAGCAACATTTACTTATTGATTAATGTCTGATTCTGAAAGTGAGGTGGTGTATGTCTGTGTGGGGGTGCCCAGAGGGCCTAATTCACAGTGCTTTTTTTGCTTCTGCTCAGCAGGTACCTCCAGCACAAATGCTCCCTTGTATAAATGCATCGCATAGCAATGCTACAGTTAGTGCCAAGTCAGATTTCTCCCAGACTCACTCTGCCGAAGGAACACAGCTGTGAACTCAGAGATACCTGCAAATTTAAGACTTATTTGGCTGGAATGGCCAGTAAAAGCTCAGCCCCTAAAGGCCACAGGCGAGCCATGGAAGGACCCTGCAGGCTCCAATTTATTGATTCGAATTTACTGTGCAATAAAAACTACACAAGTAGCAAATGCTCATATTTGTTCTAAATCTTCTAAAACAACACAAAAGAATGGAGAGGCAAAGGTCTGCGCTCTCCAGCCTCCGAACTACTGCCCTACTATGACCACTTGTTAGAAGGAGAGTGTGCATCCTGAAGTGCCCCTAAGACCCTGCACCTGCTCTCTTTCTTTTCCTGTTCCTCACTCAGGATGTGCCATCTGCTACCAACTCTATGACGAAACCTGGGAGACCTGTTTTTGTCTCCATCCTTGGATGGTAATGGGGGGTTACATCCTCATACTTCAGAGAAAAGCACCAATATGTCAGATAGGTCTCTCTTGCCCGGCTGACCGCCTTTCATACACAACTTGGTGTGTGGTTGAATGAAAAGACCGCTTTGCCATTTAGAGTGAAGATGAGGTTGAGCAAATTGGATGAAGGGAACAGTGAATTCTGTTCTTTCTCATACACATACACACACAAATGCATGTGCACACACACATATTTGTGTAGTTTCTTTTACATAAACATAATTAGGTTTTAAGTATTGTTTTGCAACTAGCCCTTTTCTCCACATAATAATAAGTCTCAGAGATCTTCCATGCTATGGGGAAGTTCCACACTGATTGGTACTGTCTCAAGATGGCTTTGAACTCGCTTGCCCGGGCTCCTGCAGCCGTAACTCCTCTGACAGGGGCGGAGTGTTGGGTTCCTCTGGCTGCTGGTCCCTGCTTAGCTCCCTGTTTCCAGCAGCCTTGTACATCTGGGTTGTTAGATACCCACTGCCCTTTCATGTGATACTCCGGTCTGGCTTTGTCTCTCAAATGACTTACACCTGGTCCACATGAAACCCTGTATATCCCCCACCTGAGATATCTGGGAGTAACAGGCCAACCTAGTGCAGCCACCCCTCTCATATTCCAACTCCCAAGTTACTTGTCTGCTTCCCTTGCTCTCTCAATTTTTGAGGCAGGATTCAAGATCCGCTTCCCAAACTCTAGGGAACACACATTAAATTCTCTGAGTGTTTGCTTAGAAGCCCTTCTCTAGGGTAAGGAGGTAGGATGCTCCTTCTTGAGACAAGCCAGTCTCATGGATGTCAATGGCTCGCTCCAAAAATCTTGCTCACAAAATCCTTTCAGCACCTTTATATTTCAGCCTCGGTGTTTGGTGAGGGGTCTAAAGGTCCAGGGATTGGTTTCAAATATCTGCTTTGATGATTCCTCCAGATAAGCTTTCTTGTTATGTGATATCAATTGTCTCTTGGCATCTTATCAAGACTCCTGACTTAGTATTCATCACATGAGTCCATTTCTCCATTAATAAACATTTTAATTATTTATTTTTTCCCCTTCACTATATAAACACCACTGCTGTGAATATCTTTAAAAAGTATCATGGTATATAAGTGCAAATATTTTTTTGCCTAAATTCTACACCTTGATCATTTGCTTTCTTAGCCCATTTGGAGATTTTGGAAGAATTAGCAGAAATGCCTCTCTCTCTCTCTCTCTCTCTCTTTCTGTGTGTGTGTGTGTGTGTGTGTGTGTGTGTGTGTGTGTGTGTGTGTAGACTAGATAGGTGTATTGATTATTGAGAGAACTGAGGGTCTGGAGCAGGACAGACATAGGAGAACTCTAAGAAGCAGAGGAACCTGCATAGCCACTTTAACACCTCAGTGTAGAGGCAAACAGCTTTCCACTAGCCATTAACCTGGGCAGACTAACTGGACAGCACTGGGTAACCAGCATGGTACTTCTGAGCTGTCATTTGACACAGAACAGCAAGATAGGACACATTTTAATAAGGCAATAAAACTGCCAAAATGATTTTGGGAAGATTAGGAATGTTAATAAATTTCTGTTATTATCAGGAACAGGTAATTAAAGAATTTAAAGGTAGAAGATTGGAATGTTAAGTTTTGTTTTTTAGAAAATTTACCTATATAGATCACTTATTCCCTGATGATGCAAATAAACATTATTATAACAACCAATGACATTCAGAGACACATAATTATTTATTTAATTTTGGTGCCAAATAGTTTCTTGTTGATCATGTAATGCAAATAAAACTGGCATTTTTGGGACCTGTCTCTTCTTGATGTTTCATCAAAAGAATCATATGCCCAATAATCAAAAATATTAAAAAGGAAAGACTATATCTACTATACAATGTAGCCATTCCACTTCTAGATATTTACAAAGAGAAATAAAAATATATATCCACACAAAGACTTGAATATGAATGTTCACAACAGCTTTATTTATAATAGCTAAAAACTGGAAACAATGCAAATGTCCATCAGCAGGTGAATGGGTATACAAAACGTGGCCTCTCCATGCAATGGAAAACCACTCAGCAGTAAATAAGAATGAACTACAGATACATGTAACAAGATAGATGAATCTCAAAATCATGCTGAGTAAAAGAAGCCAGACACAAAAGAGTTGATTCTGTATGATTCCATTTATATAAAATACATTGTAATTTATAGTGACAAAAAGCACTGGGATGGAGGTAGAGGGAGAGGTGGACCATAAAAGGGCATGAGGAATCTTTTGGAGGTGAGCAAAAGGTCTTGCATCTTGATTCTGGTGATGGTTTCAGGGGTGTATACAACTGTCAAAAAGCACAGAATTGCATTCTTTAAATGGATGCAATTTATTGCTTGTAAATTATTTCTCAATACATTTGATAAGGAAAAAATAAGTAGGTCTTTATTGAAGTCTCTTAGAATGACTATTTATCTACCTTGAAATTTAATTTAATTATCTTTTAACTTGATATAAAAATTGAAGGTGGCATACGTAAAATGTCCTGGACAGCAACTGGTACACATAAGTGGTGCGTACTATGAGGGACTAAGTGAGAGACTAAAGTTAACGTTATTGCTATGAAGATAGGCAGGCATGTGCTCAAACATGTCTTAAGTGTACTTTTGTTCCTAGCACTTCTCTGGGTGCCTGGCACATTGCTGTTCTTCAGCAATGCTTTCTGATGAGTGAAAGATTCTTTAGGTCACATCAGCTAGTACTTGAATTTATGCCTAGATTGGGGCCTGAGGTCAGAAAGAAGGTATTCTGGTGCAAGAGCACTGTGAGAAGTGGAGGAAAAGCACTGACAGAACTTGAAAGGCTGCCCCGATTTTCTTTTGTGGAAGTACATACATCTCTGCAAGTGCATCTCTTCTCCTGCCACATGATGTTCAGAGTCAGGCTCACAGGGAGAGCTGGAGCTGTGGAAGAGAATTGCCCGTACTGTGCTCATGGAGTTGCCTGGAGGAAGAAAAGCTTTCTCTGTGTGCTGCCTGGGCCAGGGATAATGTGCCTGTGTAGAGACGCTATTTCCCAACCTTAAAAAATTGATGGCTCTGGTGCTGGACAGAGACCAGGAGACACCCCCTGGGAGATGTTGTTTGCAGGCAGGTGGTGAATGATTGATGAAAGGGAAATAAAATATTGATATTCTGAGTCGCACATCAGGCCTCTTCTCACCTAAAGGAGCTTTTGTCTTGTATTATTAAAGCAAAAAAAATCAGAGAATGGGTCAGTTTGCCTCTGCCTGGGACATGACTGCTTTTGGCCAGCTATGCCTTGGAGATACTCTGGAATATTAAGATTGAATGCTCCTGGAGATTTAGTAGATGGATGTTTGGAACCAACAAAAGGAAATCCTACTTTCCTGAGTGTAGAAAGCTTATAAGAACATTTTTATCAATGTATTCTTCTTATAAATTATGTTTATCAAAGTTGCAGATGCACATATCTTTAAGAGACAAATAAATCTACAGGAAAATAGCACCCTCCTATGACTCCCTGAGACTCCTCCATTTTATTCTCTGCATATGTGAACATTTTCACATCTTTTAGCTAATTCTTCTTAAATTACTTTTATATCACCAAAAAACATGCTTCTATTGCTACTTCTGATTTAAAAAATATTCAAAATATCTATTGACTTTACTTTGTGAAAGATAAGTGTTTACTTTTTATCCCACCACATAAAAACATATTTTTCTCATGTCCTAAATTTTTCAAATATAATTATATTAGAATTTCGGTTACATCATATTCAGTATTTCCATTATTATGAATATGTAAAGATAGCTATATATGGTCAAGTAGTGCACTAAAATTACATTTACTTTCCTATATTGCTTTTCTTTTCCTTTGAGGGTAGGAATGGTACCTTTTTTGGTTTGTTTGCCCAGTTTTCTGTTTATCATATGTTCAATTTCAAAACTTTGCAAATTACCTAAATTTTGCGTTAAGATGTTCAGATACATTAGCCATCCTATGAGCTTTATTTTCTACTTTTTATCATCTAAGGAATCTCCACTTTTTTCCTGCGCTATGTTTCCAGCCCTTTCTCTATGTGCACAGTCTTAATTTGATGGAATAAAGATTCTATCAGTTTTCCAAGAAATGATACAAGGGAAGTAGTTTTTTGGGGAATTTTGCACATGTTTATGAGAGCTTAGCTGAATACAGAGTTTTAAATTGGAAATAGTTTTCTTTCATAATTTATTTTTTGGGCATTACTTTGTTATCTTCCACCTTTTGAAAAGTTTGAAACCATTTGACTTTAAGATCCTTTTTTAAAAAAATAATATTTTTTATTTTTCAGTTATAGTTGGCATCCAATATTTTTAAGCTTCAGGTGTACAGTATAGTGATTAGACATCTATATAACTCACAAAGTGATCACCTCAATAAATCTAGTGTCCTTCTGACACTGTAAATTGTTATTACAATATTATTGACCACATTCCTTATGCTATGCTTTATATCTCTATGACTATTTTGTAACTACCAATTTGTACTTCTTAATTTCTACCCCCTTTTTCACTGACCCCCAACACCCCTCCCATCTGTCAACCCTCAAACTGTTCTCTGTATCTGTGAGTTTGTTTCTATTTTCTTTATTTTGTTCTTTAGATTCTACACGTATGTGAAATCATATGACATTTGTCTTTATCTGACTTACTCTACTGAGCATACTACCCTTTAGGTTCATAATGATTCTCTATTTCCATCCCTTTACTTTCTGTCTGTGTGAGTCTCTGAAGTGAGTCTCTTGTAGGCATCCTATGTAAGGGTCTTGTTTTCTTATCCATTCAGCCACAGTATCTTTTGATTGGAGCATTTAATTCTTTTTCATTTGAGTACTCATTGATAGATAAGTAGTTATTGCCATTGTTTATTTAGACTTTTGATATATATTTTTTTCTTCTTCTTAAAGAAATCTCTTCAACATTTCCTATAATACTGGCTTGGTGGTGATGAACTCCTTTAGCTTTTTCTTGTCTGGGAAGATCTTTATCTGTCCGTCGATAATAAATGATAGATTTGCTGGGTACAGTAATCTTGGTTGTAGGTTGTTGCTTTTCATTACTTTGAATATTTTGTATCAATCCCTCTGGCCTGCAAAGTTTCTGTTGAGAAATTGGCTGACAGTCCTACAGGAGCACCCTTGTAGGTGACTAATTACTTTTCTCTTGCTGCTTTTTAAAATATTAAACATATACATATATTTTCCCAGCTTTATTCAAGTATAATAGACAAATAGTTGCTCATATTTACATTATGCAATTCATTGAGTTTTTAAGTTATAGTTGGCATACAATAGTATATTAGCATCAATTGTACAACAGTGATTAGAGATCTATATAACTCACAAAGTGATCATGCCACTAAATCTAGTACCCCACTTCCTCCTTACATATTTGTTACGACATGTTGACTATTTTCTTTATGCTACACTATATATCTCCATGTCTATTTTGTAACTATCCATTTGTACTTTTTAATTCCTTTACCCTTTTTAACTGTCCCTCCAACCCCTCTCCCATCTAGTAGCCCTCAAAATATTCTATGTATTTATGAGTTTGTTTCCATTTTTGTTGTTGTTTATTTTGTTCTTTAGATTCCACATGTTTGTGAAATCATGTGATATTCGTTTTTCTCTATCTGACTTACTTCACTCAGCACAATATTCTCTAGGTCCATCAAGACAATATCTTTTCTCATCCCCTTCCTTTTAGTTTATGTGTGTCTTTTAATCTGAAGTGAGTCTTTTGTAGGAAGCATATGTAGGAGGCTTGTTTTCTTATACATTCAGCCACTCTATCTTTTGGTTGGAGTACTTAATTCTTTTCCATTTGAGGTACTTGTTCATAGGTATGTAGTTATTACCATTCTTTATTCTTGTTTTTGATACATGTTTTTTCTTCTTAAAGAAGTCCCTCCAACATTTCCTGTAATACTGGCCTGATGTTGATAAATTCTTTTAGCTTATTTTCGTCTGGGAAGCTCTTTATCTGTCCTTCAACTCTAAATGATAGCTTTGCTGGTAGATCCCAGGTTTTCCTCACTTTGAATATTTTGTGCCAAGTCCTCCTGTTCTGCATAGTTTCTTTTGAGAAATCAGCAGCCAATCTTATGGATGCTTCCTTGTAAGTAACTAACTGCTTTTCTCTTGCTGCTTTTAAGATTCTCTCTTTGTATTTAACCTTTGCATTTTAATTATGATGTGTCTTGGTATGGGCCTCTTTGGGTTCATTTTCTGGGGACTCTCTGAGCTTCTGGGGTTGTATGTGTATCCTTCACCAGGTGAGGGAAGTTTTCCATCATTATTTCTTTAAATAGCTCTTCAACTTCTTGTTCTCCCTCTTCAGGTACCCCTATGACACAGATGTTGTTACCATAGGCTCCTTAAATTATTAGTATTATATTCTTGGTTAATTTATTCCTGTCATTCTGATTGAATACCCTTGGCTTCCCAATCTTCTATATCAGTGGTTCGATCCTCTTCTTTATCCAATCAGTTGATTCCTTCTAAAATATTCTTCATCTCAGATAAGGTATTCTTCATTTCTAACTGGTTCCCTTTTATAATTTCCATTTCCATTTTTATGTTTTTTATTTCTTTGTTAAAATTCTCACTGAGTTCATCCACATTTTCCTTAATTTCATTGAGCATCTTTATAACCAGTGTTTTGAACTTTGCATCTGTTAGATTGCTTGACTCCATTATTCCTGGATCTCTGTTCTGTTTTCTCGTATGGTTTCTGCTTCTTTGTCTTCCCATTTTGGCTTCCTTTCTGTGTCAGTTTCTATGTACTAAGCAAAGCTCCTAAGTCTCCCGGTCTTATTAATGTGGCTTTGTAAAGTAGATATACAGTGGCACAGTCCTGAGAGGAGTTCAGCTGCAGGCCATGTTCAGCTGCAGCCAGTGCACCTCTGGGACCACCTGGTAAGAGTCACCAAACAAACCATAGATGGCTGCCACCTTTGCTGGGCTGATAGGTGTCTTGAGAGACCAAATAGAAACCGAGGCCAGCTGCTACTAGTGTGGGGCTTGGAACTGCTTAGCAAGGACGTGTTGAGGCCAGATTCTGCTTCTTGGGTTTTGTGGGCCTTTGAAGGATTTATCAAAGTCCATAGCAGGAGCTAAGACAGTCCATTTGTATGGAATAAACCACTGAAAGTGGCTTGGGAGAGGTGGAGTCTCAGTGAATCACTTAGGTGGAGTGACCTGTGTTATCTTGGTTGATGATGACTCAGATATGGCGGCACCTGTGTCCACAGGCTGGGGGAGGGGAGGGATCAACAAAGGAACAGTGGATATTGCCAGCACTTCTGTCTTGGAGAAAGCTTCCCCTCTAGCCCTTGTCCTGAAGCCTGACAATTCAGTGCCTCCCCTTATAATCTTGGCACCCTTCGAGGAGCTGCCCCAGTGCTAGAGCTCAGAGCAAATGAGTCCATCAATGAGTAAGGCCAATGTGAGCTTTTTAAAGAGGAACATCTGCAACTCCCACAGTCCTCCGTCTCACTCAGCTGCAACCTTCACTGGTTTTCACAGCCAGAGGTTGTAGGGACTTCTCTTCCCGGCACCAGAACCCTGGGCTGGGGAGCCCGGTGTGGGTCCAGGACCCCTCGCTTCACTTCTCAGGTTGGGGAGAAGGCTCTGCAGCCAAGATACCCCTCTCAATTCTTGATGGCCACCTGTAGTTGTAAGACCAGGCTGTTTTGCGTCTCTGTTCCTCTTACTGCCTTGAAGTGACCAGTTACTTTTGTTCCTAGTTGTAGGGCTTCTGTTCAGGCAGGGCTCAGGTGACTGTGTGCTGGTTGCTCTGTAGTTTTGTTATAATTTCGGTGTGGTCATGAGATGAGGCGTGCACAGCTTCTATCTTCTAAGCCATCTTGACTGATCTATAAGATCCTTTTTTATGTACAATTTTTATTCTATAACAGCTTGTAGAATCTTCTTTTATATCCAGAGATTAAAAATTTCATGATAAATGTCTGTGTTGGTCTTAGGCCACTCACTATGATAGATATTTGTTGAGGCCCCTTAAAAAAAAATCAAGTTTATCGAAGTTAAATTTGCATACAACAAATGCAAACATTTTAAGTGGACAGTTTTATAAACTTAGATAAGTATACAAAAGAAGGACCTTTAGTTCTGGGACATTATTTTGAATTATTTCTTTGATAATTTTTCTTTCTACTGTTTTCTTTTTCAGTTTTTCTGAAATGTCTATTATTTGGACATTGGACTTCCCAGAACAGCCTTCTAATTTTTTTCTCTTTGTCAGGAAAAAAGAGTATGGACTATTCTAGTAAGTGCAGTCTTTCAGATTATCTGATTCTAGAAAGGGCTTTGCCTTTCATTGTCTTTAAGCCATTTTACAACTCAGTGAGTTGTAGAAAACTGATAGTAATGCAAATGAACTTTTCCATGCAAATAAATTTTGTCTGGTGCAGACACAAACTGAGTCCCCTTTTGTCCAAGAAGACAGTTTTGTATTTATTAGCACATTCATTTCAGCATAGCTGATTGTCCATTTATGTGTTTGCTTTTTGATTTTTTCCATTGAATCATTTGTAATATCTTAGTGGTTCCTCATTAACTGATGCGTTAAATAAAATCTTTGACATGTGGTCATTTTAACATCCTAACTTTTTTTATCTCCCACTATCTTTTTACTCTAATCTGGAATATTATAACTTTATATTCCAGACCTTCTATTGAGTTTCTCACATTTGTTTTTATATTTTTAATTTCCAAGACCTTTTTTTTTTTTTTTGGTTCAGAATGAAAACTAAAACAACAACAACAACAATAAACAACAATAACAAACAAAAACAGCTTCCTATTTCATGGATGCAATATCTTATGTATCTGAGGATATTGATAGTTTGGATGTTATCTTCTTTTGCATTTCTTTGTTTCTTGTGAAGCTTTGCCTGTTTGTTTTGGTGTCTTGCGTTCATGTTAGATACTTTCCTCAGATGTCTGGTGATCCTTCATTGTTCACTAACAATCAATAGTGGGACTAGTAGACACTAGGTAGTTTAGACACTGAATGATAGTCAACATAGGTGGAACTGGCTAGGTTATCCATTGAGGAACCTCTAATGTCAGCATCTTTGGGAATTTTCCCCAGAGAAGATCTTTTAAATCTCTAGCTTAGAGTATTTGCACATAGCTGAAAGCTAACTGTGAGCCTCAGAGTTCTATTTGCAAATGTGCACTTGGTCCACTTTAAAAAAATGGTTTCCCTACCCACTATACTTAGTGCCCCTGGTCCAGAGACTCTGTTTTATCCTCTCCAGAGAATAAGCCTCCAGGTTTCTGTTCAATGAGGGGGAGCAATGCCAGACTATGTGCAGTTTGGGAGGAGATCTGTTTATTTGCTTTTATACAGAACTTTTATTAATCCTGTTTTTAGTCCCACTTTTACCCCCACTTCCAGCGGCATTAGTTCCTTAAATTCCTGATTTTTTGAGAGTGTTTCTTGGCTGTACCTACTGCCAGTTAAGGATTCATTATCCTTGAACCTTCTAAATCAGCTCCCACTTTTCCATCTGCTTTCTAGTTTCCAAAATTTTAATACAGTGATTTCATCTTCTGTTCTCATTGTCTTCATAGGTTTATGTCTTCAAAATTCATGTATTATTGCTTTGAGGGGAGGCGTTAAGAGGGAGCAAAACTGAAAGCACATGTTCACTTTTTGATATTTACTTGAGATTTCAATGCATTTTTAATTTCAATTTTCATTTATCCCATTTACCTTGATGTCTAGAGGCAGTATTATATTATGAAAAGGCACAGGTGGTGGCACTAGCCAGTGATAAGTTAGAATTCTTTATTTCCCATTTGTGAGCTGTATGGTACTGGTCAGATTACTCCACGTTCTTCACCTCAGTACAGTCATTTGTGAAGTAGTCATTGGGAAGTAACAGTATCTCCCATTTGAGGCTGTGATGTGGGTTAAAGATAATGTATAACTTACCTGACCCTCCAATTATGTTTTCTTTGACACAGCCTTCCCTAATATTCTGGAAACCATCAGATTTAAGTTCAGGACTTCACACAGAATTTTATTAATATGTTTCATCAAGGATGGGCCACATGTATTTGGTGGTTGATAAAGGAAACTTGCCTTTCTGGTACTTCTGCTCAGTCTCCATGGGGCAACTTGTGTGGCAGTCCCTGGCTGCCATATTGTTTTGCTTCTCATTTCTAAATAGAGTCTTTAATGCAGCTATCTAATCCCTATTTCATCAAAGAGCTGAAATTATTTAAATTTGCTTGAGGGTTTCCATTGTTTTCTTTCTTCTCTGCTGTTCTTTTGCCAGATGACTCCCTCTTGTGGCGGAAGCTATTCTTTCCTGCCTTCAGAGGAGGTTTTATAGTTCTGCTCAACCAGTGTTCTTTTTGTTCCTCAGGACCTTCAGAGTTTCAATCAGAGCTCCTTCTACGCCTTTTATTTTCTAGAATTGCCTTTTTAATTTTTTTTCCCTCTACTCTCTCATGCTATATCTTCTTTGGGTAGAACCATGGGAAGATTTCCATCAGGAGTGAGTACTAGAAATAGCTGAGCTTCCTATGGATATTTGGCTAAATTTTTATCTTATGGGTATTTATGGATTAGGTAGTATCTGTTTCATTCTTTTATTGGCTGCCTGGAAGCTCAGAAAACATGTTTGACTTGTCTGAAGCAAGTGCATTGAACCCAACAGCAAACACTTCATATATATCATTATCCTTAACTTCACCTTATTTTTCCCATTTTTATTTTTCTCAATTCTGATTTTCTCACTATTTACACTTTAAATTTATTTTCTATGCAAGTTTGTCATGTTGAAGGAAACTCTGCAGA
Organism: Pteropus vampyrus; assembly: GCF_000151845.1. NCBI lineage: Eukaryota > Metazoa > Chordata > Mammalia > Chiroptera > Pteropodidae > Pteropus > Pteropus vampyrus. The sequence goes on along the minus strand of NW_011888868.1, from coordinate 5,971,580 downwards.
AATGTGGTGATGTATAAATATACAAAAGAAGATACAAGCGGCATAAAATTTTTGCCTGCAGAGGAAACACAGACCAGAAATAATGCAGGTTCCACAGAGGTTGGGATAAATCTGCAAAGGAGAGAGTGTTATTATGGAGAGTTGAGAGAAATTGGTACAAAAGTCCATGATCGAAGTCAGTAAGAACATTTATAGTTTTCTGCAACCCTGGGTGTGTCTTCCAGAGACTAAAATTCCTAAATTTCATGATCACAGGACTGACTCTACATAGTTATTCTGATGGATTTAGAAATGTAACTTTTCTGGATTCCACAATGAATCATGAGCCTGAGAGAGACATAGATTAGTTTCAAGTCTCAGCTCTGGGGTTTAGCACAATATTCTTAATCTAATCGAGACTTGTGGTAGTGACATTTAATGCTCACTAAATATTCATGTGCTCCGGTACATGTCCCAGTTTACTTCTTTGCATTTTGGTGGGAATTAGTTCTTCTGTGCAGAAGCATAACACAACAGATGTGAGTTCACCATTCTTGACTTTTTCTGCCTACATGATGAGGAAGCCAGTGTTCCACATGGTGAATCTACAGCATGGTGAATCCTCTATCAACCTGGGTCCTCAAGTGAGTGGGTAGAGCAAAGCCCCCACAGACTCATGCTGGACATTAGATGAGTGAGGAGTAAATGTTGATTTTGTGAAGCTAGTGATTTTGGAGTTATATGTTACAGCAATAGAGGTTAGCATAATCTCACTAATACAGTCCTCGGTTTCCATGGCAGTAAAATAGGAAAAATAATCACTTCTTGACAGGTTTCTTTTTTAAAGTTTAATGATAATACAAGTGGCATTCCTGGCACAGCATCTGGCCCAGAACAGAATCACTGGTTTTATAATAATGATAATTTTTATTGCTCTCTTCAGCACAGTTACAAGATCAGGTCTGATGGACTGTGGCTTGATTCAGAGCAGTGGAATGAAATGGAAAGAACAGAGTTTTGGGGATCAGACAGATCTAGAGTCATAATCTAATCAATACAAATTCATCATGTGAATTAGTGCAAACCATTTAATCACTCTAAGTCTGTTTCCACAACTGTAAAATGTGGCTAATTTTATCTAACTTACAGGCTTATTGTGAAGATTAAAAGAGCCTGTCAAGGTCCCAGCAAGTAGGTTGGCATATAGGTAATTCTTTTCCTTTTGTTTCCCGGAATGTTTTCCCAACAGGCTACCTCAAAGCAAGCCACAGCCTGTTTGCCTTGAAAGTGGCCTTCTTCCAGGAATGTTGATTCAGTTAAGCACTAAAATAGTAGTGCTACATTCTCAAGACCACCGTGCAATTCTCAATGTATTTTTCAGCAGGGATTGTAATCTGAAGTGAGGTTATAAAGACTGATAGTATCATGAGTTGTTATGACTCAAGTTGCTAGCAACTTTGGGGAGTGCAGTGGGAAATCAAAGGGATATTAGCTTGGCCATCTTAGCAGAAGGGAGATGAATGATGATAGGGCACAGCAGTAAGCTTTGATGGGGACATATACAGGAATTAGTATAAGTCTCTCCACTTCCCTCTGTACCCCTCCCTGTCAAGAGGTCCAACTTATATAGGACTAGGAAGTTTAGGCTGTAAAATAGACCCCAGGGTCCACGAGAAGGAACTGAACCTGCAAAGGAAAAGAAAGAGAAGTTCAATTAAATGTATTAAAGGGAAAGATGTTTTTAGGCTGGTCTTCTTAAAGCCTCTTATATTTTTCTTGCTCAAATGATGGCCTCTCCTGTTTTTGCAGGCTTCAGCCTACTCTGCAATAACTTCTTCCGCCTCTGAACTCCTCCAGCTCTAGTCAGCCACACAATTCAATTAGCAATTAACCATGTCCTGCCTTGTGGCATCTCTCCTGCTGCTCCTCTGAAGTCCTATTTCTCTCTTGAATTCCTATTTGAATTTTCAAGTGTTTGGGTCATATGTTACAGCATAGGTTTCAAGTACCCAGATGGCAGGGTGATCTGGATTTCCAAAGGTCCCACTATGTCTAGAGTGGGGCCAGGAGCAGTGTCCGGCATTGGATAAGATCCAAGGAACATGATTTTCTTGTTTAATTGTCATTTGGTTATGTCTCCGTGACCTTGGTCTCCCAGTTTTGGCTTCTCTCAATTTATCTATTTCCATCAAAGCAGATCCTTGTCATTTTGGAAACTTATGTCTTGAAATCTTTACCATTCCTTATAAAAAGGATTACTGTTAAAACATATATTTTTCATTAGACCTTTTCATGTTCTTTTTACTGCCTTCACTAGCACTTGCGGTGGCTTTCTTTCTTTCATGGAGAAACAAAGAGACAAAGTGTTCATTATTCATAAAAAATTATTATGTATATTACAGTGAAGGTAGAAGAACATAATCATTTTAGAGGAGCAGATGTTGGCAGTCAGCTGTGCTCACACGCTTAGTAACTTCCTCTCTCAAGGCAGCCTTGAGTGTGTGATGTTCCAATTTGTGACTCAGGAGAATGACAAATGCTATTATGTCATGGACCTGTGAATAGCAAAACTATAAGTGTAGAAGCCATGAATGCCCAGAGTCTCTCATAGGTCTCTTAAGGTGTGTCTTAGCTAACTTGCTCCCAAAACAGCCTCAAAACAATCTGCTTCTTCATTCTCCCTTTATTATACTTATTTTTCTATTTCAACTACTTTATTGAGACATAATTCACCCACTTAAAGTATATAATTTACGACTTTTGGTATATTTACAGAGTCGTGCAACCATCATCACAATTAATTCTAGAACTTTTTAGTACTCCTCAAAATAGGGAAGAGAGAATGAAGCAGATTCCATGGGCATCTTGGAGAGGAGCCAGGAGGGAAGCAGAAAACCAGAGAAACCTGAGACATGGGCAATTATTTTCAAGGGGACTGAGCAAAGAGATGAGTAATAACAAGTATTACAAAGATATGTAGAAATAGGAGCCCTCATACATTGCTGGTGGGACTGTAAAATGGTGCAGCTGCTGTGTAAAACAATTTAGACGTTTCTCAAATATCAAACATGGAGTTACCTTATGACACAACAACTCCACTCCATAGGTATATGCCTAAAAGAAGTGAAATCATAGGTTCACAGAAAAATTTGTACAAGAATATTCATAGATATATTATTCATAATAGACAAAAATGGAAACCACCCAAATGTCCATCAACTAATAAATGAATACATAAAATGTGATTTATCCATATAATGGAATATTATTTGGCCACAAAAAAGAACGAAGTACTAATATATGCTACAACATGGATAACCATGACAACAGTAAGCTGAGTGAAAGAAGCTGGTCAGGAAGGCCATATATTCAGCTGTCTAGGAGACAGAAAGTAGATTTGCAGTTGCTTAGAGCTAAGGGGATTAGGCAACTATCTCCATGACCTGGGTGTCATGCTTACACGACTATCTTCCCTTGTTTGTAGGGACTGTGAAGGGGAACTCCATGTGATGGATCCTCCAGGCTTTGCTCTTGACACACTAAGTCAGAGCTAGAGGAAATGACTCTGAAACTCTCCACTCTGAAAAATCTCATCTTTTAAGCATATTGCCTTGCTTCAATATCATATTTGCATGCCAAGATCCAACTCTCTGTTTTCTTTCTGTAACAAATATGAGTCCTGAATGAATGAATGCATCTGACTGACTAGAACAAAGATTACATATCCAGGAAGGCAAAAAAGGAAATTAACAATTTGCAAAATATTATTCCTGGCACATCACTATTATTTTAGTGTTTTCACTTTTATTTTTAGCCCTGGACCCATCACCTAAAAAGATTTTTGTCTAGCTTTAATATTGTAGTTCATATTGTGATTATAAAGAGTTTTTTCCAAACCTAAGATCCTACTAAAAATATCTTTAATTATGCAAGTGTTTCATGAATATACTAATATCATTTATAATAATAGTCATTATAAATAAAATTATAAATAAAATTCAGATAAAGCTAAAATCTCTCTTAAATACCACCTTTAATTCCAAGACCCTTGAGGAGACAACGTGCTTATCTCTGACGTGTATCTTTCAAGATCTTTTCCTTATGCATATATTTTGACACAACTATTTATAATCATGAGTAGGTTTGCCTCCTTTCTACATGAATGCTATTATTTTTTGTGCATTGTTTTGCAGCTTGTTTTTTTCCACTTAAAAATTATTTTGAAGGTCTTTCAAAGTTGGCAGTACAGGTAGCTTTACCTCACTGTCTTCTAACTGATACATAGTATTCCATTGTACAGAAACACCAAAGGTTATGAAGGTGGGTCTTGATTAATAAGCATGCAAATTGATTATTATTATTTTCTTATTGTTACAAATTATGAGCCAGGAAACATTCTGGTATATACCTTTTTCTGCACATATGCAGTGGTTTCTCTAGGGAGAGACTAAGAAGAGATATTATTAGGGCAAAGAGTATTTTTATTTAACACTTTAATTTATACTACCAAATGGCCCTCTGGAATGTCTGAACCTAGATAATGCTTCTAATTGTGCTTTTTAAGAATTGCACATATCCTAAATCCTTTACCCCGGGAGATAGTGATACACTCTTCACTCCCCTGAGAATCATTGATTTATACTTTAGTATGAATACAATCATTGTGTTTTCTCGACCAGAGAAATCTACACTTAAAGGCTTCTAATTATGGAATAAAGTACATTGTTTTCTGTTGAAGTAATTTCAGGCATCGGTGAATAAGGAAGAAGGTATTTTGGGATGTGCAAGCTCTTCCGTGCCCCTGAAATTACTCCATCTTGGTTGTTTGCTACCCTGTGGGGCACACAGGATACCTTGCTCTCTTTTGGTCCTCCACAGCTGGGAGGAGCTATGGTCCAGAATGGGAAGACCTCAGAGAAAAGATCTTAACTCCTCCTTTTGGTTCCTCTTTGCAGAGGACTATCGTGGACCTGACAGAACACAGGTTCACAAGACCCATGGGGAGGACCCAGAACCTCTGGGAACAGACACCATTCCAGGAGCACCTGAGAGTCTCAATAGCAGAGGAAGGGTGGGATCAATTCCATACCAGGCATTGTCAAGCTGTAGCTAGGATATTAGCTAAGGGGCACAGGCTGAGGCTTTCTGGAGAAGAGGCAGAAAGTCAGAGCATGAAGCTGGTGAGCAGGAAGTGGGCTATGGCCAAGATAGCAGCATTGAGCTGCATCCGTCCTTGTGTGCTTCAGCCACATGGGCTGGCTGGCTCAGAAGACTTTGAAGTTGTGCATATGAGTGGATGGGGGGTGGTGTGAGGCAGGACTGTAGAATAAACTAGAATGTCTAAAAATCTCATAGCAACTCTGAGAGATGGATTTAAATGTCGACCCGTTTAGCAGATGAGAAAACATGCTCAGAAATAGCTGAAGAGTTCTAGTGGGCAGAGGCATAGTAGACAGAGGCATGGTTTGCATTCACATCGGTCCAACTTAGAGACTCATGCTCAGCCCCAGGGAGGAGGCTACTACAGATGTCTGTTCACCTGTCTGTCTGTCTTGGGGACTGTGTGTGAGGTTTCCAGGGGTACACAGTGGATCTTTAGTTTGTATTTGGTGAGTGACCGAATGAATAAATGAACTTAAGCTGCTTCCTACCATGAGGAGGCGCCACCTGAAAGGGTGACAGTTAAGAGGTCTGCTTCATCCCTGAAATTCTCACCTTGAAATTTTTCTCACAGGGATAGTGCTCCCCATGTGAAACCCAGCTGTGAAATGCCTCTGTGTTCTGACCAGAGTGACCAATCTCAGGCTTGTGAGAAGAGGAGGGGAGGTGAGTCTGCTATCCCTGAGGGGTTCAGTGAGGGTGGGAGACAGTGTAGTGAGGTTCTGAGCACAAGAACAAACGTCTTCTCTTTCCTGGGTTCGATAGGTATTCATCCTCAAACAACTCAACAGCTTCTTTCTCCTTTTCTTCCTCTTCCTGTGTCTGTTTTTCCCAGCCGTCATCGCTTCTGCTTGTCTAATGTTTACTATATGCTACATACATTGTCACCACTTGAGCATTATCACGAAGAGAGAGTAAGTCTACAGATAAGGAAATCGAAGCTCTGGGGAGTAAGTACATTTCTGGGTTCATACAGATAATAGACTGCATGAGCTTTCACTCTCCCTCCCACCTAACTGTGAAAGTGTAGAATTCACTTGAAGATTTGAAGATTCCAGCTTCTGAGATAAAAGGGGTCGCTTCTGTAGAGCAACTGTCACTGCCTGACCATGATGAAATATATTACCTGAGAAGATCTCACCTGTACCTTTGCTTTAAATCAAATTTATGGCTCAGTGACTGCATGAATAAATGATAACATCAAATGTTTCAATATAAATCCTTCAAGCATGCATTGTTTCCAGAAAAGAAAGTTTGCTTTTGGCTTAGAATAGACTCCCAAAGATCAGAAACTAGGAAATTCCCTTCAAGAGAACTAGAGAATAAAGATGAATCAGAGCTCATGAGATTTGGAGGGCAAGACATTGGGTTAGAGTTGGCCCTCTGCTCCATTTCTTCAGGTGCTAAGAGATAACAACAGCTTTCATTTTATAGGTAGCTTTCTCTGGGCCAGGCCTGAAACACATGTATTTTACTTCATCTTACCAAACTCCTGCAAGATATATATTATTCCCCTCATTTTACATATAAGAAAACTGAGGTTTGATATGAGGTTTGAGGTGTGGTACTTCACTCAAGGTCACACAGCTAATCAGAGTGGAAGCCAAAATTTCACCAGGTCTATTTGACTCTGGTCTGAATTTTATCCAACTAACCTCAAAGTTTCCCTAAAGTTCTGTTGGTGCTTTATGCTTTTAGGATAATTTCAAACTCTTCATACAGGTGAGGGATAAGTAAAATGAAGAAAACTAACATTTATTGTCTTCTATGTACTTTTCACACATTTTTCCTTTTTCTATACGACAACCCCGTGAAGTAGATTATGGACTTTCTTCATTACAAACATAATTGCTTCAGTGAGAAAAAGGGTTAGAGGTTAGAGAGTTTTAGAATTGCCATTACAAAGTTATTTTTTAAATGTATATTTCAATAATGAAGGTGATTTTTAGTCATGATAAGTATAAAAGCCATGAGTTGAAAATAATAGAAACACCACCACGGAAATCCTAAATGGCCCATTAAAACCAAACCTAAATGAAAAGGTTCCTGGAACATCAAATTACATTGTAGTTCACAACTTTGAAGTACCAGGAATCCTTTCTATCAGATAGATGGAAAGCTATGTGATAAACAATTTGCAAGCTCCTAAGCTGCCCGCACATTTGATTCCCCTTATGTCCTAGTGTAGGCCTCAGCCATGAAGAAGTGATAATAATTGTCTTCATGATGCAAATCATGCTCTCCAATCAATGAACTTCCTATATTATCCAGTATGTGTGGTGAAAACTGGGACACCCACATTACTCTCTCACCTCCCTTTAGTGATTTGGTCTGAGGCTTGCTTGGGCTTTTCCTACTGCAGCTGGCCCAACAGATTCCCTCTCCTGGCTAGCATCAGACTGTAGGCAGTGGTGAGGCAGAGGCGGGAAAAAGCTCTGTGGGCAGCTTGCCACTTCCTTCTCTGCCTTTGACATTTGGTTAATTCCATTCCAGTATCCTGTGTCTGTATGAGTTTTAACTGAAATACAAAACCAAACCCCAAACTCTTTCCCTCTCTTCCCTCAAGATAATGTGAGTAAACGGTGCAGAACCGGCCATCGGCTACACCAATAACATCTTGAAAGTTTGCTCTGAACTTATTAGAAAACACAATGTCTGTACAGAGAATAGACTCATTTATCACATCTCCCCAGAACATTGGTGTTGGACTGGGCTGGTGAGCAAAGCTCACTGCAGAGACAAGGACACGATGAGAGAAAACCCAGCATACCTGGGGACACACAAGTTATGCTTTTCTGCTCAGCAATGAATTTCTTTTGACTCTGCTAAATTACAGCAGAGGCAGGATAACTCTGAAGTGGAAACAAGGTGGCTGGTGGGCCCTGGGATGGGACATAAATCAATCTTGCAGATAACAGCTAAGCACCAACAGTATGGTGGTAGCAGTGCGCATGGAACACTTGAAGGACTGGGAAGGGATTCTATTTTCTGTCAACTATTGCTCTGCTTCCTTCCATTGTTCTCTATACTTTTGGTTAAGAACACACACTGTTAACTTCCATGTGCTCTGGCCCCTTTATCTCTCTGCCTTCATCCTGTGTCCTGCCTCCCTCATTTACTAAGCTCCTCCACATACCAGGCTGGTTCCAGGCTCAGGGCCTTTATCACTGCTGTTTTGCTGCCTGAATTGCTCTGTCACCATATATCACATACGTGCTCCTTGTCACTTAGGACACACCGCAAGTCACATTCTCAGAGAGGCCTCCTGGTCTTTTCTATTTTTTTCAGCTTTATTGAGATTAAATTGACAAATAAAAATTGTATATATTTAAGGTATACAACTTAATGTTTCGATATACTTATGCATTGTGAAATAATCAAAATCAAACTAAATAACATATCCATTTTCTACATAGTTATCATTTTCTTTTATTCTTTGTGGTGAGATCACTTTAGATCTACTCTCTTAGCAAATTTCAAGTGTACAGTACAATACCGTTAACTATAGTCACATTGCTGAAAATTAGGTCTCCAGAACTTATTCATCCCACATAACTGAAATTTGACCCACATCTCCCCATTTTTACCCTACCCCTTCAAGCTCCTAGAAACCACCATTCTACTCTCTGCTTCTATTAGTGTGACTATTTTAGATTTCACATGTAAGTGACATCAGGCAGTATTTGTCCTTCTGTGCCTGGCTTATTTCATTTAGCACAATGTCCTCTAGGTTCGCTCATGTTGTTGCAAATGGTAGGGTTTCCTTCTAAGACCAAATAATATACCATTATATATACTCAACACATATTCTTTATTCATTCATTCATCGATGGACATTTAGCTTGTTTCCACATCTTGGCTATTGTGAATAATGTTGCAATTGACACGAGAGCACAGATATCTCTTTGAGATCCTGATTTCATTACCTTTGGATAAATACCCAGAAGTAGATTGCCTGATCATACTAGTATTTAAAATTTTAATTTATTGAGAACACTCCATACTGTTATCCATAGTGGCTACACTAATTTACATTTTCACCAAGAGTGCACAAGGGTTATCTTTTCTCCACATCCTCCCTAAGACTTAGCTTTTGCCTTTTTGATAATGGAGGTCTCCTGGTCTTGACTACTGAATGTGAGCTACTTCCCAATCTCTGTCGTTTCACTCTTTATCTTCTTTCTGGAACTTATCACTCTCTGAGGTTTTCTTGCTTCATTTCTTGTCAGTCTTATTCTTCTAGAACATAAGCTTCTTGACAGTAGGTGTTGTATCAGTTTGTTCAACATGTACAGTTATCTTCTAGAACAGTGCTTGGCACATAGGCAAAGCCCAACAAATATTTGTTGAATGAATGTGTCTGTGTACAAAGTTATATAATGTGGCTCTAAGTTAAGAAAGAAATGGGGCTTAGAGTTGAACTGATCTGGGCTCTAAGCACTTCCTTCTTCTCTGCCCACTAGGCCTCAGGCACTCCACAAGGCCTCCTCCTTTTGTGTACTGTGAGTGGATGCCTTTTCTGATGATACCTCTTTTTCCTGCTCTTGTTCACTGGCTCCATCTTGCCTCCATTCATTTGCATCTAGTTCTTTTCTCTGCTCATCAGTTCACACCATTTTTGGGCCTGTTTTGCTTAGGAAATTGCCTGCTGTTTGCTTTTGTTCCCAGTGCTACATCGTCCACTCTCCCACCCAGCCTGGTCACAGCCAGTGGCCTCCTGTTTTCCTGGGAGGAGAGTTTAAACTTCTGCTCTCAAGGGGCTGATTGTCTAGTTGGGAGGGTAGAGAAGTGAACAGAAAAGTATCATTTAGAGGCTGATTGTGATCACAGACATAAGTTTGGGGTGTTGGAGGAGCAAAGTGGAGGAGCCTCAATCTGAATTGTATGTGGGAGAGTCAGGAGGGCTGCCTGGAGGAAGTGGCATGGGAGCAGAGTTTTGAGGGAAAAGAGACATTTTTTTCTTTTTTTAAAATTTATTATTTTTTATGGTGACATTGGTTAATGGAAAATAGACATTTCAAAGCAAGGAAAGTTAGGGTTATGTGTTCCAGGCAAAGCAAATAGCACATGGGAAAAGATGGAAATGAGAGAAAATGGAATTCTAGAGAAATTTCTTCAATATGACTAGAATTAAAGGAAAGAGTAAATCTGAGAGGGGCAGGATTTTGGTCTTAACTAATTAGAATACACAATGTTTCAAAAAAGATTAAACTTACTTATTACATTAACAAAGAATATTTGAGGAGTGTGCTGGTAGGTGAAACTTGAGAGCCTGGTAGGGGTGATCATGGAAGGCTTTGAGCACCATGTTAAGGATCATGCAGCTTATTTTGAAGGACTTGGGGAGCCTCTGAAGGGTTATCAACAGAAGAGTGATATGGTTGACTGTATATCCATAAGCAAAAATCTACAGAAACTGCTACCACAGATGTTATCAGATATTATGTAAAGCAAAGTTTAGAGGTTATACAATTTTGGAAAAGGTGGGCTAATAGAAGTGATTTTTTTTTTTTTTTGGTGGAAAGTAGGACTTTTCAGAGCCTCTAATATACTAATGAGCCATGAGAAACTCTAAGAAGGAGATATAATGTGAAAGTTACTCAACTTAGCCATGTCACTTTTTTTCTAAACTCTCTAAGACATAATCGATCTGACCCTAGGGATCCAAACTCATTTAAAGTTATTGCTTGCTTTCTTTTTATTTGCTTATTCATTATGTTAGTTTTCCTTTGCTGCAGTAACAAATTGCCACAAACTTTGTGGCAAAAACCAACACAGATGTATTATCTTCAGTTCTGCCAGTCAGGAGTGTGAGGAGCCGCAGCCAGAACCGCTGTAGAATGTCAGGGGTTAAAAACCAGGTGTACTTAAGGAGGATGTTGACCGTTCCTTGACCCGTTCGAGAAGACAGGAACAAAGATGTTTTATCTTGAATTCTCTGTAAGCTTGCAACTGTTCATATAGCAATCACTGCAAATTCTTTGCTACAGTTTAGCAGAGAGTTCTGAGTTGTGAGAACTTCATTGTTCTGTAGGATAAGTAATTTGGCTGACCTTGGGTCTTGACTGCTGTTTTCTCATTGTGATGCTATAAGTAGTGTGTTCTAAATAAACTCGGGAACACAGCTTGAATCTGTGCTCCCTTCTGCAATTCTGTCTGTCTTCTTTCTTTTCCTCAGTCCCCGCTCCCGCTTTCAGGTACCCTCAATTACTTTGTCGGCTGGCTTCCGACACAGGAGTCAGACCTGGTCTTATTCGACTAAAATCCAATTGTCCGCAGGACTACATCCCTTTCTGGGGCTCAAGGGAAGGATCTGCTTCCTTGCTCATTTGGGTTGCTGGCAGCTGTTAGCTCTATATGGTTGGAAGACTGAGACCCTAACTTCTTTGCAGGCCTCCTTCTTTGGAGAGTTGTTCTGGTTTTGAGAATTTCCTGCATTCCTGAGCTCATGGCCTCCTCCATCTTCAAAGCCAGAAACGGTGAATTGGGTTTCTCTCACTTTGACCCTTTTCCCCTTTTTCCTCTCCTCTCTGATCACAACCAGGAAAGGCTCTCCATTTTTAAGGACAAATGTGATTATACTGGGCTCACCAGATAATCCAGAATAATCTTCTCATCTCAGTGTTATATCCTTAATTATATGTGCAAAGTCTCTTTTGCTGTAAGGTAACATTCATTGAAATTAGAGATTAGAGATTAGGGTGTGGACATCTTTGGGCGGGGAGGGGCTGTTAATCTGCCTACCTCTCTCAACTTCACTTCACAGAAGAATCATATTTCAAGGATGATGACCATTTTCCAGAGAGAGAAAGTAAAAGCAAGGCTAAGTGTATGTAGTTTTGCTTCCTTTCATCTTATAAATCTTATAGCATTCTGCAGCACTGGGACTCTTCTTTCATTGTCCATCTTCTTATTCCAATTGGATGTAAATGAGCCAACCTTGTCTCCTCTTGGGTCATTCAGCTTAGATGTCACCTGGGCACACTGCCTCTTGGAAATATAGTTGAATCTGATGCAATCCCACTCTTTTGACCTGCAATGATCCAGAGCCCTCTCTATGATGTCTGCAGGTTCTCATCATTGCCTTGTCATGTCAACCTTGCATCTGCAGGACACCACTCTACCTTGCCCCCAAATCCCTGGATGTACAACTCTTTCTCTCCGAAAAAGCCACTCACTTCAGGCCCTTTATATATATATATATATATTTTTGTGGACTTTTAATGACAATTTTGGGGTCATAAGGAAGAATCAGTGTTGTAGTCTTCTTCCATCTCACTAGCTCTGCCTGCTTTTTCTTCTTTTCTTCCCTCCCCTCTATTGTCCCTTTGCAGCCAAGAAGTCTCCCTAATAGTCTTACCCGAGACCATTTTGGCAAATATGGGAGGTCCCTTTTTAGATATAGGCTAATGCATTAAAAAATTGATTTCTGGATAATTGAAGTCCAGAGGTACAAAGAGCACTGCAGAGATTTTGCTGTAGTGTCCATGCATTTATAATAGATATCAGCATTGTATGTGTTTCACATTCCAGAGGTTGATCTTGAGTCCAATGACCAATGTCAGATACAGGTAGGGTGGCTTACCCTTCGGAGCAGGTCACTGTCTTCTCCATTTTTTCATACTTATGCTTAAATCAGCCTATGTGCACTCCATCTCTACAGTTACATTAGCAACCCCATTTCTGTGTGTCAAGCTGCAAACACAGTCCACAAAATAAGGAAAACCTGAACCAGTGTAAAAGAGTGAAAGAGCAAAGCCATCCTTTCACATCTGGAGTATTAAACAGTTCTCACAAGCAACTACCTGCAAGGTGAACCGTACTTAAAACATTCATTTGATGCAGCTACTTAATATCTTTTGATTTAAATGGTATGGAATGAGTGAAAAAAATACTGCAAGTCAGAAGTCTTGTCCCATAAACACAGGAGGCATTACAAAATACCTGAGATAAGAGAACATAAATCAGTTTTATCCTGAAAGGTCATGAAACCAAATCAAGGAAAACACAATTCACTTAACTTTAGTAGAATGTGGTGAAGCAGCCCTGATAAACTGGTGAAAGCTTGTTTTACAGTATTTGTCTAATGGTTTTTGGCAAATTTGTCAGTGAATTAAACAATTCGAGTTTTAGAGAATTCAATTTCTCTGAATTGGCTTTTGGCAAATTTGCTAGAGCCCACAGCTTCAATCCCAAGTGGCTTATTAAGGAATTTCTTTTGAAAAAGTACAGTGCAATCCTCGTAAAGAATTCTTGTGAATACAATTTTTATCTATTTCTTTAAAAGCTAGCTCTTCTACCACTATTTTCTTTGTTAGGTTAAAGATGATCCTGGGCTTTAGCTTTCCTGATGAAATTTCTTTGGTGTCATTCCCTAGGGACATTCACTTCCTCATCTCTGGGGTGCTCCCCCTGGTGAACCCTGTTAATTTCTAAGATAGTATCTTCTATTCTCCTTCAGTGGGAGACTTGGAATTTTATGATAAGAATTTAATTTCTTTTAGCTTTCTACTTGTCTCAAGCCACGAGATCATATTTATCTTTTTAAGTAGTAAAAACATCTCTTTCTCAGAAGCCTGGAGTGGATCCTGCCTTTGGCTGGCTTTCCAATCCTTTCCTATCAGGGACTCCAGAATGATGTTGTCATTTCTTCTCAAGGTCGCTGTCACCTGGACATCACAGCCTGCTCTTCCTTGTCAGTGGGAATTAGGCAGCCTCGTCCTTCGTAGGTTCCTCTGTCTTCATCAATACAACTTCTGTGGACTGCCAAGAGGTGATCTAGGGCTGAGCTTCTTGGTAGCAGGAGACTGCCAGTTTGGATCCCCTCCCTACCCTGTCTGACCCTTAGTGGTGTAAAGAACTATATGGGGAATGTCTTTGTTAGTGTTCAGGCCGGGGGACCCTCTGTTAAGGAGGCTTCTTCGTGCCTCTCCTTTGTTTTCACTGTAGGCTTCGCCCATGTTTCTATACAGCTGTCTGTCTTTTAGAACACAATGTTAGCCCTCTCTCTCCTATCAGACCTGCTTTTCACAACATCGAAGCTTCCATTGTGGCCCACCCTCCCCCCACTGAGTTTTACTGGTGAATAGAATGTCTTTTTTTTTTTATTTTACCTGTAAATTTTCTCCACTTCATTCAATATTTATCGACTGCTTATTGTGTGTCTCCATGCTGTGGAGACACAAAAGAGGGTAAGCTGAATTTCGCTTGAGGAGAGATGATGATCTCGATGGGGACCTGAGATTAATGCACAAGGGACTTTGAGGTGTTTAGAACAGGAATCAAATAAGACCCACAAGCAAAGGCATAATACACATTGAGGGCTTCAGAGAAAATATAACAAGCTGAGTTGGAGGATTATGGAAGCCTGGTGGGAGGGGAATTTAAACTGGGCCTTGAATGAAGGAGAGAATTGGGATAAACTAAAGAGGAAGAAGGGCATTCAAAAGGAAAGGGGAGGATGGCATGAATAATCTTGCAGAGGCAGAAATGAGCATGTCCCACATGAAGGACAGTGATGGGTGGGAGTGTACTAGTGGACAGAAAGCAATTTGGCCAAATTTGATAAGCTGCTCTTCATAATGATTTGGTAGTAGTGATGATTTCATAAAAAATATAAGCCCCCTTTTTTTTTTATTGCTATTCTTGGTACCATTTGAATATAATTAGAGTTGTTTTGCAAAAATGTGTGTCCTTGAGATTTTTTTGTTTTTCAGAATTAATTTTTTCCTTTGTATTTACCATTAATTTTTAGCCATTTATTCCCTCCTTTATGGTTTTTATAACAGGACAATTTGGATTACTGCAACTGCCTAATGAGATTAGTTAGAAGAATCTGTTAGACAAAAACAGATGCACATATCTGCATAAAAAATGGTCTGTAAGGATACACTCAGGTTCTTTATTGATGATCTCTGAGTGGGCAGAATTATGGATATTCTTCATCTTTTCTTTTTGCTTGTACATATTTTCACATTTCTTTCACAGGAATGGATTGCTTTTGTAAATGGAAATCAACGACAAAAGTCAGTAAGCAAAGAAGTTGCAGAAAATATTATCTGGAGTTTTTCAGGGGCTGGAGTTCCTTGATGTAAAGTTTTACATTTATTTAAAGCCCATTACGTCTGCTCTGCAGCTTTTGCCATGCTTTCAGTTTCATCCATTGTTTGAAGGACTTAAAACTTACATTCTTACCAGCTTGCTTTCAGTCAAACTGTTTTCTGCCCAGTCACCAGTCATCAGTCACCAGTCACCAGGTTTAGTGATGGATCGCCTGGGTGGCAGTGAGGCATGCACAGAGCAGGTGGTTGATCACCTCTGGGATGCCACTTGAAGGGCCAAGCTTTTTCTGTTCAGCCATAGCAGCATTCAACCTCACAGTGCATCAGAATCACCAGGGGAGTTTTCAAAATCTACAGTTGCCCAGAGACACTGATCCCTCACTATTTGCAGGCATTAGTATTTTTAAAAAGCTACCTGGATGATTCCAGTATGCAGCCAGGGATGAAATATTCATCCCACTGAGCTAAAATATTCCTATTGACCCATTCTTCAGCCTCTCCACTGGATCAAACTACTTTACTTTCTCTCAGGCATGTGTTCTCAAAGTGTGGTGCAGAGACTTCCGTGTAGAATCATTTGGGAAGGCTGCTGAGCATGCGGGTCTCTGGGCCCCAATGCAGACCCACTGAATCAAAACTCTGGGCACTGGATCCAAGAATCTGAATTTTAATAAGCTCTTCAGTAATTCTTTTAAACTGTATTTGAACTGAAACCTTGAGAACTATTGTTGTCGAGTGCCTCTAACTAGCTTTTCTTTCTTTCCTGTCTCATCCTGTTCCTCTGTAGCACATTGATTTTGTCAGTTCATCATGGGGTTAGCATTTCTACAGGCCAATCTTACATCTGGTAACCACTTTTCTCCTAGAGACAGATTATAATGTGATAGAAAACTGTGCAAATTAGGTGGAAAGATACACTTTTTAGATTAATGCATCCATTTTATAACTGAGCTTGTTACAGGTCTATATTTCTCCATCATAAAAACAATACATACTTATTATAAAAATTTGGAACCACAGAAAAAGAGAAATTGGAACAATAAAATCACTCATATTCCCACCACTCAAAGACGACAATTGTTTACAATATTGTGCCTTAATTTTTGTCTTTTAAAAAGAGTATGTCGTCTTCTTCTTCTTCTTCTTCTTCTTCTTCTTCTTCTTCTTCTTCTTCTTCTTCTTCTTCTTTTTTAAATGATCATACTCTTGTGGAAATTAGATATTGTAGCTTTTATTTTCATAGATTGACTTTAGTTATAGAAGGTAAGCTATTTAATTAGAAACCTGTGGACTTTCATTGTTGTGTTGCAACTGTCTTCCTCAATAAGAGAGGGGGATATTCACTTCAATTCCCCTCAAAGGGTGAAAAAAGAGCTGGGTGGGCTTTTCAGTGAAAAGATCCTCCCCCATGTTACTAGCAGTTAATGAGAAGGGAGGCTCGTAAATTTAATGGTTTAGTCACATAGACTTGGAAACCAGGTTTATTACAGGAAATTGTATCTGGCCATTTAAGTTATAAAATAAGTTGATTAGAGGAAATTGAATTTGCTAACTTAAGCTGTAAAATGACCTCAATAGCTGTGTGTTAATTTAAATCACTGGTATATATACCAAGTGGATCCTGTTGGTTATGTATTCTTGGAGGCTTGGTGATTTATTCACAGAAGCAAAGTAATTGTAAAAAAGAAAAAACCCTACAGCTTTAAACAACCAAGTTCTATTTCTTGTTTATGCTGCATGTCTATAGTGAGTTGGAAGAAGAATTCGTGCCAGTTCCTTTTCACTCTGTGGCTCAGGGTTCACCATTTCCAAGATCTTCAATTGACAAAGCCAGGGGAAGAAAAGACAAATACATTATCTCTTCGTTTGTCTGTTTGTTTTTATTTTTTTCCTGGCTTTATTGAAAATAATAGACAATTGGTTGTTCATATTTACATCGTACAATTCAATGAGTTTTTTCAATTATAGTTGGCACACAATAACATATTAGTTTCAATCATACAGCATAGTGATTAGAGATCTGTATAACTCACAAAGTGATCACCATACTAAGTCTAGTACCCCTCTTCCCCCTTATATATTTATTACATTATTAACTATTTTCCTTATGCTACACTTTATATTGTAATGTCTATTTTGTAACTATCCATTTGTACTTCTTAATCCATTTCCACTTTTTTGCCACCCTCACAACCTCCCTCCCTCAAAATATTCTCTGTGTCTATGAGTTTCTGTTGTTATTGTTGTTGATTTTGTTCTTTAGATTCTACATATATGTGACATCATGTGATATTTGTCTTTCTCTATCTGATTTACTTTATTCAGCGCAATACTCTCTAGGTCCATTCAGGCAATATCTTTTTCCATTTCCTTACTTTTAGTCTGTGTGAGTCTCTTGTAAGTAGCATATGTAAGGGTCTTTTTTTCTTATCCATTTAGCCACTCTATCTTTTGGTTGGAGCACTTGATTCTTTTCCATTTGCGGTACTTGTTCATAGGAATGTAGTTATTACCATTCTTTATTCCTGTTTTTGATACATGTCTTTTCTTTTTAAAGAAGTCCCTCCAACATTTCCTGTAATACTGGCTTGGTGTTGACGAATTCCTTTAGCTTATTTTTGTCTGGAGGCTCTTTATCTGTCCTTCGACTCTAAATGATAGCTTTGCTGGATAAAGTATTCTTGGTTGTAGATCCTAGATTTTCATCACGTTGAATATTTTTTGCCAAGCCCTTCTATCCTGCACAGTTTCTTTTGAGAAATCAGCTGCCAGTCTTATGAGTACTTCCTTGTAGGTAACTAACTGCTTTTCTCTTGCTGCTTTTAAGATTCTCTCTTTGTATTTAACCTTTGGCATTTTAATTATGTTGTGTCTTGGTGTGGCCCTCTTTGGGTTCATTTTCTGGGGACTCTTTGAGCTTCTGAGGTTGTATGTGTATTTCCTTCACCAGGTGAGGAAAGTTTTCCATCATTATTTCTTCAAATAGCTCATCAACTTCTTGTTCTCCCTCTTCAGGTATCCCTATGACACATGTTGTTACTCTTATTTTTGTCCCAC
This sequence comes from Pteropus vampyrus, assembly GCF_000151845.1. Lineage (NCBI taxonomy): Eukaryota > Metazoa > Chordata > Mammalia > Chiroptera > Pteropodidae > Pteropus > Pteropus vampyrus. Next base: position 5,953,323 of record NW_011888868.1, on the reverse strand, counting down.
AGCCTCCTTAAACTATTATAATCTTTGTTAATTTTCCCCTGTCATTCTGATTGGGTGCCCTTGGCATCTCCATATTCTATATTGGTGGTTCGATCCTCTTCTTCATCCACTCTGTTGATTCCCTCTGATATACTCTTCATCTCAGATAATGTAGTCTTCATTTCTGACTGGTTCCCTTTTGTAATTTCAATTTCCATTTTCATGGTTTTTTTTTTTAATCTCCTTGTTAAGTATTGGCTGAGTTAATTTACACTTCTCCTAAGTTCATTGAGCATCTTTATAACCAGCGTTTTGAACTCTGTATCTGTTAGATTGCTTAACTCCATTATTCCTGGATCTCTGTTCTGTTCTCTCATATGGTTTCTGCTTTTTTGTCTTCCCACTTTGCCTGCCTTTCTGAGTCTGTTTCTATGCAAGCCCCTAAGTCCTTCAGTCTTATTAGCATGGCTTTGTGTAGTAGGTGTCTAGTGGCACAGTCCTGAGAGGGGTTCAGCTGCAGACCAAGTTTATCCTGGCCTGTGCCCCTCTGGCGCCACCCGTTAAGCTTCAGCAAGCAATCCACAGATGCTGTGCTTATAGTTTCCTCAAGAGGCTATGCCAGAAATCGAGGTCAGTTGCCACCAGTGTGGGTCTTGGCACTTCTCAGCAAGGAGCACTGGACTCACCAAGGACACAACTGGATGTGGCTTGGGGGGTTCTTGTGTTGGAGGAGGCAGAGTTTCAGGGAATCTTCTGGGAGGAGTGACCTCTGTTTTCCAGTTGATGATGTCTCAGCTATGGCAGTGCTGTCTCCGCACACTAGGAGTGTGGAGGGTTCAACAGAGGAACAATAATTACTGCTGGACACTCCTGCCCGTGAGAGAGCCTTACCTCCAGCCCTCACTCCAACAACTCAGTGTCTTCTGCAAGTTCCTGGTGTCCCTTGTGCAGCTGACCAGGCACTGGTGCTCAGAGTGAGCAGGTCGATCACTACAAAAATATGGTCATGGACGTGGCCCCTTTAGGAGGCATCTATAGCTGCTGGCTGCCATAGCCTCTGTCTCACTCAATCGCTAGGGACTGGGTAGCTTCTCGTCTTCATCCCCTCCTACCTTCTACTGTTGCAGATTGATTAATTATTTCTCTCCCTAGTTGTAATGCTTCTGTTCATCTAGATCTAGGTGACTTTTCTTTCTATTTGCTCTATGTTTCTGTCACAACTTTGATTTGGTCACAAGGGCTATGAACAAAGCCTCTATCATCTACACCATTTTTTCCTGTCTCCCACATCATTTCTTACATACTGATATTTTATTGGCTATAGCAAGACATGTGGCCACACAGACCTTCAAGTGGGA